>NW_024496527.1:2568021-2699543 GCF_017590055.1 Onychostruthus taczanowskii
CGGCGCTCACCCCCCGCATCCTACCGCGGGTCCGCGGCGGAGCTGCCCGCGGCCGGGACGGGCAGGGCGGCCCGGGGACGGCCCCACGCGGCGGCTCGGGCGGGCGGCGGCACATGCACACACGCGCGGCGGGGGCGGGAGGCGCGGGACAACCCGCCCGCATCAGCCCGCCCGCATCGCCCCGCACCGGGCAGCCCGCCCCGTTCTGCTCCCGCCGGCGCTGACCTTGTCGTGTACCTGCGCCAGGTTAATCCTCGCCAAGCGCTGCCGCTCCGCACCCCGCTGCGGGATCCTGCGCGCCGGGCGCTGCACTGGACGGATGGACAGACGGACGTGGCCGAGGCGCGGGCAGCCCCGCCGCCGGGCCGGCGCCTCCCGGGTGCGGGTGCCGCTAGCGCGGGGCCGCCCGCCCCCCCACGCCGGGGCCAGGCTGCGGCGACGGGCGCCGAGAGCGGCCGCGGCCCTCGGGGCACCCCACAGCCCTCCCGGGGACCACAGCCCTCCCCAGCCGCCGACCGGGCCCCCGGGTCCGGAGCGGGCGGCGGGAGGGGCGGCGCGGCTGCGGGCGGGGCGCGGGAGTTTGACCTGACGATCGATCCGGTAGATGCACCGGCGGAACCGTCCCGCGGCGCGGGGTGGGAGCGCGGAGGCAGCTCCGCTCCGCTCCGCACCGCCGGCATGGCGAGGGCTCCTGTCCAGCCTCGGGACACCCAGCTGCCCGCATCCTGCCCGTGCCCTGCCGGTCCGAGGACAGGGACTGCAACACCGGACTTCTAGGAGGGATGATCCTGGCAGGAGAAAGAAGTGCTGGGTCATCTGTGGGGGCAGTAAATTGGAGCGCTTTTGGGGATTGCGGCATCGTTACCTGTCTCCTGGATCTCTAACAGGGACGAGAGTGCATTTCGTGCTATGGAACACTGCACCCTTTTCTAATGCGCTTTTGTGGGGAAACGCCGGGGATGTTGCAGGACCCGAAGAAGAGGAGCACTGCCTGGAGAGCCTGGAAGAGGAACTAATTAACGAACCTCGTCAGCGGCCAGTGACCCCGCACCTGGAGGGATGTGCAGGCACGTGCCCTGCCACCACTGGGCAGCGGCCCCGTGTCCCCCGACACTCTCCCCCTGGCACGGGAGGCAATTGCCGGCTCCTCCGGGGCTGCTCCGGGACTCTGCAGCCGACCAGCCCGCGTGGCCACTGCCGCTGAGGGTGCAGGAGAAAACCCCCGGGCTGCTCGGCACGCTCGGAGGCAGCGGGAGCAATGCTGCCGGGATTCATCTTCCGGCTGGGGATGCACCTGGTAGGAGCCCCGTTCCAGAAACGGGAAGGTGCCGTGGCAGTCCTCATGCCTGTCTGCTGACACCATGCCAAAGTTTTTTGTGCCTTGGGATGCAGCGTCTGGCATCGGTAAGGGTGACAAGAGGGAACACATCCGTATTCCTGGGCTCAGGGCTGTCGGTGTGACCTGAGAACTTTGGAGTGGTCTCCACAGCAGCCTGTGACCCTGGTCTCACAAGGAACACAGCTGCCAGAGCCGCATCATCCTCTGTCCTTCTGGCAGCCTCTGAAGCTGTCCAGGGCTGGGCTGCTAGGCTGAGGCTCAGTTAGTGTTTATCTCCAAGCACCAGCTGCTGTTTCACAGAGCTCGTTCGAGCTGTTACAGGGGACAGGGGCTGGCAGGAGGAAATGAGCCTGAATCTTCTCTCCCTCAAAGGAACTCACATCAGCTGGCTTTGCTGGGGCGGTCTCTGCCCCACACTCAGTCCTAGCACTGGTCTCCTTTGGAGCTGGAGGCAGTGTCATGCTCAGCTCTGATTTGGCGTTCACAGTGTGCTCCCCTGTGGAGAGAGAGGAGAGACAATAAGATGCTCCCTGGTAAAATATCCGTGATCTTGGCTGGCATCCACCAGCGTCTTCAGGTTCACCAGGGCTTCAGGTTCAAGCATTTGCTGCTCTGTCAGTTCTCTGCTGCCCCAGAAGCAGGGGGGCTGGCATGCCAGTGATGCCAGCAGTGTGGCTGGTGTTGGAAGAGGAGACAAACATCGGGGCACAGCTTCCCTGGCCACAGGAACATGGAGAAACTCAGTGGAAACTCAGTGGAAGCATGTGCCCAGAGCCTGGTGTGTCCTGGGGGGTGCACTGGTTTGCACCATCCAGCACAAACACACTGTGAGGGCTGGTTCAGGACCACTCTGAACTGGTACCAGTGCAGCGCAGCCCAGGAGCTCCACATCCTTGCAGCTAAAGCAATGTCCTGTGCTCTCTGGCCTCAGGTGTTCGAGCAAGGGCTGCTGCATCTTCTTTGTGAGCCTGAAATCCCTCCTGGACACGAGACTGAGATGACACCACCGCCTAGTTAATGTACCCAGGGGGAAAACTGCACCTCCCTGGGGCGTCCAGGAGTGTGGGAGCTGTGGGTGTGCTGGGGAGGTTCACTCGCTCCTGGCTGGGATGGAAAGCCCACTTGTCTGATCCTGGACCCAGACCTAAGTGACAGTGTGTGGCTGCTGTCCTGTGCAGGGCTTACCCTGAAACTGTTCCCCTCCCTCTTGTTCTCTGCTCCACTGGGGACTCTCCTGGGCTCTCTCCTGGGGTGTTCCTGGCTGCCCCCGGTGACTCAGTGGGGATCTGTGCCTGAAGGTGCCTTCAATGCCCAGGGACAGGCTGTTCTGGGACAAACCTCGGTGCCCTGGGGAGGGGCAGCTCTGTGTCCTGACATCCCTATTCCCAGTGCCTGGCAGTGTACCTCATGAATAGCACCATCCTGCGTGGCCCTGGCACTGGGGATGCTCAGGATTACCCAGGTGAGCTCCCACCTACTCTGGACAGGATTCACCCTGCCTTGGGGACCCTCACCCTGCTGGGGCTCAGTCACCTCCCCTCTTACCCTTCTGAACAAGCCCTTGCTGGGGGTTTTGTCTTGCTCTCTCCAGCTAGTGTTAAAATGCTTTTTTACAGGCAGAGCTGGTAACTCCTTAACCTGAAATATTTTCCCCCTCACAGCTATAATTTTAAAATTATTTCATCATTTCATGTTTGTTTTTTTTTTTCCCTGAAATAATGAGAGCTGGAGGAAAGTGCTTTGTTTAAATAACACAGAGAGCTCTTTTATGCACTTTCTAACCCTTAGTCACCTCCGGAAGGAGGGACCCGGGGCCCAGGCACAGTGCCACCGTGCTGCAGCTGCTGGCTACAGGGTGCCCCAGGGCTGCTGCCCACGGCACCGCGGTGCCACAGGGGGCTGCCCGTCCCTGATCCCTTCAGAGCTCCCGCCCAGCCCCACGCCGCAGACCCGAGCAAGGCTTGGGGCTGTGCCGGGGCCAGCAGCATCCCTGCAGGGCGGTGCTGGCAGCTGTACCCGGAGCTGCTCGGGGATAAGGTCACTCTGCTCTGGGCACGGCTCTGGGCACGGCTCTGGGCTCTCCACGGCACGGGCGCCTTCCCGGGACCGGAGCGCTGGAACAGCGTGCAGCGTGTACACCCTAAAGGAGAGCGGCAGCAGTGCAGGGCAGCGCCGCTTCCCGCAGCCTCGCAACATGCATGGCAAGAGGCAGTGCGTGGTACTCCTCAAGAGAGACTGCGGCGCCTCATCAGAAAGTGTCTGCAGCCCGCTATGCTTATTCATCCTCACGAGGAGAAAATTCACTGCCCTAACCACTGAAATGTCAAATGTCATCTTGCGTGAAGTGGATTTCTCTTCCCTGGAGCACCTTGGAGACAAGAACGCCTCAGGTAGCAGAGCACTGCCAGCCTCTCCTTCCAGAAGAACCGGGGAATCATGTGGAGTTAACCCAGCCATCATTTCCTGGGGATGCTTTTCCATTTTAAGTTCTTTAGCCTGTACGATGGGGGAGCTGTTGCATTGTACAAAAAATGTCAGGGAGCGATCCTGCTCCTTCGGGAGCCCTCTGTGTCCTTGCTGCCAGGCCAGAGGTGAGGACGCTCCCCAGCTGTCCTGGTGCCCCAGCTCTCACCCTGCCCGGCCGGGGAGGCTCAGGGCAGGCAGTGCTAAACCTGGCCAGGGCACACAGCACTACTTCTGATTTTATTTGAGGTGAGCTGCTGTGACACTCTCCCTGGGGCGCATGGGTGCGTGTGAAGCCCCAGAGTGTGCTGGTGCCCTGGCCTTCATGTGCCAGCCCACACTGCCAGTGAATCACACCTCACAGCCAAAGCCACCACGGGCTGGGGGCTCAAACCAGCTGGCTTCATCTAGTGGAACCAAACCAAGATACTTAATAGCTAATAATACTTAATTGCATTTTTAATCAAAAAAAACAGATTTAAAGCCACGAGTAAAGTAATTGTAGTGTATGTTTGCTTAACCTTTTAACAGATTTGGTCTTTGAGAAATAAAATAATGTGCTGATTTATTTTAATTTTTTTAATTTCTTGTATGATTCTTTGAAGGCTTCTAGCTGTTGGTACCTGGCTTGTTTAAAAAGTGCTTTAACTGTCAGACACGCTGGTGGATGAACATGGATGAGCAGCGAGTGTCCTGCAGGGATGGCAGCCTGCCACAATTCTGCATTGCACGAGCACAGCTTTGTCTGGGAAGGTCCAGAGGCACAGCTGGGAAAACTTTGCTGACCTGGCAAGGAGCCTTGTCTGCCTCAGCCCACACCCCACCGTCAGGCTCTGCCCACCCTGGAGCCAGCACACGAGCTCAGGGCTCTCTTCAGCCAGCTTTGTGCCCCACACAATGGATTTTCTCACCCCATGGTGGCCTGGCAGGGACACGAGCTCACCCAGAGCCCGGCTTGTTTAATTTGGAGATAGGGGTGGGAGGAAATATTATGGGAAGAAACAGATATATTGCAGGGCTGTGAATAAAAATAGAGACTAAGCCCAGTCATAATTTAGAAAAATAGCCTGTCCCAAAAAAACCTGCTACCTGCAAAAGGCCATTTCCTTCTGACAGGTGTCGTTGTCACCTCCAGGCTCTGGCAGGGGCCCGCTGGGGCTGGCAGGCAGTGCTGAGGTGTGGGATGGAGCTGGGGCACAGCTTGCACGAGGAGAGGGCTGCTCACACCCTGGGCAGCCCCATCATTCCCCCTCTATAAACAGACACACTTGTGGTTGTGAGCACTCGTGGTTCTGAGGGGACCAGCGCCGCTGGACAGGGAAGGCAAAGCCAGCCTGTACAGCAGGAAAGACCCAGCGTGCTGGCAGTGCTGTGCTCTGGGGGCTGCTTTAGGGGAGACAGTTCCGTGTGTGTTTCTCTTCTGCAGGTGACATTAAGCCTGCTGCATTGAAGAACAAGGATTGCCCATCCCTGAGTGCAGCTTCCAGTATGGACAGCAGGAAAGCACTGGGAGGATGGATGGACTCGGTGCTCTCACAGGGTTTTTCCAATCTAAATGATGCTGTGGTTCCATGAGTTCAGCAGACAGAAATGTTGGGTGTCATGCAGATGGGGTGGGCTGACAAGCAGCACAGGTACCTAATCCTGTGCCACCAGGGCTCAGTGCCCCTCTCCTGGCCTGTTTAAACCCAAAGATGTTCTTCATTGCCTGTCTCCTCCCCCTTGATTCTGGAATTTTAATAATGTGCTCCCTTAACCCCTGCACTCTCTTCATGTTGGAGTTTTGGGTCTTGATCTTCTAAAGTTCTTCCTTATTCACATCTATTTCTTACACAACTTATTCCTTTTTTGTTCAGATGACTTCTCAGTAGAAAACAGCAAAGTCTCCATCACAGCCTGTCCCAATTCCTCAGCACTGTCAGAGCCATGTGCAGAGCTCATTTCCAGAATAGATGGGAATTTATTGTTCTACCAGCTGCTGACTTAATTCTTTTCCTTAAGCCAAATTTTGTATGGAAAAGAATGTCCAGTAATTCAAAATATTACTCTTCTGGATATTCCATCTCCTCTCTTCTATCCAAGCAACATTAGCTGAGGGCTAATGTTCAACTCATCATGGTGGGAGAATTAAGAGCTACCATACACCTCATTTGTACAGAGAAGAAAGAATAAACTTTTATTTACAGCCTTGGCAGTCTTGGATTTATAATGTTTACAATCTCTACAGCTGCAGTTTAGAGTACACAGGAGCTCACCACTGCCACAACCACAATGAAAATGTTGCACCAAAAAGGAGTTAATTTTCACTACAAAAATTGCTCTGGAATGCAGGCTGGAGCGTTGCTCCAGCAGAGACAAGGGATACAGCATTCCATTGGAATGGGAGGAGAAAGTGAATTTAGTGATTATTATGCATGAGCATCCCAAACAAGCAGAACCGGGGAAATAATAAGATAACTAATATTTTTGAGAAGCTGCTAATTGGAAAAAAAAAAAAAAAAAAAAAAAAACCACCAGAGACACAGAAGCAAAAGAATTCCAGTAATAACTCTTCAAAAAAGAGAGAACTGGTGTCTGGCATGGATCCCCACTGCTTCCAAGCTTGTTCAATTAAAATCAACACTGAATGGGTTTTCTTTCACTACCGTTACTCAAGCTGCATCCTTCAAAAGGAAGGCAAATGATTGATATGCATATGAAAGAACTACAGAGTATGAAATTACAAAATGATACAGGGTTTGGATATTTGCACTTTGAGATATTAAATCTTCTGAAGGAAAATATTTGAGCAAATTCTGAATAAAGAACCCTACAGAGGAGGAAGAAAGAGCAGCAAGATAATCTAATAAGGCAGAGACAGAGCAATTTCCGGGTGCTGAATTCCTCAGCTGAACCACAACACAGTGTTTGCAGCCCAGGGTCTGCTCTTCCCTCTGGCCTGGGCATTCACTACCAGGTCCTGTGCATGTTCATAACACAAACCAGGCTCAAGGTCCTGAGTCAGGCTTGGATTTAACCCCTTCTAGAGACACAGGGATGCTAAAATCACTTCATGGCTGCTGGTGCCCACCCTCCTTTCGTTTTTGCAGGCTCAGTGCTGCTGCTACACCCCTCTGAGCAGGTGGAAACCTCGAGTGTCCCAGCAGGCTGCGTGGCACAGGCAGCCCCTGCTCCCCTGAGCCCCTGCTCCCCAGGGCACCGCTGCCCTGCCCTGCCTGGCCACTGACACACTCCCTCTCAGCTGGCCAGAGGAGCCAGAGGAGGGCTGGCCTTGTCCTTCGGGGCTCTCACAGGACAAAGTGCTCTGTAAATTAATGAACTCATTAGGGGACACAACAACCAAGCACAGCAGCAAGGGTTGGATCCACTCTGCCCAAGGGATTCACATGAATTCACTCATTCACCACTCAAGCCACTCGAGATGCCATAATGTATAACCACAGCTGAATCCCACACCTCTGGGCCAAGGAGATCCCACCCAGGGGTGAGTGTTCATTCCTCCTCCTTCATCATGGAGGGGCATCCCCTCCAGCACTAAAGGAGGCAGGGAAACCTCAGCAGTGCCGCTGCTGTGGGACCCACTGCAAAGGCTTTTGGGGTGAGCTGGCTTTTACAGCCCCAGCTTGGTGTGCTCTGCTCCCAGGAGTCAGCAGGCTCCAGCTGGGCCTCCTGGAGGGGATATGTGGAGATGCTGGCTGCAGAGACGGGGAGCAGTGGCTGCATTGCTGACCCTCAGCTCTTTCTGGGGCTCTTGCTCTGACCCAGTGATGCTCTCCCAGCACACACCAGGCTGGTGGGCTATGGGCTGTGTTAGCCAAAAAATTGACCAGGAGTCCCAGGAACACTCACAAGGTTCCAGGTATCCCTTTGGTTTTTGAGAGGTGCAAGAGGAGGACGTGGGCTTTCTGCTGTGTCTCAGTCTGCCAGCCTGCTTTATTTTAATAATATTATGTCAGATTAAACAGAATTGAAAGTCACCTGTTTGGCATGAAGCATCTTGTCAGGAATATGCTGCATGGAAACCCCTCAGACAGTCGCCTGATGGTCCCTAATCACACAAGACTTCCTCACTGTGTTTAAAATCTCAGGATGCCATGACTCCACGGTAATTAGCACTAATTGAAGGCACAGCATTTGACTAACAACTTCCTTTACAGGAGTCAGGGAGATGGGGAACGCGGGGTCAGGAGCTGTCACTGCTAATTACCCTCTCCCTGCTGCTGCCACAAGGAGCTCTCTGCAGCTCCTGTGCCATCGTCCCCTCTCAAGGACAGGATCTCGGTCCTGGGGCTCCATTCCCTAAGGAGAAGAGGGACGTGCATCCTGCCAGTCTGGCCTGCCACAGGGCACACACCGGCATACACACTGGGTCTGGGGCTTGAAATTCTTCTGGAAATGAACCCAGGCTGCGCTGAGGGAAAACAACTTCCATAGGCAAAACTCGACTGGCCCCTTGGGTAAGCTGCTCCAATCTCTTGCTGTCCTCAACAAAAATGCTTGTTTTACTTCTGATCTTCAGTTTCCCATGGTAGCTTCCAAACACAGGTGTTCTTTTCCTTTTACTTTTAAAGTCCAGCCCCTAAAGATGAGTGTTTTCCTGCTTTTCCTATGTTTCTCAGGTCCTGGGTAACATTTCCTAATATGTGGGGGTTGGCTGTGGGAGATCAGGGGCTACTGAGAGCCCTGCTGCCACCCCCAGCCCAGATCCCTCTCTTTGCACCCTCAGGCTGCTGCCCTGACCAGCCACGTGCCTGCCAGTCCTGGGAGCTCACACAGGACACAAAGGATGAGCACCGGGGCTGACACGGGGCTTGGAAAAATAGGGCTGCCAAAAGAGTTTGGTCATGTGAACAGGTTGAGAAATGCTGAAAATCAGAGGAAAAGAGATGCTTTTGCTCTTGTGTCAGAGCTGCCCCACAGCTGGCACAGAGCCCTGCAGCCCAGGAAGGGGTCAGCCCTGTCCCCTGCTCTGGGCTGCTCCCACGGCCAGAGCCCGAGCCCAGCTCCCAGGGGGTCTGGAGCTGCCAGCACTCTCCTCTCTGTGTTGGGGTACAGGACTGCTGGGGTACAGCCCTCGAGCTTCACTGCAGCATCAGCCTCATCACATGGCTGAGACAATGGGAAGATGGCAAAGCTCACCTGCAGCCAGCAGCAGCCAAAGATTTCTCTGTTACAGAGCATTTTAAAAACTTCCTAGCCAAGAGCACATTGCTAAGGCTTACAGACAATTGTTTCAGCCAGTCACTGAAAGCACACATTGTCTTCTTACCTTTACTATTTCCCACATTCTTGACCACTTGTCACATGTGAGACAGGTTGCCAAGTCCCTGGCACAGTTCAGGGTAGGATTGCACTGCTGGTCACATCCGAGAGCAACATTGCAAGGAGAGCTCTGGCTCTGAAACAACAACAGTGAATTACCTTTTTTTTCCAAAAAACAGAAGTAAAAAGAAATAACCATTTGCTTTGCCCATCTGACTGGAAAAGCATTTCTAGAGATTCTGTTCATTCCATCTGATTTTAGACTAGTTTTTTTTAAGCAAATTTGTCATGTCAATTCAGAAAACCTCAATACATTTCCAGCAGAAAGACAGAAAAGAGCTTTTTTGATGCTTTTTTTTAATCTCCAAATGTGAGAAACCCCAAAATGCATTAAACACCAAAATACTCATGTACTAAACGTGAAATACCAAGCCTCCTTTTTTGCAGTGTGTTCCATGTTTAACACGGGTTTAATGAAGAACCTGTGGAGCTGTGCTGCTGTGTGCAGAGCCGATGGTCAGGGCAGAGGGCTGGGCTGGGGGTCAGCAGCCGAGCCCTCCGGACTGTGCGGGCTGTGCTGGCTCACAGGGCACACAGAGCCCCGGGCTGTGCCCCTGCTGCCAGCCCTGCCTGGGCTCGGGCAGGAGCAGCTCAGCTCCTGGAGCCCCCCCCAGCCTGCAGCCCTGGCCCCTCGCGTGTCCTGGGCTCACCCTGCCACTGAGCGCTCTGCAGGGAGGGTGGGGAGCAGGGAGAGCAAAAGCACAAAACTGGGGGGTCGAGGTAAACTCAGTTTAACAGGTCAAGGAGAAGCTGTGCACACACACACAGCAAAAAGGAATTCATTCCCTGCTTCCCATGCCAGGCAGGTGCTCAGCCACCCATGGGACAGCCAGCCTCCAGCACCCATGGCAGTGACTTGGGAATGCAAACCCCACCACTTCCAACGTGCCCCAGCCCCCTACCCCAGCTTTATATGCTGAGCACAGTGTCCCGTGGGCTGGCACATCCCTTGGGATGTTGGGATCAGCTGTCCCAGCCATGTCCCAGCTCTGAGCACAGTGTCCCATGGGATCACCTGTCCCAGCTGTGTGCCAGCAGAGTTCGCAGTGGGATCAGCTGTCCCAGCACAGTGTCCCGTGGGATCAGCTGTCCCAGCTGTGTCCCAGCACAGTGTCCCATGGGATCAGCTGTCCCAGCTGTGTCCCCAGCTCCTGGTGCCCCCCTGGCTGTGGGGTGGGTGAGGAGCAGGGCAGCCCCTGGCACTGTGCAGGTGCTGCTCAGCAGGGACTGACACATCCCTGTGGGATCCACGCTGCTTCCAGCACAGATCCAAAGCACAGCCCCAGACCAGCTACTGGAAGAAAATCAGCTTCATCCCAGCAAGAAGTCATCTCAACAGCTAACTCACACACAGCCACTCCAACTGCTCAGCACTGCTTCCATGGGATCAGTAGAAGCCAAGGTCCAATTTTGGATTAATTTTGAAGTTACACCCCCACTAAGGCCAGAAATGAGCACCAAGAGATGCCTCCTGGCACTTCCTTCAGCCCTTTGCTACAGAAGCTGGACAGCACAGCCAGAAGGGATGTGGCAGAAGGGGGTGGAGAAAGTTTCCCCTTTTGGTGGCCACTGGCTAGAGGATTCACTTGCCTTGTAGCTCCATCTGCCAGGGCTCTGAGGATGAGGATGCTGAGCCGCTCGCTTCTACAGCCCTGGACTGATTTCCAGCCTGCTTTCTGTCAAAAGCCCATAATTAGATGCATTCTCTAAGGCCTTTACAGTGTTTGTAGAGTGAGCAATTACCAAATGCTACATTACAATTGTACAATTAGCAGTGCTACACTGTTAATAATGAATTTAAGACTTGTGTAACAAGACTGGAGGGCTTCCATTTGGAGGGCTCAGGAGGATCTCGTTTGCATTACAAAAACCAATCTGTGCACTGGCCTGCCAGTTGCTGACTTTGCGTCTGAACAGAAGCAGCATTCCAGTCTCAGAGTCAAACTCAGCGACTGGCACCTTCTCCTGAGTGGGGAAATTTCAGTTCAGTCCCATGGCTGAGATGATGAGGATGGAAACAAGTCTAAGGCAATCTTGTGGAAGAAAATGGCACTCCAAATACCATTACAGTCTGGCTTTTTATTTTCCTCAAGCAGTACCTTGGAACCCCAGATTCCCTATTAGTTCCTCAGAGCAGGTTTGTGGGCAGTTTGTGGTTTGTTTAAACAACCCACCATGACTGTTACTGCTCTTTGATGGTGAGAAGGTTGACATTGAATAAAATTTAAATTAAGGGATTTTTTTCCAATTCCACTTTCCCAAAACCTAGCACTAGCAAAGAAAATAAATCCAGCCCTGAGGTTGTACTTCTCTCCTGTTTACTTTCTCCCCTCATTGTTTCACACACTACATGGCAATTTCTTCCCTAAAAGTTGCTTGTTACCCTGTTCAGTGATGAGTTTGGGAATACATCCCCTAGCACCCACAGGAGGGGAGCAGCAGGATGGGCTGGGGAAGCTGGGTGGATGTCAGCTGCAGGAACAGTGAATCCCTCTTGGAGCCACCAGCATTGCTTCCATCAGAAAAGGGGGAAGCTTCTGGCAGCTTCTCACAGGAGCCCCTTGTAATTCCCCCCATAACCAACACCTGGCCATGAAAACCCCACACACTTTGTGTGTTTGGTTTGCAGAGTGATTTTTCTTTCAGAAAAAATAGTGCATTTCCAAGCAGCCCTGGTGGTTTCTGACTTATGTTCAAGGCAAGCACAAGACAAATGAGGCACCTCCAGAGAGTCAAATTCCAGGCAGAGCTCACTGCCAGGTGATCCAGTGCTAAATAATGATCACTGCTTAGTCCAGACTGAATAAATGCATAAAACCCTGGAAAAAGATACATTTAACCTGGAGGGGGTACCTGAACAAGCCAAACCCCACAGAAGTGGGGCTTGTAAACTGGGCTGTGAGGTTCAGAAATGCAAAGGACAGGTTTGCAATGAGGAATGGTTTCTCTGACAACATGTCACACGTGTGTGACGTATCAGTGTGCCATTAATTATGTCACTCGTTAGTCAGACTCTTAAATAGTATTTGTATGTGACAAATGGTGCTTTCTGGAAAGTGAGGGGCCCCGCAGTGCCTCCAAGGGGTCCTTTCTGCAGGACCTGGGGCCTGGGCAGTCCCAGCAGAATGGTCCTGCCTGGCACAGGTCTCAGGGGTGCCACTGTCATTCATCCACTCTGGGCCTTCTCCTACAGGAGCTCCTTGCCAGTATTCCTTGCCCCTGGTATATTATACCTATAATTCCTGCCAATACCTTTAATACCTCTGCAGAGCCACAGCAAGCCTGTCCCACGGCCCAGGAGGAGGGCAAGGGCACCCTGTGCTGGGCTGGTGCAGTGTGCCATGGGGATACACCACACGGATGTGCCACAGGGATGTGCCACAGGAATGTGCCACAGGGATGTGCCACAGGGATGTGCCACAGGCACTGCTCCAGCTGTTACCCACAGGGATGTGCCACAGGGATGTGCCACAGGCACTGCTCCAGCTGTTATCCACAGGGATGTGCCACAGGGATGTGCCACAGGCACTGCTCCAGCTGTTACCCACAGGGTGTGCCACAGGCACTGCTCCAGCTGTTATCCACAGGGATCTGCCACAGGCACTGCTCCAGCTGTTATCCACAGGGATGTGCCACAGGCACTGCTCCAGCTGTTCTCCATGCCAGCTTTCTCTGCCAGTGATGCTCATGGCCCTGTCAGTGTGGCCTGGGCCAGGAGCACCTGTGCAGGCACCCACCCAAGTGCCCCAGGCTTTCCCCTCTCCCTGCAGACCCCAGAGGCTCCAGCTGCTGCTGCTGCTGCTGCTCCCCGTGCCAGCCCAGCTGTGGCCATGCTGCAGCAGGCCAGGCTGCAAGAACTGCAGCTGGAACCCACCCTGCAGGCTGGGCTGCAAGAACTGCAGCTGGAACCCACCCTGCAGGCCAGGCTGCATGAACTGCAGCTGGAACCCACCCTGCAGGCCAGGCTGCAAGAACTGCAGCTGGAACCCCACCCTGCAGGCCAGGCTGCAAGAACTGCAGCTGGAACCCACCCTGCAGGCTGGGCTGCAAGAACTGCAGCTGCAACCCACCCTGCAGGCTGGGCTGTATGAACTGCAGCTGGAACCCACCCTGCAGGCTGGGCTGCATGAACTGCAGCTGGAACCCCACCCTGCAGGCCAGGCTGCAAGAACTGCAGCTGAAACCCACCCTGCAGGCTGGGCTGTATGAACTGCAGCTGAAACCCACCCTGTAGGCTGGGCTGCAAGAACTGCAGCTGGAACCCGTCCTGCAGGCTGGGCTGCAAGAACTGCATCTGGAACCCCACCCTGCAGGCTGGGCTGCAAGAACTGCAGCTGGAACCCACCCTGCAGGCTGGGCTGCAAGAACTGCAGCTGCAACCCACCCTGCAGGCTGGGCTGTATGAACTGCAGCTGGAACCCACCCTGCAGGCTGGGCTGCATGAACTGCAGCTGGAACCCCACCCTGCAGGCCAGGCTGCAAGAACTGCAGCTGGAACCCGCCCTGCTCCTCCCAGCAGGTTTTCAGGCAAGGCTGCACCCAGAGCTCCCCATTCCCCTGACTTCTGATGTCTCCTAGCAGGAGGGGAGTCTTCCTCTGAGAGGCAGATGGAGGAGAAAATGTTTAAAAAAACCTTGAAATATATTTATGGTATTTTATTGCTTCATCCTTGCTTGCAGTTGAAAGCAGCTTGAAGCATGTGGGTAGCCAGAGTAATCCTTCCCATGTGTCTGGCTTACCTGCATTTCCCACAGCTCAGTGCAGCACCAGCTGTGCTCCTTCCTGATGCTTCGCTATGGAAATCCAAGGGAAGTTTCCATTTTATAGGGGATTTTTTTATCAAATTATCTTTTACATAAGCAGCTTAGTGAGACTATTTTTAAAACTGCTGCTTGGGGGGACTCCAAGCCTGCCATGTTTTCCCTCAAAGGACAGAAATTATGTTGCTTATCTCACACTGCTGCAGCCAGGAGGCACTGAGGGTATGAGCGAGGCAGATTTATGGCACAGAAGATGATCCTTCACCTCAACACCTGATGGAGGAAAACAGACAATCACTCAAAACCCAGAGCACTTCACATCTGAGACTTCACCTACCATACCAGTGGTTCTATTAAAAATATAACCTCTATCTCCAAGCTCTACCTCAGATATACAGATTAGCAGGGCTATAAGTCTATTATTTCTGCAAGATGAAAGATAATCCTGTTTCCCACCGTGAGAGATACAGCAGAAGACACAAACAGCCACTAGGTCCAACCAAGCCCATGTAACCATTTATCCAGCACGAGGTGTGCCAGAAAGGAGTGTGCTTCCAAATCCCAGATCCTAAAACCAGTGCAAACCAGTTACTATGTCATGAACTGAAGCTGGGAATAACAGACCAGGCCTGGAGAACGCAGGCTGACTTTGCAGACAAAATCCTGTAGCCAGCAAATTTGGCAGTCTGGCAGAAAATGTGCCAAAATTAAAGTAAAATACGTTGTGCAGGAATGAGACAGACCCAAAAGCAAAGATGACAGACTTGCATGCTGGCTGACAGCACTTAACTGGGAAAGAGATCAAAGCCTGCAATCCTACAATGTTCTCCAGTCTCTGATTTACTTCTCCTGTGTTTTGCTGCTGTGGAATGTGTTTGGAGATTGTTTACCCACAGGTGATTGTTTCATTGGTTTATGTGAATTTTTTTCACTCTTTGACCAACCAGGGCCAATCTATGTTGGGGCTCTGGAGAGAGTCACGAGTTTTCATTGTTATCTTTTTACCCTTCTGTCTGTATCCTTCCTGTATTCTTTAGTATAGTTCAGTATAGTATTCTTTAATATAATAGAGATCATAAAATAATAAATTAGCCTTCTGAGAACATGGAGTCAGAGTCATCATTCCTTCCTTTCTGGAGGAACCCAGAAAATAGAAGAAGGCAGTACAAGGCTGTCAAGGCCAGGAAAAGCTGCCCACATGTTCCTCACAGAGCACCTCAAGGGAATTTGATTCCAAGGTGGAGATCCCACCGTCCCACCAGGAGTGCTGGTGCTGCCACAGAGCCACGCTCAGAGCTCCTGGCACTTTTAATCCTCTGAGTAGCCAATGCCTTTAATATTTATACATATAAATCACACAGTTATAGAGCTCTGGTGTCCTGACTGAATTTCTTTGCATTCAGGAGAACCCATAGAATTATTTCAGCTGGAGTTAACGGTTATAACTCAAACATATTTTTTTCTTAAGTGATAAACTTAATTTATCACAGCTTGCTATCAGCAGGGACTCCATGATCTCATGAGCAAATGGAAGATTGAGGAGGGGAAAATGAGGGCAGGTTTGATGTTATGAAATTAAGTGGGAAATTTACAGTGATGTTGGGAAAAGCCTGATATTTTACAAAATATCTGAGATTCCCACTGGTGAGCTGACTAAGCTGTTCTGGGCAACCTGCAGGGGCAGGGCTGTCATTTGCTGCCAGCTCCACGTGTTCAGCAAAGCTCAGAGAAACCTTGTATTTCACAATGACTTCAGTTTTCAGCCCAAGTTTTATCATCTCAGGAGGTTTTGTATCAGATCAGGTTTGCAGTTCTCTACATCACCTCTGGAATTATTTAAGAACGAAGATGAGGTGGATTCATTACGGAAATTTAGTAAACTAGATCTGTTGGAAAAGGATGTGAAAAGCAATTTCTTTCTCCTATTCCAACTAAAATGAGTTTGAAATACTGAACTTTTTTACCAGACAATTTACTTTTCACCTCATTCATCCAAATTTTTATCCTAATTCTTTAAAAATATCATTAAAACTGTGAGTATGTTGGATTCCATCATTGTCCAAGGAATTAGGGACATTTTCCTGGGAAACGCCAGCAAACTTTCTATTACTGCCTTCCATTTGTCACTACATTCAGTTATTTCTGGCTTCTAACTTTTGTGGTCACACTCAAAGTCTCACATTATGGAACAAAGAAAGCAGAGCCAGCTGTCCTCCTTCCTAGTGTTGTCCATACTGGTGTTTCTCACATTCCCATTGCAATTCCCATTGCTGTTCTGTTCCCAGCTGTCCCTCTGTGTTTGCTCCATCCCCAGTGTCACAGGGAGAGCTGGCAGCACTGGAGGCCACCTCCTGTCCTGTCTTGTTCCCTGGGAGCGGGGCCAGGCTGCAACCTGGCTGCAGCCTCCTGCCAGGGACTTGTAGAGAGCAGCAGGGTCTGTGTCTGTGCAATATTGGTATCAGTCATTGCCCTGCACTGTGCTCATCCCCAAAATCTAACCTTGCCCTGGAACAAGGCTGCTCAGTGATCACTGACAAATGATCAGGAGAGAGTGGTTCATTTCTGGGTTGGACCTGTCCCTGCAGGTTTGTGGGTGCTCAGTGATCAATAACAAATGATCAGGAGAGAGTGGTTCATTTCTGGGTTGGACCTGTCCCTGCAGGTTTGTGGGTGCTGCCAGAAGGGTCCCCAGAGGGAGCAGGAGGTGGTACTGCCATGGTCAGCCACTGTCACCACCGCTGCTGAGGGAGCCCAGCACATTTCTGTGGGAACACTTTGGGCTTCTAAGTGCAGCCAGAAGCCAGGAAGGCACACATGGCAAGGTGCCTGCACACCCCATGAGCAGCTTCCCAAAGCTGCTGCAGCCCTGCATCCTTGCACATTGGCATGCCTGAAGTCACAAGGTCACCTGCACAGAGAGCAACTGGCTTTCATAAATCCTGCTCATTATGCAAATTCATTATTTACAGGCACTGTTAGGCTGAAGTGGATGTGAGAAACAGTAATAGGAGCCCTTCTTTTGGCAGGAGGAAAAAATATCTGACAGAAGATGAATTAGGGCTTGGCCAAATGAGCAAAAACCAATTTGGAGAATGGGAGTGCAGAGTCCTTGGCTGGAGCAGAGCTGGGAGTGGGGAGCAGGTGGGAGGTGCTGCCATGTCAGTGGTGCCTGCTGTCCCCCCAGAGCCCCTTCATGGGGCTCGGGCAGCCCTGGCCCCACAGCTGGCTCACCTGGCCCTGCCAGCAGGGCCACGGGCAGGGCTGGGGGCTGCAGACACAGGGCACTGCCTGGAGCCCACCCCTCCCAGCTGCCCCTGACACACACATGGCACCTGCACCGTGCCAGGGCGTGACATGAGTGTCTGCCAGACCTCCCTGCCTCGCCTGCAGATGCACATTTCAGTGCCCACATCTCTACAGATGAAATGTATAAACCATTAAATTAATTTAATTTGAGGCAGCCTGTAGCTTCATGGTCTAGAAACTTAGTCGTGGCTTCCCCTCCTTAAAGCAAATATGTTTGCTGTTCTGCTGTGCTTCTTATTTGTTTTTTGGCTTCTTATCTGCCTTCTGTAGGAGAGCAGAGTAGAACTTATTTGTTCATTCAGCATAAAACCATCATCTGGAGCCTTGCAAAAAGGCTGGCAAACACTCAGAGGTTGTTCCTTTGGCTGTGGTGCCATCAGACACAGCAGTGGGTCCCAGCCCTGGGGCACTTCGAAGGAAGCCTTAATCTGGCACACATTTCACATGGCAGGACACTGCATGGACATGGTTTGGGGTGTTTCTCCAGCAGCAGTTAATGCAGGCGTGCACACATTTTAAATATATTGTACGATTTCGATGGTACTTTGTCATGTTAGCTCCTAGATGGGCCAAGAGAATTGAATTTCTGATTTACTGGTCTGTCACTGTGTAGGAGACAACGCTGCAGCTGAGCAGGGGCTGGGCGAAGGCAGCAGCGCTACACAGTGGGTGCTTCACATGCTGCCCTTGTCCTCCCACCTGCACTGCAAGGGACCCAGCCTCACCCCCAGGGCCCTTCTGCTCCCTCCTCCCTGCAGGGGCTGTTGGCAAGCCACCCCTGCCACCCCTGCCACCATTGCTGCCACTGCCACCCCTGCCACCCCTGCCAGTCACCATTGCTGCCACTGCCACCACTGCCACCACTGCCACCCCTGCCAGCTCTGCCACCATTGCTGCCACTGCCCCCACTGCCACCACTGCCACCACTGCCACCCCTGCCACCCCTGCCACCCCTGCCAGCCCTGTCACCCCTGCCAGCCCTGCCCCCACTGTCCCCACTCCAGCCCTGCCCCCCTGTCCCCACGGCTGCCAGGTGTCCTCAGGTGCCCAGGCTGTGTCTGCCGAATGCTGGCCCAGGACACGGGCAATGAGTGCCTGCTCTGCGGGCTCAGGGCCAGCCAAGGTCTTTTGGGCACACTCAGGAGGTGGCCCAGGCACCCAGGCTCTCCCTGCCCAGCACTGCCCACCAGGAACCTGGGTGATGGAATTATTGATGATGGCTTGCTATTAAATCTGTTATTAACTCCATAGGATTTTTGCCTGCTGGGTGCTGACACTTGGACTAGCAACAACTTCTCTACCTGTGCTAGCTGTGCCCACAGGACAACTCACTATGGGAGACAGCAGGCTGTTAACTTCCAGGGGAAAGTAAAATCTCCTTTTTGTATAAATGTCAGTGTTATTTTTGAAAGCTTAGCAAACAAAGAAAAAAAATCCCTTCCCCAGAAAATCTTCAGCACCGTTACAGAATCATTTTGCATCTTATCTCCTTTTGTTTTCCCTGTGTGCCTTGGAATTGTTGGTGTCAACATGCAGAACAACAGGCTATGCACAAAATCTTATTATAATCTCTTTCTTATGATCCACTGGAGAAAAATGAAATTTTTCTGCCTGTGTGTGCAGGGGCATGTGCACTCAGCTGAAGTGCCAGGTAACGTCTCAGTTGTTCACAGTTTCTTTTTCACCCACGAAGCTGAGCAGCTCCTGTCCCCCTGTACCACAGGGAGGTGTCTGCAGGGTGTTTCAGTGTCACAGGTAATCCCCTGGGGGGCAAACAGCACCTGGGGCCACAGCACGCCAAGAGTTCGTGATGTTCAGGGGATCCAGTGCTCCTGCATTTCACAAGCCACCAAAAGCCTGGGGTGAGGCTCTTCTGGCCCTTGGCACCAGCGGGGTGAGCACAGCACTGTGGGCAGCTCCTCTTCCATCTGCAGCATCCCCCAAGAGCAGGGGCTTTCCCTTGTCCATCTCCTGGGATGGCTCCTCCCGGCTGCAGCCACTGCCAGAGCTGGGGCAGGTTCCAGTCCCTTGGCTGTGTGACACAGCTTCAATCTCCAGCACTCCCAGAGCTCCTGCCTTGCTACTGATCATTTCATTCTTTAGCTCCCAGTCAGACTCTTTAGTTTCTTCAACCAGATTTTAAAAGCTTCCTAGTACCAGACAAGCTTTCCTTGAAAACATATACCACAGTCAGTATTTTGCTGTATTTCAGGCAAGATAATCAGGTAGAGCCCTTCAACCCATGCCAGACAAGAATTCTTTTCCTATCCCCAAATGGTTTTGGTGATTTATGTGAAGCATTTTTCTGTAAGGCACAGACACAGAACACTACAGAAGCCGGTCCAGGGTGATCCTTACAAAGGAAAATTGGCCCCCACTTCCTCGCAGTGCCCCCTGGCCCAGCAGAAGCCCAGGGCTGTGGCATCCCCCACGGGCAGGCTGCCAGCCCTGCTCCCTGCCCAGCCCCAGTGCCCGTGCTGGAGGGGCAGTGGCTCTGGGCTGGCCCCTGGCCCAGGGCTCAGGTCTCCGTGGCATCCAGGGCGCTCTGTGGCTGCAGCACGGGCAGCACTGTGGTCTGGAGCCAGAGCTTTGCACACAGGTGCTGGTTTGTGTCACACCAAGGGACTGAGCACAGCACTGAGCGGCCAGACCCCTCTTCCCTGTGTGGTTTGGCCAGTCCTTGGCCACTGGCATGGAGCAGAGCACTGCCAGGTCCCGGGGCACTGCGCACTCCACTGCTTGCCCGTGCCCTTGCCTGCTCCCTGGATATGCTGCTCCTGGGCCACGGATCTGCAGGGAGTCCCCGTGGGGAGGCCGAGCCCACGGCGAGGGTCACAGCCACGCCGGGGCCGTGGGGTGGCTGGGGCTGCTCCAGCAGCTGGCAGGGCTCTCAGCACTCCGGCAGCTCCCACTGGAACACCGCCTGGGAAAAGAGCAGCTGCCCATAAATCTTACTGAGGGCTGGAGCTGTGCTCTGGGATGGCCTCGGAACCTCTGTGACCTGAAAGGACCATCACTGGGGTTTAGTGTTACAGGGAAATTCACTTCCCACTTTCACACGGCTTTCACCTGTAATTATAACCTCAGGCATGACAGGTAAATTGCACTTTGTCACTGGAGCAGAAAACATCTCCACTTCATTTTGGGGTATGGTAAGTGCAGGCAAGTTAAGTGTGATTTTTAAAATGCAGTTTTGGCTATGAGCTTTAAAGCCATCGTGGCACCGCTGGGTTAATCCAGAAGCACTACAGTCAGTCCAGAATGGAGGCAGAAGCTGATTTTTACCTCCTCAGGCAACACGTAGATGGCTGTACAACTTCCTTTAACACTGCTCAGTTTTCTTTTCTCCCTCAGAATTCCAGGAGTACAATCCTGGCAGTGAAACAGGACAGGCACCGAGCACAGACTCGGAAACATCCACTAAAAATAGTGCAGGAATGGTGCTGCTGCCTCCTGCAGAGTCGTTAAAAAAAAGAGCTTTTCAAGTCTATAATTCCCTAATACAATCAAACACAATCACAAGCAAAATTATTCATGCTGACTTGATTAGTAAAAAGAGAATAATATGCTAATGAGGCAGCATCTCTCCCTGCATTTGAACATGGCACTACAGCTTTCTGGACACTGTGGAAAAACACCACCTCCTTCCCTTGCTCTCAAAATCTGCTTGTGCCTGGAAGACAGGTGTGTATTTGTATATACAGGTGTGTATTTTAGCTGCTCCTTGCCAGGGCTGGGGCTGGTCTGAACTCCCAGACCAAAGGCCAGGAGAAAACATGAGGCTGTGCCTGGGATGGGTGAGCAATAGCAGTGACCCAGGGGAGGCCGTGCCTGGGGACAAAGGAGAGGTGGCAGTGACCCAGGGGAGGCCGTGCCTGGGGACAAGGGAGAGGTGGCAGTGACCCAGGGGAGGCCGTGCCTGGGGACAAGGGAGAGGTGGCAGTGACCCAGGGGAGGCCGTGCCTGGGGACAAAGGAGAGGTGGCAGTGACCCAGGGGAGGCTGTGCCTGGGACAAGGGAGAGGTGGCAGTGACCCAGGGGAGGCTGGGCTCAGAGACAGGGGTGCAATGGCAATGCTCTGGGTGAGACTGTGCCCAGAAATGAGGTGAGGGATGATGGGGTCTTGTCCTTGGCACCAAGGGAGGAAATCAAAGTCTTTTGCCATCTGCTCCAAAATGAAGGGATTTCTCCAAAACTTGCAGCTGGTTTCCTGGCTACACGAGGCCCTGCACCAGCTCACAACCCAGTATGTGCTCTACCCTTGAGAGTTCATGTTCTGGGCAGTGAGTCCCACACCAGAGCAGCTGGTACTTGGCTCAGGCTGTGAGGCACGAAGGGACACTTCCCTGGCTGAGACAGCAACTTCTGCTTGTTTTCCAGGAAAAACACACCTGCTTTTGCAAGCCAGGGGAGCTCAGCTGGAGCTGGACAGCAGCCCTTGGCAGGGCTCCAGGGCCCGCTCTGGCCCCCAGCAGCCTTTGGCAGGCTCCAGGGCACGCTCTGGTCCCCAGCAGCCTTTGGCAGGCTCCAGGGCACGCTCTGGTCCCCAGCAGCCCGTGGCAGGGCTCCAGGGCACGCTCTGGTCCCCAGCCCCAGCAGCCCTTGGTAGGGCTTCAGGGCACACTCTGGCCCCCAGCAGCCCTTGGCAGGCTCCAGGGCACACTCTGGCCCCCAGCAGCCCTTGGCAGGGCTCCAGGGCACGCTCTGGCCCCCAGCCCCAGCTGCCCTCTCTGCTGGGTCACTGCCAGCACAGCTCCAGCCCTGAAGTGAGGCTCCATCTCCTCGCCGAGGGCAAGGTTTGTCCATGCCCAGGAGGTAACTCTGTCCATCCCAAGGGCATGTTTCTGTTGTCCTGTCCCTGAGCCACAACTGGGCCCTGGCTGCACACCAAGGGGGCTGCTGACTTGTCTGCAGTGAGAGCCTGGGCTCCACTGGGGCTGGTGTCATTTTCTTCCTTTTCAACAGGATTCATCAGCTCTCTCTGCCCAGAGTCTTGATATCCCCTGCAGATCAAAGGCATCATTTTTCCTCTCTGTCAGCAGGGATTCTGCCTGGGTATGTAGGTCAGAATCAGTCCTTTTCATCCCATTGTCTGCCATATCTTTCATTCTTCACAGAAGCTAACATTTCTCCTCACTTTTTAGAAATATTCCATTTCCACCTATTTTTTCCCCCCTCAACTTGGCTGCATTCTCCTGACATTGTGGCCTCTCTCCATTCTCTCTCTGACACTAAAGACAATGCACTGGGCAATATTTTATACATGATCTAGAATTTCCTTAAGCCTTTGAGCCTTCCGCTCAAATATCCTTCTGGTTTGTCAGACAGATACTGCCATTACACAACTCAAATGTTCAATAATAATAGGTTGGATCTTTTCAAATATCAAAACTTACTCCCACTGGAAATCAATCATCAGACAAGAGACGAGTCAGGTAGCTGAGAATTGCCTGCCAACTTTCCTTCACTGTAAAAGCCGATGAAAGCAGGCAAACTCTAAATGACTTGTCAGAGACGGCTTGAAGAGAGAAACTGCGAGCATAATTATGGCCACACAGACACAGTGTTTGCACAGACACAGTGTGGGGACACAGAGAGGGGAAGCCGTGTCAGAAGCGCAGGTGCAGAGCCAGCAGGCTCTGAGAGAGGCTCTGAGCAGCTCAGGAGGTCACAGCAGGAGCAGACGAGGGGCTGGCAGCCCTGGCAGCACTGAGTGAAGGCCGTGGTGGGTTCCAGGCTGCACTGCAGTGTCCCCTGCCTGACCCCCAGCCTTGCTGGCCATGCACAGTGCTAGTCCCCACAATCCAAAAACGAAGCAGACAGACTGGAGAGGATCCAAAGGAGGGCAATACAGACGACCCAGGGGCTGGAGAGCCTGCCCCAGAGGAAAGACTGAAGAAGTTCAGTCCCTTCTACTGGAGAGGACCCGGGGGGACCCCAGCCCAGCAGCCCAGGACACACAGGGCAGATCTGAAGAGCATGGAGGGTCTCTCTGCAGGAGGAGCCCCATGGGGAAGGCAGGGGGTGGTGGGTACAAGCTGTGCCAGAAGAGGTTTCATCTCCATATGGAAGAACATTTTAACAAGGAGAACTGTCATTCACTGGAACAACTTTCCCAGGGAGAGGACTCCATGCAGGTGGTCAGGGTGTGAGGAAATCCCTGTGGGCTTCCTTTCCCAGAAAGCATTGAACCAGAAGATCTTTCAAGGTCCCTTCCTGCCTGGGCTGCTCTAGGATTCTACAATTCTATAACCTGTGTGAAAATAAGAATGTAAAAATACAATGGGATTTTTCAGTTGTTACTGTACAGAAACTTTGTATTTGAGGATTAAAGGTGGTGGTCCTGCCCATCCCATGCCCCTCACGTGGGAGAGCCACTCTCAGGTATGAGCCAGCACTCCCCTGGTTCCTGAGCCTGGGGTGGCTGCAGGGATGGGGACACAGGGCCTGTCCTTGAGACCTGACCACAGCAGGTACCCCACAGCCACCTCTCCTGCACCCAAGATCCCCACTCTCACCCCACCCTCTGCCCAGCACTTTCTGTGCTCCACAGTCATTTTCCGTGCTGAGCTGAAGCTCTCATGTGCTCTCTCTCTATCCCAATGTCATGTCCAGTGCAGTAAGGCTCAGTGTGTATCTACCACTAAATGTCTTTTTATTTATGCATGAATAATTGAAACCTTGCATTATTAATGTTTTAATTAACCTTTACACAAGGTTTGCTGTTTTTAATGTCTCCTTTCATCTCCCTGAGCAGTCTCTATAATGTGTTTAACTGCTGACTTTATGTCCTGTCAATTGTGTGAAGTTTTTAACTGCAGCATGTGCACAGATCATCTTCAGAAAGAAGTCACTGCTGAAAGCCATGGAGTTGACTCCTCAGGAAAATACTTCATGAGGAGTCAGTGGTTTGTGATTCCTGCCATTGCGAAGCTCTCTCTTGGAAATGTTGGTGCATTTTGTCCTGTGTTGCTGCAGCTTTTCCTGTCTCTCCTTGCACATGAACCTGGGTCATTTTCCTGACTTGTAAGTGGCAGCAGTGAGGAATAAGCACATGCTTTCCTTTGGGAATCAGGCTGGGAGCTGGCAGATGCCCCTGGCTGTAGGGGGCTGGATTATTTACTCTTTTGTTTAATGTTTCTGCCTCAAGTGTACAAAGGTGCTAATGAATCCAGAGTGAATCTGCCTCTGTTCTGTTTGCAGCTCAGTGTTGCTCTCCCAGCACAGTGATAACCATGGGACATAGAGCTGAAGGACTTGATCAATACAGAACTAAGTGAAATAAGTAAATAAATAAAGCAATGCCATTAGGAAGGCATAAAGGGGCTCCAGTGCCTTGCTCCCCTGACCTGGGACAGCTGTGTTTACTCCCACCTTCATCAGCACCTTCAAGACAACTCCGACCTTGTGCTTCAGAAATCACCTTAAGATCACACCAGTACAAAACTCCGGCTCAGGTGGGAGCCAGGCCCTCCTGCAGGTGGTGTAGGAGGCAGACATGAACACAGTGCTGCAGAACGAGGTACAAACAGGCTCCAAAGGGAGCCCAAGTCCTCTGCTCATTGTCCTTGTGATGCTGCCACACAGCCCAGGGCGGTGAGCGGGGCAGGGGCTGGCACTGCAGGAGCTCCATCCCCAGTGGAGCACCCAGCCCTCACCCCTCATACCTGTCCAGGCAGGCAACAAGTTCAGCCCCCTACCTCCTCCTCAGGTCTCTTCCACAGCTGTGGTGGCTGTAGTGCAGCCAGCACCAGGCTCATCTTCTTATTTTAGGCTTATCTTCTCCTTATGGACCAAAATCCCTTCTGTTTGAGCCTCCAAAACTCAGAGATGCTCAGGGGTATCTCAGAAAATGAAGAAAAAATGAACAGTGTGGCTGGGGGGAGCTGAGCCCTCCTCCCTCAGCTCCACTCCTGCACATGGCTCTTACTGGTGTCAGACACAATAACATCTGTAGAAAGCATCAAAGAAGTAATAGTTGCTGTGGCCTGGACCAAAGGGATTTTCCTGTGCCCAAATGGCTTTATTGCCAGTGACAGTGGCATGTTTGCTCCTGGACACACTGCTGAAGTCACAAGACTGCTGCTTAATGGGGAAAAATAACAGGACAGTAATTAATAATTGGGATGAGGAAGGTTTTCCATTAACTGATCACATATGGCAAGTAATTCCGCTTAAAATTTGTCATTGTCACTTTTCCAGCATAAATTCAGAAAGAATGGTGCTTCATTAAATCTGTAAGGCTCTTCCAGAGTAAGCAGCTACTGACCATTCACAATAAGCTAATTAAAACTCTTTCACAATAGAAAGGAGTAAATTGAATTCCTGTTAGCATGTGCTCAGTACTGACTGATGTACTGGAGATGCTCTATCTGCATCCACTTCATCTCAGTCAAGTGCAACCTTTAGCAGGCAACTATTTTCACTTGTTCATTAGTAACTGCTGTTAAATGCCATAACAGTCCAAGCTATAGTTCCATTTTTTTCTCAGTTTGCAATCTCCTGGTAATAGTTCCTTTTATACTAAATTGCACTTAAAAAAAACTATAAAAGGGAAAAAAGAAAAAAAAATAAACCTGGTGGTAAATCCTGATCATCTCATTTATTCACATTTCTCTGTCATCCTCCTCTTTGCCCACACTATTTAATAATGCTGAGGGAGTGAGCACTCATTGTTTGCACTTCCTAGGTGACCTCTGGGGTCAGAGGAGAGGTGTCTGGGTGGTTTTGTGCAAGCAGGAGTAGAAATGTTCAGGAAACTCCTTTTGCTCCCTTTTGCCTTTAAGCCAGATTGGAAAATACAGAATGTTTCATCCAACTGATGCAGAAGAGGTTTTAGATGTCAGACAGGAACATCTCTAATAAATACCACTGACCCTGCCTGAGGCTCCATGCCCTTCCCTTCCCTCAGAGGGCAAACCAGGGATGCAGGAGCAGCTCATCCCCCTGCAGTGACAGCCTGGGCAGTGGCTGCTCTCTGCACCATTAACAAACCACTCTCATCCCCTGACCCTCGGGGGAGGCAATAAATAAACAGCACCAATGGTGCATGAACCAGATCGAGTCTGCTCTGCGTAGAAATCTTCCCCACTCCACCTCCACAAACTCTTGTAGCTCAGCAGTGGCTGCAAAGATTTAATCAACAACTCTCTATAAAGAAGCAGTTTTTAAAAAACCATTCCCACACCTCCCAGCAATATCTGCTCTAAATTTTTTATGAAACAATTCATTGATTTCAGAAGTACAAGTTCAAGTGCAGTGAAACTGTGAGTAAATTCTGATGAAATGCAGCAGTGAGTTTCTTTCTAAAAACAGGGTAAAAGTGAAAAAGATGAAATGTTTCCTGAGGGAGTTGAAAACGCTCCAACACTTGCTTGAAGGCCAGGTTTTGGGGCTGAGCTTTACAGACAGAAAAGGTGCCTGCTGTGAATGGATGAAGGCTCTGAGGCTGGAGGGGGCACAGGCTGCAGAGAAGTGTTCTCACAGCTCAGGTGCTATTCTCATTTCTGGGCTCAGCATTATAAATGGGGAGAATGCTGGCAATGCCTGGAGCACGCTGTACCTTGTAAAAGTTGTCTGTAACCTCTGAGATCTAAAGGCCCTTTTGGAGAGGGGACATTACTGTTTGTATCCCTCCTGGAAATTGTTTGACTTTCAGTGTGCAGAATTTGAAGTATTAAGACTGCATTATTATTGTATTTAATTCCTCCTGTAATGAGCAAACAGCTGTGTAACTGCAGCAGTGAGTTAACACCAGTGATGGCTGGTTAAGGTCTTTGTGCTCTCCATTTCCAGCTGTTGGTCTCTCTGGGAGCACAGCCCTGGGTGCCAAACACTTTGTACACCCTTAGTCTGGAAATTCATTTCTGCTCTAACTTACCAGGGAGCACAGAGAAACCCTGGGCTGTGCCTGAAGCTGTGATAAGGCTTTGTCCTTTGGTCACCTCACCTGTGCCTCCCAAACCAAAGTCCTCCACCAGAGCCAGCAAGCTCTGCAGCTCCCAAAGGCAGTGGCAGCCCTCAGGCTCTCCTGAGGGGTGTCAGGTGCAAGTTCCCAGCTCTGCCTCAGTGGCTGAGGTTGGTTTTATTGCCACTCAAGACAGCAGCACCCCAGGGGCTGGGCTCACCAGTGCTTGTGGCTGATACGGGATGGTGTCTGTGATTTTTCATGAACAAGTGACGTGTATTTGATTGCCCACCTGCTCCCCGTGGGCTGGAGCTTGGCCTTGCTCTGGGATGGAAATCCTCAGAGCAGCCCTCAGGGGCTCTCTCTTCCCCCAGGTCAGCTCCTCCTTTCTCCCGAGCACCAGAGTGGAGCTGTTCCCTGTCTACACTGCCCTGCAGCCCGTGGGGTGCTGTGTCCAGCCTGGCTCTGGGGGTGCTGCTCCCCCCTGCTCTCACAGGGCTCCTCTCTGCACAGCATCCTCCCGTGCCACAGCGAGGGGCAACCACACAGAGGATAAAGCACTGACACCACTCAAAGAATCACATTTTCAAATGAAATTACATAAGAGCTCTGCCATATGGCTTAGCAATGAAATTGCTCACAGCAGCTGGTCTAAGAGGGAAAGTTTCAGTGACGCTGTCCACAAACAGTGGTAATACAGAGCTTCAGAAATAATTTGTGTATCTGGCAGAAAATTTTGATGATGAGCTCTCTATCCTACTGAACATGTCAGATGTACACTCAAGGAACTCCTTGTTCTCTGGACCTGCAGTGACTAATCAGGCTTTGATGGGTGACAGCTTTGAAGGAGCTGCTGGCTCCCTCCGTAACTGTGGCCACACAAAGTTCTGCTGGGCTTTCTGCATGCTCTATCCCAAAAGCAGGAAGCCCTGATATCCTCAGGTCCTGCCCTGGGCACTAGCAGGCCTTTCACAGGGGTGCCTTTGTGCCTTTGTGCCCAGTGCCAGGGGCTCTCACAGGTATTTGAGCAGCAGACAGGGATGCTGGAAGCAGGGAGGAGGGAACTGCACCCTTGTGTCCCTGTGGTGACACATCCACTGGCCACTTCAGCACCTCTGACACTCAGGGAATGCTTTAGTAAGGAAAGGATGGCAGGCCCCAGCCATCTCCATCTCCTTCCAAGGCAGAATTGCTTTTGTTCTGACTAGGAAAGCAGATTTGCCCAGGTAACTCCTGGCTTCCTCAGGTTTGTGTCCAATAACACATCCAGCTGACGCTGGGAACAGGAGATCAGCAGGGCTGGCACAGGGAGTAGCAGGTGCAGGTCATTTATTCCTCACTCACAGATGCCCTGCAGGGACGGGCCAGAGGCAGTGAGCAGCCAGCCCAGCCCTGCCCACGTCCAGCTGAGAGCCCACAGCACGCCTGGCCTTCTGTCCCTCACACTGTCCTGGGAAAAGGCCAGTGATAGGGCCACGAGTGTTTGGAAGCTCTCGAGAAACAAAATGGATAAAAGGCAGCCTGCACAGCATGTTTAACAATTTTCCAGATGAAAGCAGGATACACTATAGCTGGGAGGCTGAATGGGATCAGGAATGAGGTTTATCCTGCAAGGATTCGATAATGCCATGTAATGCAAAATCCTGAAATGACAACTGTGAGGAGCAAAGGGGCAGAGAAGGAGCAAGAACAAAGTGAAGGGGCAGAGAGGGCACGCGGAGGTGTGGGGAGGGGGAGAGCAGAGGGGGAATTTCTCTGTCTGTGTACGGAGGAAAAGGCAAGGTTTGCAGGAAGGGGACGCAGGGCAGGGTGGGGAAAGGCCCTGTCACCTGCCCTGTCCCTCCCCAGGGCCAGCAGCACACGGGGCTCTGTGAGAGGCTGAGGCTGGTGAGGAGAGGGGCTGGGGCTGGAGCAGGGGGCACAGGAGCCCCAGTGGCCCCGGGCTGCTGCTCACAGCTGGGCATTGCCCCAGGGGTGCCAGGGGCCAGGGCAGAGAGGGGCAGCCAGGCAGTGCCAGAAGGATGGGCTCCTGCTGCAGGGGAGGCTGTGCGCATCCCAGAGGGACAGGATGCAGCTCCTTGTGCTGAGGACAGCTTGCACAGGCAGTGGAGGGTTTGCCAAGGAACATGTCCCTTCCCCGAGTCATGTGGCTCAGATTCTCTGTGTTCCTCTCCATGGAAGATGGAACAAGGCAGTTTGCCAAGGGGAATATCTTTTCTGGCACAGGGGCTACCACCACCTGAAGCACACTCAGTTTGGTGGCACTTCACTGCCCCAAGTGCGTCAGAAGGAGATTGGGAAGGAAAAGCTGAGCTCATCTCCCACACCCTTGAAGGCCCCTGGGGCACCACCCCACTTTTTTGAGGGGATCATCTCACTCCTCCCACTGTTCTTCTAGTTTCCTCCCTTTGCCTTCTGTTCACTGATAAAGAAATACAATTTTGAAAGAAGTCTTTAACCTTTTATAACAATTCACTCTTCTGTGGCCAAGCCAAGCATGCTGGAGCCTTGCACTGAGGAAGTGTAGCCAGCTCAGAGCCGCTGTGGGAGCTCCCTGCCCACTCTTCAGGCTGTCCAGAGGCTGTGCTGGGAGCAGGGACCCTCTGGAGCCTCCCAGCCATGGCCTCCCCAGCTCTGGGCAGCTCCTGCTGCTCTGCCCTTGGCCATTCCTGCTGCACTTCCCAGCCGCAGGCTCTGCTTCCCTGTCCTGACATGGCCCAGGATTGGTGACACTGCATTTTGTGCACGTGGGAAGAAACTTCCATTATCTTTGAGGCATGTTAAAATAGCACTGGCTATAGACAGTGGCTGATAGCAGCTTTACTCGGGGTCAGTGGGAAAAGGAGAAGTTGAAATGTCACACAGCACTGAGAAGAAGATGTGCTTTTCATACCTTAAAGTCAGTACTGGGTCACTTCCTGGGAGCAGTAATGCAGAAATAAATGGGTCTGCACAGAAACAATGGCTCCTGGGCCCTGGGGAAAATGTTCAGTGAGTCCTTCCCATTTCCAGCATGCAGGGCCTGACCAGTAATGGGCCTTGTGCCCGTTCTGTGGGAGCTGGGATGGCCTGAGGCAGCTCACAACTGCTCTGTGCAGGGTATTCAGCTAGGAAATGCAAACCTTCAGTGTTCCTCCATGAATGGCTGGTACAAAAGGCTTCTCAGGGAGCTGAACTGAGCCTGCACTGTGCATGCTCTAAACAACTATGATTATTTAAGAAAATCAACAGCCAGGATTAAGCCTAAACTGGTAATTCAGAGTTTGAGGCAGAAGGAACCTGAGCACAAGTTTAAACCAACCAAAGGAATTACTGTTCATCTCCCAGTTCCACTTGTGGTTTTTTCCTTCAAACCAATAAGATACTTCTCAAGCTTGGGAGCATTTTAGCATCAGTCTTACTGACAAGAGCCTTCCTTCAGCTCTATTTTAGTCATCAAAGGAACTGTGAGCCTGAGGTAAGCAGGTTAAAGCCCTTTGAAATGAGAACCCTCCTTTATGGCCTCACTCCTGGTCAGAAATGCTTCCATGGAAGCCTGCAGACCTCTCCACTCCTAAGAGTGCAATGACAATGTCATTGCTCACTGCAGTTCTGTTTCCCAGTGGAGGAGAGTCCCCGTGGGGATCAGTGACACACACTGAGAACCAGCAGGAATGTCTCACCCTGGGCTCGCCCAGGGAAAGGCTCCTGACAGCGAATCCCAGGCTGCTGCACTGAACGGGCTCCGTGGAAAGCCAGGCTTGCTCAGGGAGTGTGGAGCAGAGCTGCCTCCCTGGCAGGATCAGCAGGATTTCCAGGTCACTGAGAATCAGCCCTATTAATAGCATTCCTGATTGCTGCCCGCAGAATTGATTTGTCTGCTTTGTCCTGCCTGAGGCAAGCTGGAAGGTAAATCAGGAGAGCTGTCAGAGAGCTTCCTCAGGGAGAAAGAGCATCCTCCTTCCACATGGGCAGGCACATCCCACCCTGCAGACTGGCTCAGCGTCCTGGCCAGCTCTGGGGACACGGCCACACGGGGCAGGTGATTCAGCGAGGAGAGGAAGCAAAGAGGCCCTTGGCTTTTCTATTCATGCATCCCTCATTATTAATCAGGGTTTGCTGATTAAGAGATGCAAGGTTTGGTAATCAGTGCAAGGCACTGACAGGATACTGCTCTGAGTCAGGGCCAGTTCCCAGTGTCAGGGATGGTAAACGAGAGGCTTGGGAAGAGTCCTGAGCCCAGGGAGCTCCGTTGCCCCGGCTCAGGCAGCAGCTGTGACAGCAGAGGGGACGGAGGTGCAGCCAGGGCACCACAGGGAGCTGGGGGGCAGCAGGGGGGCTCAGCCTCCCACAGCAGCCGGGTGGTCCAAGCTCTGTGCAGCTCCCCCTCCAGTGCAGGCACACAGCCTGGGGTGCCTGGGAGTGGGGCTGGCACAGATGGCAATGAGCCATGGAGTGCCCAGGTGTGCAGGCACTGCCCAGGCACAGAGGGAACAGAGGGCACACGGGGCAGAGCATGAACATCAGGGGATAAAGGGTTGGGCTGGAGGACAAGAAGGGGAAAGGCTTGCAACATTCTGAAGAGGTGTGGTGTTACTCTGTCGGGGCTTAAACCTTCTGAAATTGTATGGTGATACTGTGTGTTGTGGCAGTCTCAGCTGTGATATGTGCTGCGACACACTGTGAACTGGCCTCATCCAGCCCCACCGACTGCCCCAGGCCCAGCAGGCATCTGTCAGGGCATCGGGGCTGAGCACAGCCCCATTTCACTGCAGCTGTAACCCTCATGAATCTCAGGAACGGGCTGCTGAGGACACTGACTCCTGGTACATCTGGTGTCTGCATCTCAAGAGCAAGAGCTCCCAGACACACAGCATCAATTCTCTTTCCAGCCCACTTCCATACACCCCAGCTGTATCCAGTCTTGGATGCACTAGTCCAAGCTTAAGCCACTTTAAGTGCTCTGCTGTGAGTGCACAAACTTGCTCAACACCTGTACACTTTATTCCTCGGGTTATTTGTAAACGTCTGAAAGCTGCTCCATCAGTCCTCTCAGGCTCTTGGAGAGCACACAGCCTCAGAGCTGGTCACCCTGGACCACTGACCCTCTGAGAGCTGTTTCAGGCTCTGCCCTGACAGGTGGGCATGCTCAGCTGCTGGAAGGAGTGGGATGCTGTGGAGCCCTTGGTGCTTCCCCCGTCCTCTCCAGTGTCCCTGCAGGCATTATCAGGTGTCATGGTGAGCTCCAGCCCTTCAAAATGCCATTTCCTGTGCATAACCAAGAGCCAGTGCACCACAAAATCTTCATGGAACAAACACCACCAAGTGCTGGCTTCAAGTGAGGCAGATGCTCTGCTCCCAAGTACAGGGAAGTGTTTATATATATATATATATTATTATTATTATTTCTTTTTTCTTAAAGTTTTCAAAAGATGTGGAGCAGAAACAAACCAGGTGTAATTAGCTGTAGAGCAAATGAGGCCATCCAATTCACAAGAGCTTTGATTTCCACTTTCCAGGAATGCAGCACTTCATCTCTCTTGAGAAGGGTTCAAACTCTGTATTGGAGGATCCAGCTGGGATTTGGCAACTGATTTCCATGAGCTGATTGTCAACAGTGGTGGAATTAATGATAGTGCTATGAACAATCCACATCTGCACATTCTCCTGTGATGTGTTAGGCATGCACATATCACACTGGCGATGAAATTAATTACAGGAAGACACAGGATCCTCCTTTCAAACACACATCAGGCAGCCCTGCCAGCTATTTAATGTGTGTCACAGTCTCAGCAAACCCTTTTCTTTCAAGAATTTGTGACTTGTTTCAACTTGTTAAGCACAACCTTTCATTTAACAGTAGTACAGTTTAAAGGGATTGACTTTAAAACTGTAGAACTATTTCTGCTCCACTGACAGCAGTATTTCCTTTGCTTTCACATCCTTTTGAACACTTTATTGTAAAGCCTTCCCCCACTGCAGTGCTTATTGCTTCACAATTTCTTGCAGTTCCCTTATTACTTGAATTATTTCCCTTTTCATCCCTTGCCTTCGCAAGTATCCAGAACAAACTGGATACATTACAGAGCCTGTGATTGGACATGTTTCCTGCGAGACGGAAAGAAAGGGTGCTGTACACCAACCCTCACCTGCTCATCTTACCTGTAAGTTAGTGATCTAGTTAAAAACATGTAGTCAGCCTTCATATAGAATTTAGGCCTAGAATTATGCATGGTTGTTTAGCATTACTTGATAGGATTTACAGGGTATCAAAAGCATGCTGCCTTAGTTGAGTCCTGCAGCACAGCAAACACCTGCCTTCCACTTGGAACAAGCTGTCCCCTGGATCTCCCCCTCCTCCAGGTGCCCAAAGCTCTGCAGGCAAGGAGACAGTCCCCGGCCCAGACTGATGCTGAAATGCCACTGCCATGGGAGGTGTCCCCAGCTGGCACAGCCACAGCAGCTCCCCCAGCCTCACTTGATGTGTCTCGCTCAGGTTTGCTGACAGCGGGTCAGGCTGGCTGTCTCTGACATGAGTAACAGCAGTTCTCAAGGACTCTACAGGACAAGGAGCACTTCTGGAGGTGTAAAGCTGTTGTAATAAATGGCAGTGCTTATTCTGCCAGCATTTTAGCCCTCCATCAGTTCTCAATGCCTGGGACCTCTGTGGCATAGTTAGCTCTGGGTCACTCAGTGCAGACAAGTCTGTGTCAAACAGATGTCTTGTCTTCCCTCTCAGTTCTGAGAAGATCACTGATAAATGGTTGTCCTGGTAGGGCCATGCCTCAATAAAATTCTGCACTAGCATTTATTTGTGCCCAACCAGACTAGTGAAGGGTTTCTCAGTGGTTTCATCACCCCTGAGGGCAGTGCTGCAGCTACCAAAAGCTGCCATGAAGGTGTTCTTCCACCCCTACCCCCAAGCCCTTGGCAGCAGCAGACACAGCCCCAGCCCTGCCTGGTGGTTGCTGGGCTGTCACTGTGTGTCCCCTCTGCTCCTGGCAGCTCAGACCCCTCCTGGCAGGGTGAAGGACACCACAGGTGCTCGGGTGAGCAGAAGAGAAGAGGCCACAGCAGCCTCCAGGGGAGTCATGAAAGACAGGAGCACAGGAAACAGCATCAGGCAGCAGAGTGCTCTGAGGTACACCAGGTGAAATTCAGTGAAGATGAGCATTAAAATGATGGACATGCAGGAAATAAAATCTGGGTTGTGCAGAGACCCTGATGAGCTGTGAAAACTAATCTCTGCCATTCAGGAATGATGATGTGAGTTAAAACAGCAAAAAGAACAAGTCAGCTCAGTGCTCCTCGGTGTCTGAGAAGAAATCTCCCTGGCAGAGCTTGTCCAGGGGAGCAGCGTGCGGTCACAGCTGTGCTGGGTCACAGCTGTGCTGAGCCGCGCTGCCCCGCTCTGCCGGGAGGTGAGCATCCCTGCAGAGCATCCTGGCACAGCACGGAGGGACACTGCGGCCACAGCTCGGGCACAGCCACCTCGGGTCCGCTGTGGTGTGGCACAAGCCCTGCTGCAGCCAGGACCGGCTGGGGGAGGCAGGCAGGGGACAGCCAGCACAGCTACACTGGAGGCAGGCTGTGCCTGAGGAACCTGAGAGCTTCCCAAGGGGACAGGGCTGTTCTGGGGCTGAAACCAGCGAGCAATGAGTGTGGCTTGTCCTGGCTTCACCTGTCTCCAGCACAGCTGGGAAACCAGAGCAGGGACACACACACTGGACAGGGAGAACAGGCAGTACAGCAGCCTGGCTGTGACAGTGCCCATGCTTTGAGCAGGCAGAGGAATCAGAGCCTCCAGACATCCTTTTCAACATAAATTAATCTGTGGTTCAAAAAGGGGAACAGAGAATAGGACTAAATAATGTGTAAATGCAACAGGACTCCTCAAACTGGCAAAGAGGAATATGTGTGCTAGGAAGTGCTGAAGGTCTGGAAGAAATAAGCTGGCATGGAGGAAGCAAATAATTTCCTTGCTCTTTCTTTAGTGCAAGAGCTGGGAAATAAAAATATCAGATGGAACTCTGAAGCAAGAAAAGAAATGTGTAAATAAATGGGCTTTTTGCTGAGATGGACTGTTGCAAAGACCAAAAATACAGATAACTGGGAAATCGCTAAGACAAATTCTGAGAAGAAAATACCACCGAGTCTTTAACCTTAATTACCCTGAGCACAGAGTGGTGGGTCACAGGAGATTACACCGTGGAACAAGACAACTCCTACCCTTCCTGTCCATTGTGGCAGGCTCACCACCCTGCCCACGAGGGTCAGCTGTGGGGCTGGACAGACCCTCTCTCAGACTGTGCCCATCCATGCACTGCCTGAGCCTGTCAGACACTGAAGGGTTTTGGTTTATGGCTCAAACATTTTTATGAAGGACTTTTGCCTATTATAGCAAAATTATATAACAAAAACTACACAGAAGACCACTGCACCCTGAATGGGCATCCTGGCCGAGGCCCTGGACTGCAAGTGGATAGAGATAAGAGAAGTGCCACTATTGTTCACAGCATCTGGACGAGCAGCCAGAGCAGAGCCCATCCTGCACCCCTGGGTGGAGACCACAGCCCCAGCCTTGCCAGGTAATGCACACACTCCCCCAGCCAGCGGGAGGAGCAGAGGATTTGGGTGTAGGGTGAAGAGAGCCTCAGTGAGAGGCAGTGAACGCCCACCCATCCTCCCTGTGCCGCCCACCCTGGGACAGCCACCTCAGGGACACACACATGAGGGACAGCAGAGGGGGTCGTGGCCATCAAAGGCCCCCCAGAGAGCCCCAGACCCTGCACCAGAGCACTGCACGATGAAACACAATGGGACAGGTCTGCACTAAGGGACAGTGTCACACCTACCCCCCTTGGGGAGTCGCCTGGGCATTCCCACCTGCCCAAAGGTACATCAATACACTGGATTCTGTACTTCCAGCAGCAGACCCCCACCACCAGGAAGATGGAGGGAAGCAATGAGACATCCTTGGGACCCACAGAGGGCTGATATGGTTCTACTCAGTCTGTCTCTGTCACTCTGTCCCACCACACACACCTCTCTTTCTATTTCTTTCTTTCTTTTTTCTTCTCTTTCTTTCTCTTTGCCCCTCTTATTACTAAATAAAATATATCGTATTTTTGATATCAACATCTAACCTCATTTGGTTTTTATCTCATTTTGGGCAATACTTTGAACTTTTCTGGGCTTGTTGCATTTTATTCACAGAGAGTTGCTCTCTTTGCTCCACTGTGATTAAAGCAGATTGTAATAGAGTCACTGCAGCCTCTGCTCCTGGGCCTTACCAGCCCACACCCCTGCAGACCCCACTAATTCCATGGTTCTTGATTCTGTAATGGGCACAGCCTCCTGCCATCTGGCTCAGGCTCCTGCTGCAGGGCTGCAGCCATCCCAGCCCAGGGAGTGCTGCTGCCCCGCTCCATTGCCCCTCGAAGGGAGGCTGCAGCCAGGATGTTCACACTGCATTGGAGACAGCTGCAGGTGTGCATTTGTGCATTTGAGTGTGATACTCCCAACGTGCTGACTGCTCGAACGCTGGAGTTTCACCCTCCCCAGCTTTTCAGGCTGTACCTTTGGGGAGTCACAGTCCACCTGGGCCAGAGCTGTGGGAAGTGCTGGACCCTGGGTAGGCAGCTCCCTTCTGCACATGGAGGTGGGAAAACAAAAGACAAAACTTGGGGTGTAGATCTTATATAGTGTGATAATTCTCTTTTTTTTTTCCTATATCCCCTCTCTATGTGGATGTTTCATAATTAATTTGTATGCACTCAGTAAAAGCAAGGTATGTTTTTGATGGCTGGCATCTCTTCAAATGAGATTTTTTCACTAAACTTTCTTTAATGAACCTCAGGATATGAGGGAGCACTGTAATGCCCTGATGTGCACAGCTGCTGGAAGCTAAGTGGCCAGTCCCTGCACTTCTGCAATGGGACTGAGGAGCTCAGGTGTGCAAGTATACTGCTGATTGCTTGCCTGTTAATTAATACTCCAGGCAACACATTTCCTTTAATTACACTACATGACAGCTGTTGCCAGCAGCCTCAGGACTCTGTGATATAGAGCACTCAGCACTTGTCCTTATTTAGTCATATTTTGAGTCCAAGGGCTGGAGTTTTACAAGTCCACACCAGGAATGTCACTGAGGGAAAGAGCAAATCTGTCCTAAAAGTACAATGGCTACAAAGTCTGTGTCTTCCCTCTCCTTTTGTCACAGCAGCTCTGGTTTCACATCAGGATGCACTGCTTTGGTTGGCTGCTTGTGCAGGGCTCCTGCTGGTTACCTTCTGGGGTGGCACTAAAGGATCTCGCACTGAGCCCTGTGCCCCGAGGTCCCCGAGGGAAACCCAAGCCCAAAAAGTGGACAAGCCTGTGAGGAAAGGCCTGAGCCAGCAAGAGGAGCTGGGCACTGCTGGCTATGGCCCTGCCAGAGGTACAGCAGGGTCCTCACCACTGTTTGCAAAGCCTGCAAGGGGAAGGAAGGGGTTGTACATCAGCTCCCCTCCCAGCTCCAGGCCAGCCTGACACAGTGCTTTTGGAGGCTCAAGCTGTCCCCAAAGTGCCGGGGTCCCTGTGGCTCCCACCCCGTGTGGGGCTCTGGGGCCTCTCTGCCCCCATCATGGGCTCCTGCACCAGGGTCTCCCTCTGCAAACAGGTTCTGAGAAACTCTGAAGTTTCTCACAGCAGGGCTGCTGTGGGCAGAGTTTCATGCTGGTTCCACACTGGACTGCGGGAAGAGTCCTGGGCTGGTGCAAAAGTGACCAAAGTGACCAAAGTGACCAAAGTGACGGGGCGCCCAAGCTGGCTTGCGCAGAATCCCTGTACTCTGTTGAGAGGCAGCAGCTGGCACTGTACCCAGCTCCTGCAGCTGCAGTGCCAGCACAGCTAGGCAAATCCCCCAAACACCCTGACATGGGCTGCAGGAGCTCCATCTCCTTGCTCTGCACTGGACAGGCTCTCAAGGTGCTGACTGGAGCTGGTGCCACAGCAGCTCAGGACAAAGTTTGCCTCCAAACCTCAAGCAGAATGCCAGGAACAATTATTGCTTCACCACTAGGAGTGTCATCTGGGCTTGGAAATGCCTCCCCACACCAGCAAAATGAAAGAATCCCCAGAACTGCAGAGATAAATGTGATGCAATGAATTACTTATTTGCTACAAGCCGCTGCAAAGATTTTGCCAGTCTTCAGAAGAGGAGCCCAGTGTTCCATCTCCCCCTGGGCTGCCCTGCACAGCTCTGCAGCCACAACCACCCCTAACACCACCTTTTCCCTCAGCTAGACTGACCACTCAGCTGATGGTGTCCTTAGCAGTAGCCAAGAAAAGGAGCAAAGAACTTTCTGAGCTGCCTTGTTAGTCCGGTGTGCCTCTGTCTGGAGACATTAAAGAATTGCTCAGGATGAAAACACATCTCTGATGTGAGCAAGAGAGAGACTCCTTCCATCCCCTCCTCCTCCTGACTCCTGTATGCTCTGTAAGACCCAGCAGGACCCAAAGCAGATGCAGCATTATAGCAGGCAATATATAGCATGGATGAAAGCTCATCCCTGCTGCAGGTTGACATTTGCTGTCCTGGGTTCACCAGGTTTGTTCCAGTTGCCGCAGCACCAGCCCAGTCTCTTTATTTTAAACCAGGTTCTCTCCCCTTGGTGCTGTGAGACTTCATAGGGCTGTGAACGCTGCTCTAAGTCTCACAGAAAATTATTTAGTGACACTACAAACCCATTTCTCCTGAAGGCAGGAGCAAGGAAGGGGCTGGCAGTATGGAATGCTGAGGGCAGCACTTGGGTGCAGTGCCATCTGAGCAAACCCCAAGAAGACACCAAGAGCAAGAAAACCTTGGCAGCCACAGCAATGCTGCAGAGACACTTTAGGATTTTAAACCAGAGCTGGTTTTGTCACCTTTCTGTCACCATCAGTACCAGACGGGACACTGCACCTCCCCCTGAACGAATCCAGGATGAGCTCTGCTGGGAGCCCTTTGAGCAGGAGATAAACAGTGATTATCTCATCTGTCCTGATGGATGGGGCTGCTCGGGGACCTGTGTGCCATTCTGTGTGCCATTTCTACAACCTTTTTTGGAGGTTCCACAAATCTGTGACCAGTCAGAAGCCATAACCAAAGAGGTGAGGCCTGACTTTAAGGAATAAAACTCACCAGGACTGGCAGTGCCAGCTGTCTCCTGGCACAGGGCACAGAAGGTTGATGCAGTGTGAAGACTTGAACCATCAGGTCCCTGCTAAGGAAGCCATTCACGGGAAGATGCCACCAGGTGAGGGAGGGACAAAGGGCTCAGGACTGGTACTGCAGGCCACGTTTAGGAGGATAATGAGGACATTCTGGGAATGTCCTTCAGGACCTTTCTCCAGGGGTTGAAGATAGCACATGAAAATGAAATCAATACTAAGAAAAGAAAGGGAAAGAGAGGGAGATACTGGCTACTTTTACAGAGGGGTATAAAAAATCAAGTGAGTGGGAATTTAGCAATGGGAACTGGAACATCAGAAGGTAAAAGAAAGGGAAGTGGCCAGAAATGAATGTTTAACTCTGGAGAAGAGCAGCTGAGTCAATGATAGGGTCAGGGAACAGGACAGATGCCTGACAGGCAGGGGAGGGAGTGCAGGCAGGCAGTGAAAGGAATGAGTGGGATGTGTCTTTACAAACAAACCGTGGGCCTGCTTGTACATGAAGCCAGATACTGATAGAAGAAAGAAGCAGTGGGAGAAACCATCAATTCCAGAGGAATCCAAATAACTGGCACAGACTGTTGCTCACCCAAGGCCATGCTAAATTCCTGGATTAGAGAAAAAAAACAGAGATACAAAGAAATAGGGGGTCTGTATTAGAGATTTTGGGAAGTCTGTACCTCTCAAGAACCTCAGCCAATGGGGAGAGAAAAAGGGAAATTTGGATAAAAAGGAGGCTGCATCCTCCAGCAATTTGAGAGACCCCATGGGAAATGCCCCATGGCCTCTCCCTTTAGTCAAATAAAGTTACAGGACTCCTCTGTCTCCTTTTTGGACATAAACTTCTGACATAATGGATTAATTTTCCTAACAGCAGGAGCATGAGACCAATTGTGCCCTTCTGCCAAGAGCGGGGACATCAGGCTGTGGACTCCTGAAATTCTGGAGTGGTACAGGAGGGCTGGTCCTTTGGGTCACAGGAGATTACAGGTCCTTTGGGTAGAAGAAACATGATAGAAAAGTTCTAATGGCTTGGCTGGGACACAGTCTGACTCAGAGTCATGGAAACAAGTGGTATGAGTAGGATAAACTACTCCACATCAGTACACATTCTGTTGTAAAAAAAAAAATGCCTTGTGGTATATTGAGAAAAGACAGCATGCTGTAAACCAGGAGTTTGTGGGAAGTGCTGTGAAATTCATGTTTGCAGTAGTTATTGTGTAGAACAATAGTTCCAAGAAAAACACTCCACAGTACCTAGTTTCAAGGCATCAGAGGAACCAAGTAAAGCTGTCATTCAACTAGGTGCTAAGGAGGAGAAAGATAAAGTAAAGGAATACATTCCAAAGTACACTCCAAATTCAAATCCCTTTCACTTCAGACAGCTTAAAAGAGTTTCACTGCAAATTCAGACACTAAAACATAACCAAAGCCACAACTCAGCTGTGTTAAGAAGTAAGAATAAAGAAGAGGAGTTCCTAGAAAGGGCTTGGCTGACTCATTCCTACTTTGATAGCAGCTGGAGAGCTGATGCCAAGTTTGTATAGCAATGAACACCTGTGGGACACCCAGGGAGGCAGAAACCTCAGCTCTGCCAGGGAGAGATGTGCCTCCTGTGCCGGGGAGGAAGGGGACTCCAGTTCCAGCACATTCTGTGATTCTGTAATGCTGTGGGGCAGAACAAGGCGCTGGGGCAGATGCAGAGACAGGAAATGAAGGTGCTCTCAGAGTCCTGCTGAGCACACGCCCTGGGCTGAAGAGGATTACAAGTTTGTTTGAGAAGTTGCAGTGGTGCTGCCGGCCGCCCTCAGGAGCCATCCGAGAATGGAACTCAGATGTCACTGGCGAGGCAGTGACAGACAGTGGGACTGGGTGCCAGGAGCCCTCTGCTTGTGACAAGCAGCTTACGCTCCATGTGACAGAAACACGGGTTCCAGGACAGTGATTGAAGAAGAGACTTCACAGGGCTGAGGGGAAAAGGCTGGACTGGGGACACTGCACCCCAAAGGCTGACAAGGAGATGAAAAGGATCCTCCAAAAGACCTGTTTGAAGGGGTCACCTGCAAGGGGACAGCAAGGAGGAGACAGAGCTACAGGAGATGATGTGATGTGAATTGTGATGTAGAAGAGACTGCCTGTCAGTCGTCAGGGTGGCTGAATAGTAATGGGGGACAAAAGAAAGAAAGGGCTGAAAGGTTACACTGGGTTGTAGGAGCCTTTAGCACAGTCTCTCCCGACCTTGGTCATCAAATAAAGAAACTCCCCCACAGACACCTGAGCAGTGCTTGAACATCTCCCCCACTGATGCTTTCTGCTCTAGCTTACACAAAGAATTTAACAATCTCCCTCTCTATTCTTTAGAGATCAGCCTTTACAGATGGCTGGGAATGCCATGTGTAATGTGTGCTTTAAGTGTTTGTTTGTCTTATTTGAGTGGAGCTTTTGATGTTGGACTATCCATTACTTAAAAGCCAATAAGTTAGAAAACCATGAAGGAAAGTGAAATGGCCTGTATCATTTAGTTCTGCACAGTATTTGTGTGTGCTGAAGATTTCATTTTTTCTGTAAGATGCAGATGGTTTGAAATTGAAAAGCTAGGCTATTCCAGTGGCAATCCTTTTGTTCTTGCAATGAGCTTGGCTTATTGAAGCAAAGCAGGAGAGCCTTTGATTAATGGCAACATCTATCTTTAAGGAAAAAGGTTGCCATTAGACTGAGCCACTGTGCAATTCTGAAATGCTTTAACAGTGTGCTTTACATGACAAGAGCTTGAAGAGATTATTTTTTTCTGGGGAGATCAAATCCAGTTGGGGGGGTCATCATTGCTGTCTTGATGGGGTGGGGGAGAGCGCAGGAGCAGTGACAGCAGGGAATACCTAACGAGGGAAGGCCCAGGGTGCAGCTGGCCTGGAGATACACCTGTAAAGGCAGATGATTGGATATTTAGCCTGAAAGGAATAATACTCCAGCTGGAAATGAGAGATTCTGGTCAGTTAATGAGGGAAGGGGATAACCAGGTGGAAGGTGTGATGGGCAGTGTGTAAGAGCACGGGCCACAGGCAGCCCCAGCCCAAGTGCACCAGGCAGTGGAGCCAGAGCAGAGCTGCTGTTCCCAGGGCAGCTCCTGGGCAGGATTCCCAGAGCAGGATTCCCAGAGCAGGCTGTGTCTGTCCTGGCCCCCGAGCTGCAGGGGCAGAGGCAGCAGAGCCAGCTCCCCCTGTCCCACAGCCAGCCCCATTCCCTGCGGCCCGGCTCCTGCAGCCCCCAGCCAGGGCCGGGCGCCGTTCCCAGCGCTTTCCATGGCACAGCACAGCTGCACCGCCACTTCTGCTAAAAACACCCGCAAAGCCCAGCAGGCATTTCCTGCCCCCTGCTCAGCCTGGTGGGATGCCATCCGAGGGGCAGCAGGCTGCCCGGGAGCCGGGGCCCCCACAGCCCTGTGGCACCCCAAACCCGGCCCGTGCCTGGCGTGCCGGGAGGCTCTGAAGGGCTGAACTCCATCCCTGCAGTGCTCCTGCTGACCCCAGCCCGGTCTGCAGGCTGAGAGTGTGCTCACTGCAATATTCCTGGAAATCTGCTGTTGTTTTCCAAAACATGCAGCTTGCCTGAGTTTTCCCAGAAAGGCAGGAGCAGAGTGTAGGTTTAGAGAACAAGCCGCATTTTCCTCTCTCCATGTGCAAAATGGTTTGTGGCCTTGAGAAAAACAATTGAACAGTGGACATTGAAGAAGATAATTAAAAACCTTTTAACTGTCATGGGAAAAGGTGCATTACAGAGAACAAACAAATGGGGGGTTTTCAAAATGCAGTTTTGGGGGTTTTTTTTTGTTTAAACAATAATTTATTATTATTATTTAACAATAATATGCAGAACATAATCTTTTACATTACGGTGATCAGAAATGGAGATTTAAAAAGCAGACTGGATTATTGCAGTGCAGGAATGTGAACTGAAGAGAACAAGTCAGGGCTGCCGAGTCTACCCGAGAGGAACTGGCAAACCAGACCTGGTGTGTCCATTCTGATCTGGGTGGCAGAGGAAGGAGAGGCTGCAGAAGTTGCATTTTCCACCTCAAAGGTTTTACAGGATTTTAGGCAGTGTCCATTGGATTTTACTGAGTCAAAAGCACTTGTACATCTTTGATCTTTTCTGAGAGTCTCTTCAGACACCAGAGCTCAGGAGTCTGTTCATAATTTTTCATGCAAGCTGATGAGCTTCAGCTGAGACAAAAGCACTTGTAAGAGGGAGCAAAAGAATCAGGTAGTGGGAAACAGAGTCAGCAGTGTTAGTTAGCAGTAATCAGTGGAGAGGGTAGGAAATGCAGACCCAGGGGCTTGGGATCCCTCACAGAGCCAGGTGTCCTGGTCCCCAGAGCCCAGCTCTGGCACGCTGGCCACCCCCAGTCCCTGGGATCCCAGTGCAGGGCCAGGCCAGGCTGCTTGCTGGGCTGCACCCAGCCTGTGGGTTGCACACTTGCTGTTCCTGGTGTCTATAGTATTTTATGTAGTATTTTGTATAGTATTTTATTTCATTTTACACTGTGTTGGCTTGGTGCTATTTCTGTAGGATATTCTGCATTTTAAAATGTCATGCTCTCATCCCTCAGCTCTGGAGTAAGAACTGAACTGAAATACCTCCTCTAAATTCAGAACCAAGGCTCATCTAATGCCATAGGATGTTTTACTCCTTGGCATACAGCAGACAGGCACAGCAGTGCACAGGCTTTTCCATCTGGGACACAGTGCAGTCTCCAGCCCTGGCTCAGCTCCTTTCTCTAGCATCCAGCATCCTCCAAGGGCACTAAGGGAGCAGCCAGACAGCCTGTTTCACTCGTACACACTGCACAGACCAGCTTTTCCAAACACTTTTGAGGAAATTGAGTTGTTCATTCGTCCTGCAACAGCCTCATGAGCTGCAGAGAGGTGGTAGGCAACAGGTGAAGCCTGTGGGAAGCTGGGGAGGGCTACAAAGTGTTTTCAGAGGAAATCAACAATCCTTTGGTGCCTCGTGCTGCACAACACCAGCAGAGAGATGCTGACAGCCACTGAAGCTGTACAGGCTCTCCTTGTCTCACTTGATAGGCCATTAACTTTAAGGACACTGCCCAGGCTGCCTGCTCCAGTTGAAGAGTCTCTGATTATCTTTCCAGGCAAATTAATCACTGACATATTTCTTTATTTTAGTCTGAATGAACTAATAAATGAATTTACTAGGTGATTTCTTCATTTAATACTGCAGTTTAAATCAACAGACCACAGCAGTTTATTGAAACTTGCTCATTGCCTATAGCCATTTCCATGGTGCTGGAGTGTAAATCCTCCCTGAGCAAGGCTGAGTGATGCTTCTCAGCTGGAGCCCACAAAATGTGTAAATGTACTTCCAGCAGACAAACACAGCTCTGTGTGCTGTTGGGTGGAGTGTGTGGTGTACCCTTCCTAAACCTGTGTCCTGGACTAAGGGACCAGAGAGACAACTGTACTGCAAGTCAAACCAGAACTTCCCAGTAGATGTTAAAGACTGCTTAATAGTTCCTAAAGTACTTCTCCTTAGTTCAAAAGTAGACAAAGTAGATATTTATGTGTCAGGAAAGACAACTCCTTTTCCCCAGTGGAGATGTGATTTGTGCCTTCTAAACACTAAGGCTACTAACAATAATCCCATGCAAATTGGAAATCATTATAAGCAGAGATGAACTCATGGGAGAAAAATCATGAACACAGAGAGGCTCTTATTTCTACTCTCAAAATAGTCTTGATTTTATGTACATTAAAATTTCTTACTGAAACTAATTCTGACATTGTCACCACTCCTGGTATAGATCAAAGAGCAAGGCAGCTCCAGGCTCTGCTCTGTGGCCTCCCACCCCAGCGCCAGCAGCCAGCTCTCCCTGCCAGGGGACAGGGACACCCTGCCTCGCCCCGCCAGGGCCACAGCTCTGTCCTGCAGCGTCCCTTGGGCAGTGACAGACAGTGGGACCACTGGGGTGCTGGGGGCTCAGCCCTGCAGCTGCCTCTGAGCCCACCACGCCTGCCGTCCTTACCGCACTTAGCACAGGGCACCACGGGTTGACAACCCCGTGAACAGGCTTATCCTCCCTGGTTTCATGTGGCTCAAGTGGTAATAACAGTAAATTATTCCATTCTTTAGTGGCAGCAGGTGTGGGACAGCACCTCTGCTGCACAATGTTGTGTCTGTTACTATAGTCCATGAGTGACTCAATCTACAAATTTATTACTGTCCTCCTGCACCTGTGGGAAGGATACCAAAAGAACAATACACAGAACCATTTTTAACCTGTAAGCTGTGATTTTAAAATGCTCATTTCATACCACGGAAATGAGTTTTAAGACGTCATTGAAGCTGCTGACAAAATTGAATCCTTACAGACAAACCATTCAAATGCAGAGGAAAGAAGTTCTTCCAGACAAGGATTTCCTTTGATTTCTGAATGGTTCTTTTGGAGGGAAGAAAAACAAAAAAAAAAAAAAAAAGGCAAAGAGGGAAGGATGAATATTTTGATTCCCCTTGATTATCCCTCAGTGTTTGGAAGAAGAAACAAACATCAGTTTGAGAGAATCCCCATTTGGTACAATGCCAGAGACAGGGACATTCCCCAGGTGTCCAGGGCTGCATTCCCCCAGTGCAGCCCTGGGCAGTGTGTGGGTCAGGCAGGTCTCAGTGCCTGGCAGGGTGGGCAGAAGTCCCCAGACACAGGAGGAGCCAAGGGGAGCAGCTCCCCAGCCATGGGACAGCCCCAGGGTCCTGGCTCAGGGGGTCTGCAGCCCCCTGAGGTGAGCTGACCTTCATCCCTGCAGCTGTGCTCAGCCACTGTGGGCTCTGGAGGGGGAGAGGGATGTGTCAGCCACAGGCTGCCAGCAGGCAGCACCCTATAGCCACAGACCCTTGTCCTTTAGAGCTTGGCTGTTCTAGTCACAAATGAAAGCATGGATGACAGCGAGCACAGAAACCCCGGACACAAACACAGCTCAATGAATGACAAGGGTGTTCTGTGCAGACAGGAGAGATGCATCCCACAGCCATCCATGGAACTGCTGTCACAGAGCCAGCCCCCCTTTGTATTCATGGGCAGGGAGCCCTGGACACTGCCCTTCATCAGGTCAGAGTGGAGCTGCTCTCCCTGAAGCGCACTCCAGACCTTTCTGGTAATCGAGTGTCACTCGCTCCCATCCTCCTGGCTCATCCTGCCACACCAGCACCCTGCCAGCCTTCCCTGGGAGACTGAGATGCCAAAGAAATCCCCTGGGGGTGTGCATCGGAGGTCAGACAGCGTTAGTCAGGCTCACCCTCAGCCTCACTGGAATTCCAGGCTGAAAGGACACAGCAAGAGAGTCTCCTGTTTGCAGGGGTCCTTCTGGGCACACAGGGCCACTGCCAAGCCCAGTGCTCCAGCAAAAGGCTCAGAAGGGGCTGGCATGCTGCACCCTTGTTTGGGTGTCCAGCACGGTGGGGAGGGGATTGGTTTGGGCAGTGGTGGTACCCTCATTAAGGAATTGACGGTCCTCCATCCCTTAACCTGCTCTCTGTGTGCTGGTTCAGGTGCCATGGGGCCAGCAGAGTGTCCCTGTGTCCCGTCTCTGCCCCTGCTGTGCCATGGGATTTTTGCACAAGTCATACAGCATTTCAGGGCTTTAATTTCAGTAAATTGGGGTTACAGCAGCAGAGCTGCACTGCTGTGCCCTCCACAAGCCCTGGAGGAAGAGCACTGGGCCCATGAAAGTCACAAATTCTCTGAAGTACGTGAGCAAAACAGTAAATATTTCAATGGGGTATTAACAGTTGGCTCATAAAAGGTTGCACTAATCTGCAAAGTGCAAGACAGCTATGTCTGCTTACACATAAGATTCTAGTCTTCTAATAGTCCTGTAATTTTAGGTAAAGCCTATTTCCAGAGGATTAGCAATTGTCTTTCTGAGGTATTAGTTGTAGAAGTTTCTCAAGAGCCCCACATGTATTTCAGCAGAGCTGAGTTACACAGAGCACATATCCTATTTTCATTGTGGAGCAGGGAATATGGGAGTGCAGCACATGAAAGCTGTATGTAAGTGTTTTAAATTCTGAGTTGTTACAAAGTGTCTTCTATGACCCTTAATTATTTGTAAACAACTTATTTAGTCATCACTAAGCATTTAGTACTGGTGTTCTGCTGATATCTGTTCCAGGAATAATAGAACAGAAATTCTCACAATAAAATATAAATTTTGGCCATATATTCTTAATCTTGATATACTTCATATTTCATTAAAAAAAATCTAGAGATCATTTATTACACAAAGTGAACGCCAAAAAGAAGCTACAGATCAAACACAGAATATAAGACAGGCTATATCTGTAGTTTCAGTCCATGAAGACCTACCAGTTCTCTCCTCCTTTCCTTAGGATATTACACGGGGTCATTGTTGCTTTAACAGGCCATAAAAACCCTGGCTGGAGGGAGCACCTGCTGCTGACACCAAGGCTTTCAATCAGGTGAGACATGGCTTTGTCCCTTCAGGGATGCTGACTCCACAGTCCTCTCTTAATCACCCCGATTTTTCATGGGTGATGCAAAATAGCTCCCAGTTGCATTGGCCAACCCTTTTGGCATCCTCTGTGAGACCTCATCAGCTCCCAAGTGTGGAAAATCCTAGCTCCCTGCTGCTCCCACTCCCCACTCCTGCCCTGTCACAGGGCTGTCCCTTTCCACACAGCTCTTCCACTGGCTGTGCCTGCACAGATGGGCAAAACACATCTCAGGTCCAAAGAAATTGAAATAGGGTTTTAGAGCTTGATTTGCGGGAGGTTTGGAGTGTGTGTGTTACGCTGAGTTAGCCCAGAAGCTGTGCTGGAGCCTGGGTCTGTCACACGTGGGTGGGATCGGCTCTGGACAGGGATGGGGTCACAGCTGGATGCAGGCTGGTGACAGCTGAGCTGCCTTGCTCTCAAACAGACTCTTCTCTCCAGGGACATGTGGCACGGGTGGGTTTTCTTGCTGGGTGAATAAATCCCAAGGGGAGAGCGTGAGCGCTTTGGGAACTCTCGGAGACAGCAGTTATCTGCGAGCCCCGGTGTGCGAGCCCCCGGCTGCTCCCTGCAGCCCCCCAGCCCCTCCCGGCCGGAGGCAGCGGCTCCCTGGGCAATTTCGGATCCCGCATCCCCACCTCCGCACCTGCCGGGCAGAACCGGGGGCTGTCAGCAGGGCCACGCCAGAGCGCACCACAGTAACCACATTTCCTTGCAGAAATTCTGTCTGTGACATGTCACGAGTGCCATCTGCTGTCGCTTCCCGCAGGGGGTCCGGCAGAACGCGGGTGGTGCAGCCAGAGATGCCAGCCCCTGGGGTACAGCCGGAGATGCCAGCCCCTGGGATAGTGCCCTAGATGCCAGCCCCTGGGGTACAGATGGAGATGCCAGCTCCTGGGGTACAGCCTGAGATCCCAGCCCCTGGGATAGTGCCCGAGATGCCAGCCCTTGGGGTGCAGATGGAGATGCCAGCCCCTGGGGCACAGCCAGAGATACCAGCCCCTGGGGTATAGATGGAGATGCCAGCTCCTGGGGGACAGCCTGAGATCCCAGCCCCTGGGGCACAGCCAGAGATACCAGCCCCTGGGGTATAGATGGAGATGCCAGCTCCTGGGGGACAGCCTGAGATCCCAGCCCCTGGGGCACAGCCAGAGATACCAGCCCCTGGGGTATAGATGGAGATGCCAGCTCCTGGGGGACAGCCTGAGATCCCAGCCCCTGGGGCACAGCCAGAGATACCAGCCCCTGGGGTATAGATGGAGATGCCAGCTCCTGGGGGACAGCCTGAGATCCCAGCCCCTGGGGTACCCCCCAGGAGGAGGGACCTGCCTTGGCAGTGGCCCAGTGGCTGCTGTCTCTCTGTCTGTCAGGTGCAGTGAGGGGCACAGACCCCACAGCCCTGGCAGCAGGGTCACAGCCCCGGAGGGACAGGCCAGCCTCTGCTCTCCCATCACAACGGCAGCACAATCACCCCACACACAGCTTCACTGCGGAGCCTGTGCCAGCAAAGGGGGGGGCTGCTCTCGCAGTGGGTCCTTTTGTCCCCAAAGGTCACTCTGTCCTGCAGAGAAAGCAGCCCAGCAGTGATGACATGGCCAGGCAGGCTCAGTGGACAGCACCTGTTTTCAGCTGGATCCTACACCCATGGTGTGAGCTCTCAGGACTGGAAACCTCTGAGCATCACTGACATCCTCCGAAAGCAGAATCCTTCACAGGTACTGCCTGTCCTGTCTCCAAAGCCTCGTTTACCCCGAGGGGATGTTAAAGCATCACCTGCTCACCTTGAGCCACCTGGTGCTCCTAGTGGCTCCTGCACCTCGGCCAGAGGCTGGGAAGGAATTAAATTCTTAGAGGCAAAGGGGTTCTGGCCTCAGGAGATTGGCTGGCCACAGAATGGCAGCAAAGGGCAGGGGGACACTGGAAATTGCTCCCTCAGAATCCAGCAAAGGCCACCCCAGTGCCCCTCCAGGGAACCCACTCTCCCACTACATGAGGATGCTGTCCCCACCTCCACTGACCAGATACCCCACACTGGCCCTGGGAGTACAGAAAGTGGCAAGAGAGATGTTTGATGGGGTTTTATCACCGCCCTGCTCCCCTCAGGCAGGTACATCTCCTGCCAGCAAGGTGCTGTGACAAAGGCTTCTGCCCCCAGCCCCGGCACGGGGGAAACCAAGTTCAGCACTGCTGCCTGGTGCCACTGAAACAACCTCCACTTACTGCAGCACTAAGTCTAGCTAGTTATAACCATAAAATTCAAGCCTTTTCTCTCCAGAAATAAAACTAAAAGGGGATATTTAAATTCTATCTAAGTAGGAGAAGGAAGTGAAAGTGATGAAATAAGTAGCAACAAAGTGGTACTACAAAGTACCACTTTGTAAATGTTGGATACCAAAAGGTCAGTGCCTTTAAAACAGACATTCAGGTATGGAAGTAGCAATGTGGCATTTAGTTTGCACAGACTCAGTGCTTAACTATCATTCTGCAGGTTGCTAAAATGATGGGATGCAGAAGAAAAACATGTTTACGTGTCCAAGATCATTAAGCCTTTGTAATTCTGTGGAGATACAGGTAGAATAGTTATTAAAAAGTAAAAAAATTGTTGTGAACCTCTCCAATAACATAGTAATATCAGTCAGATAATCCCAGCTGCAATGCCTTTAAGAAGTGTTTTGTGTTCCAATTTAGAGAAGAATAACTGAAAGACAAGGTGCCAGCTCTCAGAGCACCAGAGAAACTCCTCTGGATCCTATTCTAAAATAGAATTCTTTTTTAAAATCCATTTAGAAGTCTAGAAACATTTTTTTTCTTGATTTTCACATTAGTTTTGTTATGTCAGAGAAGTAAAGTCCATTTTGGTGGTATAGGTTCTGCATAATCTTCCAATAGCCGAGTATTCTGCAAGATTAATGCCGTAGAATAAAAGCATCTCCGTGCCAAAAGTCTTGCAGTGCTGCCCAAGGAATCCATCAGCTAGAGATTTCTTGCTGCATTTACATTCTCAGATGTGAAATATTCAAGACAAATACCAAAAAAGAGGAAGTGCAATTCCCCTATAAATGGAACAGGAGTACCATAACACCTTTACAGAAACATTGGCTCTAGAGGACACAACAGTGAAGGACAACTACTGCTCTCAACCAGGGGGTTTATAAACAATTTGTGAGAGTTTTCTCAAGCTCAGCACATTGACAGAGCTCCATTGGTGTGTGGGACAGCTCCATAAAACACACAAAAGGCACTTGGAGCCCCAGGTTTGTCTTTGCAGCAGCAGCTGACACTGGGCAAATCTCTCACAGTTACCTCTGACTGAAATACAGCTGCAGCACCCCTTAGTGTGACACTGAGCATGTTTGGGACAAAGATTATTTGATTTTCATCTTCTCCCTGAGTGGATCAAGACAAAAGCATAACTGAATGAAATTAGGGGTTTTTTCTGAGTGAATGCCACCCTTCTGGCATCAGCCTCTGTCCCACTCTCCACTCCCCCGGTGTCATTTAAAGCAGGTCCAGCATCAAACTGGAAGATGCTCTGCAGCCTGCTGGGTTTCAGGGCTGCAGTCCACGGGCCTCCCCCCACAATTAATAACTGAGGACAAGCCCACTGCAATGAGGGTGACTGTGATTCCCTCCTGGAATGGCTCCATCCCTGCACACTCACTTCAGAGTGCTTGGGTGCAGGACTGGAGGAACCCCAAACAGACAGGTCCTGAGCAGGAGAGGCATGGAGATGATGTGCTGTACCAGCTGAACCCAGCCCAGAGAGCACAACAGATCACTGAGCTCAAATTAAGGGCGTCTCTACTTTTTTTTTCCCCCTACATTTTCAGATATTGCAGTTATAAAACAAACCAACATATTGTATTACTAGTACCTTAAAACTGCCCCAAACCTATTCAATTTCCATATACATTATTTCTACAAAAATATGTAATTTAACATTCCTAATTTGATTATCCAATATGTGACAGAGCTAGTGAAAACTTGTTATGGAGATTTGACAAGGTTTACATTCAACAGAAAATTTTAAATTGATTCCTTAAGTTCCCCTCTCCCCCCAAATTCAAATTAATTTCATAATCCTATTATCACCAATAAAATCGCTAAGTAATTTTAAATAAAATTCTTTTAACTACTGTTTGGGGGTTTCATGGCAAGGTTTTGGTAGTGGGGGGGCTGCAGTGAAAAGATGCCAGAAGATTCCCCATGTCCAATGGAGTCGGTGCCAGCAGCTCCAAGGGGGACCCGCAGCTGGCCAGGGCTGAGCCCATCAGCAATGGTGAATAACGGAGTGAAAAAGGGAAAAAACTCCAGTGCAATGGCAGCTGCAGACAGGAGTGAGAATACGTGAGGGGAACAGCCCTACAGCCCCCAGGAGGGCAGGAGGGGCTCCAGGTGCCAGGGTAGAGACCCCCCTGCAGGCCTGGGGTCTGCCAGAGCAGGGGGATGCCCAAACCCACAGAGGCCCACACTGGAGACTGGGTCTCACACACACTGCTGATACATTGAGAACAAGTTTATCTCTTCTCCAAACCCACTGTTTCTTATGCATCTCAGAAAAGTTTATGCGTGAGAAATTAAAAAAAAAGTTGCCTAGGAAAGGTAAGGGACAGGACTAACCCCTGCTGTATCTTTCATGGAGTCAACATTCCCATCAGGCAATAAGCAGCCCCACTTTGCCAGTGCTGGCCTATTGTGTAACTTCACAAAGTAAGGATGCCTCCCAAGCCGTGTGAGCAGCACTGCACTGACAGGCAGCCACACAAACCAGAGCAGACACACACAGCATCACACCCCAATATACTTTAAGATAGGGAGGAAGAGGTCAGCTAAAGCCCATTCTCACAAAGAATTTAAAAAAAATGAGGCTGGATTTCAGTCAGAAAATACTTTCAAGGAGGTTTAACCTTCACTTTCTTCATTAACCTTAGTTTTCTGGTCCTTTTGAGGGCTTACATGAACTGCCATAAAAGCCAAAGCAACAATTTGCTCCTTCAATCTCACTGAACATAGCAGGAAGCCTTGTTCCAGAAAAAACACTCATACAGTATTTCAGCAACACTTTGTAGGCACAGGTGTGCTATACATTCAGATTTTTGGGCATTGCAAGGAATTTCAATGTCACTTCAAATGTCAGTGAAAGCCATTTCCAATTATCTCTGAAAATAACTGTAGAAAAAATACTCTTAAACACATATTTGTGGGAGTGTGTAATTTATACACGAGACGTGAATCCACAAAGTTCCAAGGATTCCAGAAAGCTAATTTAAAATTCTGATATGGTTACTCAAAGACAGGACCATATCAGTAGAAACTCCTTTGCAGCTGGGCACAGGGAGAAGGAAACCAGCACGGAGGGGAGGTGAATGTTCAGAAGGGCCAGTTTTGCAAATACAGGTGTTTTTGTCTCCTTACTGGCTCATGCCTTAAGCAGTTAGGGGTCAGTGCTGTGTTCAAGCATGTCTCTGAACTGGCAGCTCTTGAGCCAGGACAGCAGCCTGGCCCCAGGCTGAGGCCTCACCCAGCTCTGCCAGCACAGACAGCTCAGGGGGAACACAGCTCCTGACAGCTGCAATGCACCCCAGGTTAACAATGCACCCGTGTTTGTGCACACCTCTGTCAAACCGGAGGGGACAGACAGGAGGAAGTACTGCTGAAGTACTCACGTTAATCGGCAGGGTGAGGACTTGGCACAAACCTGAACTCACGGGCGAAACGAGCTCTTCCCAGGGTACCGGGCAGATTTGAGTCACTGCATCCCCTGGGGTTGGCATCACTTCATGTCCCTGTGACCCAGCGCTGGCATACCTGGCATACCTGGCAGTCAGCCACAGCCCGTGCCACACACACCTCCAGGAGCCTCTCACAAACCACTGGCAGCCGTGAGACAGGTCAGGGCAACGAGAGCTGGGTGCCAAGAGACAAGTGGTACAGGATGGGTGGGTCAGATGTGAGGGGAGGCAGTGACTTTCCACAACTAACGCCCCAGAAACACACCTCATACTCCCTCCTACACTGGCCTTTGCCAGTGTTGGCTGCAGCCCAAAGCATACCAACCTGCCCTGCTTGAGGGAGGCACAGCTCATTTTCCTTCAGCCAGTGTGCTGTTCAGGTACCCTTCAGCTTGGAATGCTCCAGAAAGCAGTGATAACCAAGGCTCCTCACTTGGAAGGGAGATCAGATATGGAACAAAGAGCACTAAGTGGTCTGTGTTCACAGGAAAAAAAATATGAAAATGAAGAGAAAAGGACCAAGGACCTCAGACAAGTGTACAACACCCAGTACAGTACCCTGGACAGCACTTAGCAAACCTCTGCCTGAACTGTAGATGGTGCAACAGGACTTGTGGGGTTTGGGATTTTTGTGATTGTTGTTGTTGAGGTTTGGGTTGGTTTTAACATTGCAAAGGCATCACTTCAGCTTTCCCACAGCAGGAGTGCAGGAAACTGTCTCAATATACAAGTGTTGGTGCTGTGCAGTGTCTTCGTGCCCTCTGCGAGGAAAAGATGGAATTAAACACATCTGGCCAGGAGCAAATGGAATGACACCCCCCTGATGAGGTTACTACTGTAGTTAGTAATGACACTCACCTGGTGTAGTTGCTACTGTAGTTAGTAATGACACTCATCTGGTATGGTTACTAATGGCACTCACCTGGTGTGGTTATTAATGACACTCAGGTGGTGTGGTTACTAATGGCACACACCTGGTGTGGTTACCAATGGCATACACCTGGTGTGGTTACTAATGACACTCATCTGGTATGGTTACTAATGACACTCAGGTGATGTGGTTACTAATGACACACACCTGGCACTCACCTGGTGTGGTCACTAATGACACCCACCTGATGTGGTTACCAATGGCACCCACCTGGTGTGGTTACCAATGGCACACACCTGATGTGGTTACCAATGGCACACACCTGGTGTGGTTACCAATGGCACACACCTGATGTGGTTACTAATGACACTCAGGTGATGTGGTTACCAATGGCACACACCTGGTGTGGTTACTAATGACACTCAGGTGATGTGGTTACCAATGGCACACACCTGGTGTGGTTACTAATGGCATACACCTGGTGTGGTTACCAATGGCACACACCTGGAGTGTGCAGGTGCAGTTGCTGTCGGTGGTTCTGATTTACGGAGCCCAGTCAGGGAATGCCATAACCTGCCAGGCAGAGGAGAGGCCTCACCTGGAGGGGTTGGAGGGATCCTGCCCTGTCCTTGCCGTGGCCACCCCTGCTGCAGCTGCTCCGTGGGACTGGGTCAGGCTGGCACGGCTGGCACACGGGATGCAGAGCCGCAGCACAGGGCACAGCCGCGGGCAGGAGAGGGCAGAATGGAGAGCTCCCGGCATGGCCTTGCAGCCCTCTAGCGCCTCTCATCCAGCTGCTCCGCCGCTGCCAAAGCGCTGGCACTGCGCTCCTGCTGCCGCCCACCTGGTCCCTGGGGCAGGCTGCATGCCCGGAGGATGCCAGCACCCGGACAGCGCACTGCAGACAAATTTAAATCAAAATAGTCCGTTCGCACCTCCCCTGAGTACAGAGGGAAGGGCTTTTCTTATGCAGACCAGCCTGATGGAAGGCTTTGATATAACTCCCAGATCCCGAAGGGGATGTCAATTAGCATTTAGCAATCAATACTAGTAAAGAGCAAGGCTTTTCCCACAGACAGATGCCGGTTATGTTGTTTTCAAAATACCTGCATTTCCTTCAAAGAGACTAGTAAAGAAAGTTGATAATATCTCATTAATCAAAAAATTGAGCTTCAGAGCAGAAATCGTTTCTTTCTAAAATATTACATTGATCACCGAAATTTGAAATCTAAGTTGAACTAAAGGCTTAATATGCCTTTATTCAACTTCACTTTTTTCATGTTGGTCTTTGATCTGTGATATTTCTCTGTGCCATGGAGGGGAAAAGAAAAAAAAAAAAAAAAAAAAAAAAAAAAAAAAAAAAAAGCCTACAAATGATCTCTCCATCTCTTCAAGCTCTCAATTTTAGGTTTACACAAAAGCCACAAGGCCAGGAAAGATCTTCCCATTTTCTGCATCTGATTTTCTGCATTTATTTTGATAGCTTCTATGCATTACTGAAGATAGAAAATTAACGTACCAATGTCAGAAACAGTGATGCGTTAATGTGTTAATTATTAAGGACTCTAAAAGCCTGAATTCATTTGTGCTGAATGAGTGCAAATTATCTGATAAACCTTTGATGGTGACTTTCCGAGCTTCCCCTCCATTGGTTTAGTCTTCTCATTTATAGCTATGTCTAAACTACAGACTATTTGTGCATCCATACGGAGTAAGTCAGGCTCCCCAGAAATCTGCTTATTAACCTGCTTTGCAAGGACCCACCAATCCACAGGTGAGGGGGACCTGGGAATCAGCTGCTGTTTTCCACAGTCAGAGCAGCCTCACCAGAGGAGCTTTCTGCTTTAGGGAGCTCGTGATTTTTATAAGCCTGGTAAATTATATTGATTCAGGGGTTTTAGGGGTCAGATGAGGGTTTTCATATGCATTTCTATGCAGTTCATGAGCAGTTGTGTGAAGTGGTTTTGTGGTTTGGTTTTGGGGTTTGATGGGTTTCTTTGAAGCTGCAGGGTGGCACAGCCAGCCCCTCTGAGCACTGGAAGAGGAATCTCCCACCCCGGGGTCCCAGCACCCCCTGCTCAGGCATCCCCAGCCACCCTGGGGAGGCATTTGCCCTTTGGCTAACCCACCTCACACGGCTCAGTTCAGCCTGCAGGGAGGGCACCCTGTCCCACCGAGCCTGCCCAGGAGCCACCCATACAGGTTCAGCTCAGTTTGGGATTTTTTATTTTTGCATCTTCACACAGAACCTCTCAAAACAAACCAGCCAGGGGTAAAACTCTGCATTCCCTGCCTCTGGGAGCATCTATCACATACCCTGTGTAAAAAAAAAGTAAATTTTAAGTTGTAGATTTAGAAGCTGAGACTAAAGTGACCTAAACCAGAATGGTCAGGTGTCACTTTTTTTTCTTTTCCTTTTTACATTTACAGGCAAGGGTAAACAGCCATTGAAGCAGTGTAATGTCCCTGGCCAAAGAGTCTGGCTTGCCAGGGGGTTCTCCCCACCTGCTGGGGACCTCTCTCCTCACGACATCACCACAGAGACCCATGGAAGGAGAGCCATGAGACACTGGGAATGATCTGAACCTCATCAACTTTCCCCCAAGTTTCACCCAGGAAAGGACAAGTCCTGCAGGTGATGGTGGAGCTCTGCAGTTCACAGAATGAGCCCTCCAGGCCAGAGATGGGAAATGAGCCAGAGGGAGCCAGCAGGCACTCCCCTGAGAAACACACACAGCATTGCCAGTGCTGTGGAAGACACAGTGATGTCTCACATAGCAAGTGATCTATTTTTACTGGCTCAGAAAAATGTACTTTTCTTTGCTAGTTTAGAAACTGAGCCTGAAAAATTTGCACATAGCCTCACCTTACCCTCATGTACAAAATCTGCCCACTATGAGTAAGGATTTCAGTCACGTGATAAGCATCCACTTACACAATTAGTGTTTCCACCCTGAATACTGAGAGGCAGAATTCAGGGAAAATGTTATCTTTAGGATGTGCCATCTGTTTGAGAGAAACCCACACATGCTGAGATAGGGAAACAACTGTCTTCATTCCACCTTGTTTATTCCACCTTCTGGCACATGCACATGAGGACACGGGACACCTAATGGTGTGCACTCCTCTGTCCTGAGCCTCTGGGCTTCTGTTCTTCAAGTCCTGGATAACTTCATTTGTGCGATGGCAGACGCTGGGCTATGGGTAAGGCAAGCTGCTATTTTGTTCTAGAAATTACATTTTCCACAAGAACCTTGAATTCAGAACTTATGATATATTCCATTTGTGTGTGTAACAAATATTTAAGTAATGCCTCTAGCTGGGAAAAGTCACCTTTATGGCTTCCTCTTATTTTTTTACAGGTGGTGCAAAGGAATAAACAACCATGTCACACATATGGGCAACCAGAGCAAGTGCCTTAATGTGGAACCTTACAGTACCTGCCTTTACACCTCTGGAAACAGAGTCAGAATTTCTCCTAATGCCTACTTTTTAACCAATCATATACACAGTCATTAAAATTAAATTAAATTAAATGCACCTGCTTACAGTTCTTGACCTGTTTCACGTCAGTTTTTTACCAGATCTCGTCCAGCCCAGTTCTAAGGAGAGCCTCAGCAGGGTCAGCACGTGGCCCCAGGGTGGAGGTCACACCTTCCCTTCGCTTTTGCCGTCCCTTCACTCTGCTGTGACCTTCACGCAGGCTTGGAGAAAGCCTGAGACAAGGGAAGAGCTTCACTGTGTGAGCAGCAGTCACTGCACTTCTTCCTTCTCGTGTCTTTTCCTCCCAGCCTTTAGAAATCCCCAGGCACTGGCTCAGAGCTTCAAGCCTAAGCTCGCATCTGCACCATCCCTGCACCGAGGCCAGGTGTGTCCTGTGGTTCAGGGGATGGCACAGGGAGCAGCCCGGGGCACCTGGAGCCTTCCGAGGCCTCAGCCTGCTGATCTGGGCCCTGGACAGGGGGAGGCTGCTGTCTGCACCAGTGCATTTGTGCCTATGGACCTGGTCATTTCTGTGCTCAAACTCAATTGTTTGCACGGGAAGTTGAACTGGAATTGAAGAGCATGAGTTAAATATTTCATGTCGTGCTGGAATATATAATTCATTATCAAATCCTTCAGAAAGGAAAAGATAAGAGAGAGCTGCAAAAGCATTAAATAAAGTATTTTCTGTATCCTCTAGACAGACTGATGGAAAAGTGCTTTCCTCCTTTCTGTTGGTGCTTTAAAGGAAATTAGAAAATAACGTGATAGAAGTAAAAACAAATACTCAAAGTACATTGGAGGAATTATTTGTTTCTGTTTGTAAACAGATGTAATTAATGTTTTATACACACTTATCTTGAAGTACTGTGTTGCACTTTGTTCCTGCACAATTCACAGCCTCTCTTGAGAACAAGACACATTGGCCCAGCCTGTGAGCAGCTCCGCATGTTGTTGTTTGTTGTGATCACCTGGGGAGCCCTGGCCAGGAGAATGTGGCAGTGTAGCTCTGACAGACCTGCTCCATTCATTCAGAGGGTGAGATTGTTCCACAGCTCTGCACTACCTGCCTTTGTCACACTGGGATGGCGTGTGGGATCACAACATCATGCAGTGCTTTGGGCTGAAATGGACCTCACAGCCCACCCAGTGCCACCCCTGCCATGGCAGGGACACCTCCCACTGTCCCAGGCTGCTCCAGCCCCAGTGTCCAACCTGGCCTTGGGCACTGCCAGGGATCCAGGGGCAGCCACAGCTGCTCTGGGCACCCTGTGCCAGGGGCTGCCCACCCTCCCAGGGAAGAATTTCTTCCTAATATTCCACCTGGCCCTGCCTTCTGGCAGTGTGATTGTAACAGGCCCTGCTAAAAATATTTTAGCTAAAAAGTCTTTCTGATGGGTCCCCTTTACCATAGAAAGGCCACAATCAGGTATTCCCAGAGCCTTGTCTCCCAGCTCTCCCAGCCTCTCTGCACAGCCTGGCTCTCCAGAGCCCTTCCCTGGGCTCTCCCCAGCCTGTCCCTGTCCCTCCTGCCCTGGGAGCCCAGCTCTGGACACGGCTCTCCAGACTGGCCTCACCAGTGCTGTGCAGAGGGGCAGGTCTGCCTCCTCCGCTGCTCCAGCTGACCATTGACCTTAACAGAAACATCTGAAAGGAACTTTTAAAAAATCATCAAAAACAAACAACAAAATTTCAAAGCAAGAATCATTTGGGGGGCTGTTTTCCTTTGTCACGCTCATAGTGACAAGCCAAGATCTTGGATGTAAGATCTTCAGATTTTTCAGCCCATGGTTCAAGAAATTTCCAGTCCAGCAAGATTCCAGGGGTGCATCTCTGAAGCAGGTCTCTGAGAGCAAAACTTGCTTTTGGAAAATGGAATTTGCCTGGCAGAGTTTGTGCACTGTCCTTCACCAGTCCTCCCTGGTGTGCAGATTTCAAACATTTCTGAGAGCACTCACTTCTGCTCAGCAGCCCCAGAAAAAGTGCTCTGCTTCATTTGGTTTCTGTAGCAAAGATCCAAATTGTCGACTGGCCGTCTACAAAGCAGCAAGTTAATGCTGGGCTGCCTTTGGTTTGTGGAGAAAATAATCCCAGAGCCTTGACAACTGCACAACAGACAATTGCATGTTGTCTCTGTGTTTTCTTTGAAGGAATCCATACAGAAACACCAGCGAGTTTGTCACCTGCAGTCATTCATTCCTAGGAAACACCATGGCAGTTTTTGAGGGTGGATGAGTTTGGGCTGTGGTGGGGCTGACATGGAAACAGTTGGCACCCCACACCACGGGTGCCAAACCACGGGCAGCTGGTCAGGGACACCAGACACGGAAAAGCACCAGGACTCAGTAGTTGTGGCACATCTGTGTGAGCAATGAAGCTGCAAGCGTGCAATTAACTTGGAAATGAAGCAATGTAGAGGTCTTCCCGTGCCCTGCAGAGAGGTGCCTGGTGTGGATGCTGTGCTCCAGTGGGTACAGCCACAGCCCTGCACAGGGAGCCACAGTGGCACCAGGGCCAAGCTCCCTGCTGCAATATTGCTGCCACTCCTTTCCCCACTACCTTTCCCTGCAGACATTTGTTGCAAGGAATGCAGAACTGGGAGGATTTTTTTCCTCCTTTTTCCTTTTTGAAAGACAAATAAAAATTCGAATTAATTAAACAAACATCACAAACATATCTTCAGCCTTGGCAAATAAAGTCTCGATGAGAGCCAAATGCCTTGAAACAACACGTGCCTCAGGACAGGCTGTGGGAAAATGCAAACAACAGAGATTACTTATAACAGCTGGCAGAGACAACACGTTCTGGAAATGTTTATAAGATACATAAATGCTTATAAAATAGAGTGGAGCAAGGAGAGGAAGCAACATTTGATTTGTACAGAACATGGCAGGTCAGGAGTGTTGTGGTGGCTGCCTGCCCGTGCCAGAGACCAGAGGGCCAATGTCCACACTGGGCTGGGGTGGCCTCTCCCAGGCACAGCACAGAGCCCAGAGCACGTGCTGGGGTCATGGCCTGACCTGCAGAGCGTGGGTGACATCCTGGGACAGTTCCACTGGGCACAGGTGAGAGGTGAAGATCAGCATTTCTCCTCAGGGAGAACCATGGGGGACAGCCATCCCAGAGCCATGGGGACACCCTGGCTGACACTGAGCTCCCACAGCTGGAGCCCAGCGCTTCCTGAGGCTCTGCAGTCAGGACCATGATCCACACCTGGCCTTCGGACAGACAGACCCACAACACAGTCAGTGCCTGGCAAAACGTGCGAGAAATACCCAGACAAACCTTTCCACAGAGCCAAGAATACCAGCAGCCTTCAAAAATTGGCAGGTGACATCAGCTAGCATTAAGATGAAGTTAAAAATTATTGGTGGTGTTTCACACAAATATAAATAAATTAGAAACAGCCCTAAAACAAACTATTTGTGTGAATGCACAAAATGAAATCTGTAATCGGGAATTCCAGAAAAGGGCACCAACCTGGGACTCCAGATAAACAGAAAAAGTAGAAGATTAGTGTAGACCTATCAGTCTTTTATTGTTACTCACTGCTTTTTCAAGCTTTCTCATCATGATCGTTTTCAGCCTGTAAGCTCCTGCTGTCCATGAGATGCAAAGGTTATTGACTTTGCTAAATGAACTCGGACACCAAATCCCTTCTTTCCTCTGCTGAAACAGCGTCCTGGAGAGTGTTGGTGTGAAGCATCCACATCATCATGTTGGTGTCCTTGACGACCTCTTCTTAGATCTTTAAAACATCTCTGGATGAGTTTACACTTGGAATTGAATAGCTCTTTACTGCTCAGGCTGTAAGTGCATTAGAAATGTCAGCTTTTGAAATAGATATCACAAGGAATTTAGTTATAGAAAGCAACACAACTTTATTACCTGACAAAAACAAGCTTAAAACATTTCAGTTAGGAGACACAGCTGATTTTTCCCTAAATAGAGCAGGAGAAATACACTGTCAGTTGTTTCCCAAAGCTAACTTATCACAAAGCTGATACAGCAAAATTGAGCTTGTGAGTTCCTAGGGGAAAATAATTTTATTTATTTTCTTCCTTTTAACAAAACATAACAGCACGTGGAAAGCGCAAAGAGCCAGCCAGACAGAAGATGTGGCTTTGAAGAAGTAAAAGGTGATTGGAAGAGGTCAGGAAGAATTCAGACTAGCTGTACTTGACATTTCATTGATTTTCTGGTCAGGCAGCCAGGATCCCAAGCTTTCTGCCCATGCCATCATTCGTTACTGCATGAACGAGGTCTCAGAGGTTTTGCTGCAATTCTTTGCGCTGCATGCACTGCTCACCTGTCCAGTTTTCATTGCATCATCACTTACCTTGTCATAACCTGTGACACGAACATGCATGACATGAATCCTGGTGCAGAGACAGAGTTCTCATCGGACTCAAGTTCAGATTAATCACAAGCAAGCTTTGAAGCAAATGTTATAAATGAATACTCCAATTTAATAATTAAGGAAATTTATTAAATAATCAAAGCATAAATTTGGGGAAAGCCACAAGCAATTTGACTCTGAGCCAGGCGATCAGAGTCAGGGAAATCCAGGATGTGGCCTCTATGGCACAGAGGTCCCCTTGGGTCTCTGAATGTTATTTCTAAGGGGTTCATTTTATACAGTCTTGTGGGCTCTGGAAGGAGCCCTTTTTTAGCATATTATCATAGTTTTTTTCTTTCTTGCTGCCACGTTTCTTGGAACTGGTGAATAATTGCTGAAATCCTGTCAGGCGAAAATCTTCTGGGATAAACTTCTGGCATTGAATATTATCTTATTGATGATGCCTATCAAATGCCTCCTGCTGGGGCTTTGTCAGGTGAAGAAAATCCCTTAAATATACATCTCGGGAGACAGTTGTCCTCCTGGAGTTTGAGTCTCCATCCTTATCACTCAGCCTGCTACTGCTTGTTGCCAACACTGGCTTTAGTACACAAAATGCTGTGGTGTTTAATTTCCTTCAGCACGAATTATTTCATAGCATATATTACACAAAGACAGCTCCCTTTCTAACTCAGAGGAGAGGCCCTTGTGCTCAGATGGAAGCTGCTGTGCCCCAGAGCCCCAGTGCCCCCGCAGTGGCAGCCCCTGGCCCAAGCCAGTCGGGTCTCGTGTCACAGCCAGGGTTCTCTCGTTCTGCTCGTGCCCCACGTGTGCTCCCCTCGCCATGGTCAGGGACACCCCTCGCCCGCGGCAGCGACTCTGCTGCACCCCTGCTTTCAGGGCTCAGCCTTCCTCCCCCCGGGCCCTTCTTGCACACACGTCTGGGTCACACACTGCTGGAAAATGCGTGCAACATTCCAGTGTCTCGCTGTTGCTCAGTGAATTGGCTTTCTTCTGCTTTTTTCTGCATTTCTATCTTCTTTGAGAGCACCTTGTGAGACATCCATACAGACCTGCATAGACATTGGCTTCTTAAAGGTTTTCACTACCCTTAACCTGACCCTAATCTCAGAATATCTCAGAATATAAAATTGAGATATAAAACTGAGATGCATAATTTCAAATTTTTCAGGAAGGGACATCCTTACAGTGCTGTTCTATTTTTCCAAACACATATGTGGCTTCTCATACCAAATTTGCATTAAAAGTGGGAGAGTAGCTGAGAAAAGTCAGTGAAAACAAAGTTAATTGCTGCAGCCATTAAGTGCGGATAAACAGAGCTGGGTGTGAAAGAGGAGTCCCAGGCTCTGGGTTAGCAGCACTAGAATCCTGCTGAGAATCTTGAGTGGGAGGCAAACCACCAGCAGCAACATTCATCAGCCCAACAGGATGATAAAAAAGAACATCAATCATCAGCTGCGAGGTAGAAACAACAAAAATGCAAAGGGAAGCCTACACCTACTGTTAGGTACTTGAGAAAACTTTAACAAGTCTCAGATAGCTCTGAAAATAATGTGCACAGGTGTGTCTTGAATGATGGAGAGCTTTTAATGTAATAAATGGAGATAAACTGATAATATAATTACTAGCATTAATTCAGCAATCAGAATTGTTGTCAAACATTGATGCCCTGGTTTTTTTCAGAAGTTTGACAAAGAGGTTGCCAGTTTTTGCAGGGAACTGAAACAAGATTTATACAATTTAGTCCAGGCACTCCTTCTGCCTTCTCTGGTGTCTGATGAAAACACAGGAGGAGCACCATGTACTGCAAGCCCCGCTGACCAAGCCTCACATCCTAGAGAAAGCACTCCCCTAAAGCCCACAGCACAGCTGTTTGCCAAAATGAATAAATCTGACCTGTCTATTGAGGATCTACCTACCTCTAGTGTTCAGAACTTTTGTGTACATTTCTTCCTTTCCCTCCCTTTACCACAAGACATATCCATGAGTGTGGCCAACAGATTTGGCAGATCTTAACTTGAGATTATTAATGATAACAAGGTGTAGGAAAGTGGACAGATTTTTTCTAGCCAGAAGTTTTACAGATACTGGATGAAACAGATTCTGGGTCCTGATTATCACTATGGTCCAAAACCCAAAATCCCTGTTTTCCACTGGGATTTCCACCCCCTCACTGTCAGGAGGGGTGAGGAGCAGAACAGCCCCTGAGGCTGTGAGCACCACAGAGCCCGAGATCTCTGCTTGTCCTGTTGCACCACTACTGTGAAGAACAAGCGATTTGGGCGAAATGTCGGTTTTAACTCTGTTGTAATAAAGAAATGTAAACTCACAGGGCAGTGCAGGGGCAGCGATCAGTGGAGGAACTGTGACTAGCACACTGTGACAGAGACAGCAAGAAAATGTGAACCTTAATAGGAAATGGTACCATCAAATGGTATTTTGAATGAGGAAGGGCTGTTTCCATGGCAACCCAAAAAAAAAAAAGGCAAGAGAGTAAAAAATAGTCAAGAAAAATTCCAATACTCTCTTCCACATCAAAACAATTTTCCCCAAATCTGGACCAGCAAAAAACAGGTTAGTACCAGGGAATGAAGAACACTAACACAGTGAGTGTTCTCCTCTTTATAAAGGTTTTTGGGGATGCGCATCACATAAAATGGAAATAGGATATTTGCCAGACTTGGTCAAAAAAAAGTGTATCTTAGTTATTAATGATGCATCAATTTCAATAGTGGTAGCATTTCTGTTCAAGATCTTCACCAACAGTCTGGGCAAGGGGATCAAGTGCTCCTCAGCCAGCTGCAGATGACACCAGGCTGGGCAGAAGTATTGACCTACCAGAGGGCAGGAAGGTTCTTCAGAGGGAACTGGACAGGCTGGTTCAATGGACTGAGGCCAGCAGTATAAGAATCAATAAGGCAAAGCACCAAGCCCCACACTTGGGCCACAACAACCCCATGGAATGCTCCAAGTTTGGGAAAAAGCAGCCTGGAAGGCCATCTGGGGGAGACGACCCAGCAATCTCTGGCAGCCTTCCAGTGATGTGCATTAGACAGGGCAGTTTTTCTTCCAAAGCTATAACTTCAGTGTCCTAAAGGATTCAGACCACTCTCCTTTATCCAGGTCTTACATCTGGGCATGGGGTAAAATCAGTCTTATATGCACAAGATCATCTCTCACTCTCCATGTGGAATGACACAGCCTCCAGGGGGCATCTCCTGCCAGCTGTTCTGTGATCGTCATCATCTTCTCTGTTTCTGGGGGAAGCCATTGCCTGAAGCACACTGAGCTACCATACAGCAGCTGTTCAGGTTCACTTTCCAGGCTGGCCAGGAATGCCTTTGGGATTGTCCCTTCTAACCAAATGACTTATTCCACCAGCTGAGCACATGGCACAGACACTCTCTTTTATTAAATCAGTACTAAAGCTCTCTAATCACATCAATACTAAATCAAATTTTGCTCATTATTCGTATTTTTATGTTGCTAAAAATGTCATTTGCTAGTGCACATCCCTCAGCTGTTTCCAGGGCAGGATGCAGACCTGAACAGACTCTCCCTCACAATTTGAGTGAAGAGTTATGAGCTGAGAACCTTCATGCGTTTCTTCCCCCCTTATACCCACATCTCACCTACAAAGACTCTTCATGTCTGTGTCACAGTCTGTAGCAGGATGCTGTTCTCATCTCTGCCTGCTGTGCTAGTCCAGGTGTGAGTCCAGGTGTGAGTCCAGGTGTGAGTCCAGGGCCCACCAGCTCTGCTCAGATGACCGACCTGTCCCCTGTGCCAAGGCTGGGCTGGGCATGTGCTGCCTTCTGGGTCAGCAATGCTTCCTGTTATTTATTTCTTTTTGTGATTCAAATATAGTTGTTGCAGCCATGACCTTGTTCCAACGTGCTGTTCTTTCCAGGCAAGATATTTGGGGAACAGGAAAGACTCTGCGCAGTGAAGGAAATATTGGATTCTGCAGCACAAATACAAATGTGCCTGCTCCACTTTCCCACTCTTGCTGTAATTAGCAAAAATGTTGCCACCTCCAGCATTATTCTGGCATTCAGGATCTCTCCAGTCTGTTTATAAGGAGGCCCACTTCTAGCAGTAGTTCTCGCTGCCACTCCTCACTGCTCCATCCAGGAGCAGCAACCTGCTGCAGCTGATGGCCCTGGAAATGCACCGGCCACGTGCCAGCATCTCTGGAGATCTGATCTCATGGTAAATACCCTAGCATCACAGTCTCATCACATTTATCAGTGTCAGGAGAAGATGTTTGCACAGCCAGACTTCCTCATCCAGCTCCTGCCCCTCCCCAGCTCCTTCCCAACAAGTGAGGAGGATTTTCCTGATGTTGGTACCACGCCAGGAAGGGCAGCTCCCTCGGCCATTCCCATGCAGGAACAAACTGAGAACTCTCTCCTACAATCTGTTTTTTCTAGTTAACAGTGTAGGAAAATGCTGCCAGAAGAGTGCCTGTGGGTGAGCCCCTGGGAGAGGACAAGGAGGGCAGCGGGAGCCTCACTGTGCTCCGCAGGTGCTGCGCTGTGCCAGCCCTGCCATGGGCCAGGGCAGATCCGGCCATCACACACCAGGACAAGCCCCAGGAGCAGGGGATGAGGCTCAGCCCAGATCCAAAGGCATCGTGTCTCCCACCCACAGGTGCCAGCCCCTGGCAGCCCCTGTGGGGTCTTGGTGCTGAATGAGGCGATGCCTTCCCGTAACAAGTTTCCACAGTTCTCCCTGCTCAGACCTCATCAATCTGCACAAACAAAGCCTCTCCTTGAACACTTTAAAGTCAGCCGTACTTAAAGCTCCTACTATTCATGATTCAAAGAACCATTTATTGAATTAGGAGGCACTAAAGATTTTACCCAGATACCATTGTCTGACATTCAATGTGCCTTTGGTCTCATAACACACTCTGGTCTCTAATGGCTGAGTATTAGTGTGCCACAGCCTTTCTGTCAGGACAGGGCCATTAGCAATGCTGGTCCATTGACTGGAGACTCGGGTCTCTAATGAGAACCTGGATGATCTGCAGAATCTTCAGCACTGCCAGCATTTACCCCTTGCTGTCCTGCTTGGTCCATGGGCCACCAGGGAGTTGGGATAGGACATGCTATTTCAGCAAGAGAATATTCTTCTGCACTCGCACTTGCACTCTCCTGCCGATAGAAATGGTGGAGGAATAGGGGTAGAGAGTTTGGTTTAAAATGAGGACAAGTATTAATGCATTTATCCTGGATGGACAGCAGCTCAGTGACTTTCTCACTGGGTACAACCATCAAACCTTGTAACAGGGTGCACTGTCAGAGCTTCTGGCCAGATGTTGGGCCAGGCACAGTTCTGCTCATGGGGGATTTGGCATCTCACAGGGACAGACACAGCAGCCTGAGGACTGTGGGCTGGTCAGGTCCTTCTGTCTAGGAAGAGAGGCAGGTCCTGCCCTCCCCTGGCTGGATGTCCAGCAGTGCCAAAGGCTCCAGTAGTGCACACTCTCCTCTGACTGAGCTGGTCCGGGTGCACACAGCAGGGACGGTGGCACAGAGCTCCCACAGCTGCTGGAATGGAGATCTATGTCTCTGGTGCTGCTGACACCTGCCTTTGTGATTTGGCTTATTTTCTCTCCTGTGCTTTGTAAACTGCACCCTGGAAAGAATGAAGAAGCCTCTGCATGTGCCAGGTGTGTCTCTGATATGGACTATATGACGTATAAGTAATTTAGGAGGTTCACCTGGTTTTTTCATATTTATGTCCCTCAGAAGTGCAAAAGTGGGAATAGACACTCTTGTTACAGACTAATGGAAACTGGGATTGATCCTCTATGAATCACTCATGTTCCTTAAAGTTCACTTCTTCTTTCTGCTAGACAATTCTTTACAGCAATAAATATGCCCCTCTGACCTTCTGACAGTAGACAAGAGAAAGGATTGGACAAAAGGAAATAGTGATCAACAAGAAATGTGTATAGTGCTGAGCTGGACTCTTGTGGTGCCTTGAACTGCAATGACAGTTCAGAAAAGACAATGACCTTGGAAAGGCTTTGCAAAGCACAGAGTAAGGAAAAAGATCTCTCCCTGTCTTTGGACTGAACACGCATTCAGAGTCATGTCTGTCTCCAAGGAATTTGCCACACTTCACCCTTGCTCTTGTTGCTCTAAGGGGTGATGTGGCATCATGAGGGCAAAAGTGGTGTCCATGTAAGAGTCCTCCATCAGCTGCACCCTCAGTGCCCAGGTCACAGCTCCTGCCTTTTCCCAGAACTCCTGAGTCCATAGATTCTCTGTATTCCCAGGTTTTGCCCCCGGTCTGCAGTTTGCTCAGGACTGATGATACAGGTCCTGAGCAACTGGTTCTATGCCCTTGGTTCCCAGGAGCTCTGAACCACCTCAGTTAGGACCATAAATGAGGCCTTTCAAATGTCAGGCACTGTTTCCAAGAGATAACTGTTATTTGCTCCCAGAATTACACTGAGTAGAGCTGCTGAAGAATGTTTTGTGCATTGTCATGCTCTATTAACCAGAAAAGAGAGCAGAAAAAAGTTACAACTGTGAAAATATTAACCATTGTCTGTCAGCGTGGATTAAGAGCACCCAAATTTCATTGCCTGAACGGCTGCACTTGCCTAATAACACAGTAATAGTTTTCATGTGAAGCCTCAATTTGATCCTTCTGCATTCCTGGGCTGTTTAGCTGCTTTGCTTCGAATGTCACATCTAATCAGTCTGCCACCTTCTGTTGAAAGCATGCTTTTTAAATAAAACTTTGATAGACATTTGTGTTACATAAAACTTGTCCTTCCATGCAAAGATAAAAACAGAACATTGAAGGGAGGATTTGTCTGGAATCAAAGAAATGCTCCTTCTCTCACTGTCTGCTAAGTACATTATCCTCAGCATTCATTTCACTTTCATTGCACATCACCTTGTGCAGACACCACCAAATTAGAGAATCAGGAATTTACCTCTGGAGCCACTCACTAAAGCAAGGTGCAAGGGAACAGAGCATGCCTGGCTGCCTGAGGGGTGTGTGTGCCCTGGCACAACCCTCTGGTGGTGTGCACTTCTGCATCAGCCAGCCACCGATGAATGTGCTCATGAATTTAAGTACTTTGATTAGTAATAATTAATTCCAAAGGCCAAACTTTGACTCTCTTTTTCAAGAGTCAATATTCTGAGTTTCAGCATGGGGGGCTGTGCCACCTGGGGTGGCCCTGCTGGGCAGTGGCCATAGGTCACGCTGCCCTGGACTGCCTTGAGCACCATCAGGCCCAATGCCCTGCACAGCCTGGCAGTGCCCACACCCCCAGAGCATGCCAGCACTGCTGCCTGCTCCCAAACAACCATGAAGCTGGGGGCTGTTTGGCTGCAGGCTCACACTGGTGCCTGGAGACCTCACACACATCGCGCTCACTTCGGCTGCCCTTGTTCACAAATCCAGGAACGGCTCTGCCAGGTCCCTGCTTCTTGCTGGTGACTGCCAAAGGGGAGGAAGAAACCCCTGGGGCTTGGAGTACTTCTGGAAGGTGCTCCCTGTGCAACTGCTTCAGGTGTTTGCTAGAGCACTATTTTCATTTTTACCTTCTTAGTTTATTTCCCTGCCAGATTTTGCCATCTTTTCAGAGATCGACTGTAGCCATGATATTATGAAAAATCCTTTGCTGGGATTTTTCCTTTCCTGAGAAGCTGAGGAGTCTCAGGAGAGAAATGTAAACAATTACTGTCTGCTGCTGTGGAATGCAACAGGTGCATCCATGATTGGTCCATGTGGATTGCTTTCCATTGATGACCAATCACTGATGACAGCCACCTGTGCCAAGGCTGTGAGCAGTCACAGGATTTTGTTATTCTATTCTGTTCTCTTCTTGTTGAGCCTTCTGATCTCTCTATTCTTTAGTATAGTTTTAATGTAGTATTTTAATATAATATTTAACATAACAAATCAGCCTTCTGAAATGGAGTCAAGCCTCATGTCGCCACACACGGAGAGTTCACCTCAACAATCGACGGTTCCAGCTGAGCCTCTGATTCTGAGTTTTCATTGGCTTGATCTAATTCATTTGAGAAAACAGCAGTCTCACCAGTCTCTGAGCCCAGCTCAGCCTTGGGAAGGTGCTGTCCCAAGGCAGCAATTCCTTCAGCTGCTGCAGACAAGCTGCCCAGCCCAAGCCAGCACCACAGTTAGAGTGAGAGCTCTCCCCGCCTGTCCGGTGCAGGGCAAACAGAAAATCAGAAGCAAGTGTGGACTTGGAATGGATCTCAGAAACTATGACTATCTGCTAAACAAGTGCAGTGACTCACCTTCCTGCAAAAACACTTTATCAGGGAGTGGAGGGTGCAGAGAAGAGGGATCTTGTTTATTGTGCATGAGCCTCAGCAGCAAGAGGGATGAATGTGCTGAGACACTGAGGTCAGCAGAAGAGCAGCCAGAGGGAACCCAGCGACTGATAATTGGCGTCCTCTGCCCCCACCAGCCTCATGCTTGAGAGCCCATTTCCCGGCCATTAACCCAAATCAGAGCGGACTGGCCCCAGCAGGACGGCTGGCAGGGCAGGGGACAGGCAGCCCTGGGGCCTGGGAGGCAGCTCCAGCGTGTCTGGGGCAGAGATGCTGCAAAGAGCAGCTGTGAGGATGAATCATGGGAGCTGCACGATGACAAGAGAATAGCTGCAGGAAAGAAAATGCCTGCCAGATCACAGCTTAGGGAGGCCACAGCCCAGGAGCTTCATCTAGTTAAGCCACGTCAAAATAATGTTGCAAGAAACTTTTAAGCCTTTCTTCCTGTACTTTGCAAGATAACAGATCAAGTACATTTCCAAGTCCTACTTATTTACTCATTTCTTACACACACGGTTTATCCATAGGAGTGCAGCATGCTCCTTACCATGTGTGATGGAGTGATGTGTCCTTGGCAGCAGGGGGGGAATTCTGCTTGTGCCTTGATTTGATAAGAGCAAATCAGAGCAGAAAATAAACACCAGTTTACCTCTAGTCTTTACAGCAATCTGGAAGCATTCCCTAAAGATTAGAGAAAGTCACACCCGGGACACACAGGCCATTACTTGTGTTCCTGTGTTCCTCTGCTCTCCACCACCGTTTGGCACAGTCTCAGCAGGGCCAGGGTGGGGAGCTGCCGCTTTGAGTTATGCTGCTGAGCCTGATGCCCTCCCTTTCCTCCACAGGGTCCTGATGGTTTTCATCACCCAGCCTTTTCTGGGAAAGGTTAGGAGCTCTTAGGGGTGCAAATTCCCAAGTGCTGTACCCATGGATCTGAGTGTCCAAGGGGATGAATGACCACTGTGCAGCTGTGTCTGATCGCTGCTTGGAGCAGACAGCTGCACACAGCCTGTGATTCTGCTCTCTCTCTTTACACGTACCTGTAGGAAGGCACATTTCACCACTGCATGCCAGGCTACAGGAATCCAGGTAAATCACCTGTGGAAACATATCCCATACCTGACCTGTTTTGCAAACCAGTCAGTGTTTGGACAAGAATGAGGGCAAGGAAATAGTTTCAAATTTAAATAAGTAAACATAAGGATGTAAACATGCATCTCCTATTTTTCCCTGTCCAAAAGGGCTGAAGAAGGGATGTGGGATGGTCACAATGGCATCATCACCCAGAGAAGCTCTAATTCTGCTGGACACAGAGAGTGCACGCACTCTGAGACTTCGCAAACACTGACACCACTTTTAATCAAGGTAAACTTCAGTCATTTCACTCAGTATTATTTCATTTGAAGAACTGTGCTGTGAAAAAAAATAATTTTCCTTAATTAATATTTTGCTCAATTAATTCTTTCTCTCAGAGGAGAGTTGAACTTTATTAAATTATTCAAAAGAAAGAAAACACATCTCAATACAGATATTGCATTAATTCAATGTAACCCACAAGCTTCCATTTCAATAACCATTGCCATTTCTACTGATCTTTGCAAAACTTCTCAAATTGATAAACTTTCCCAGAGGTTAAATTTTGCCTTAAGACAGAGACCATATGAAGAGAAATGTCATGTCTCAGACTCCTGGAATGACTTGCAAGCATAAAATAAGACATGAAAAAGAGGCAGAGAAGCAGCCATGCTATTTTGCCTGAAGGAACATAACTCTGTTGTTATTATTAGCTGTGCAGGTATTGTAAAATTCAAGTTACCCTGGCCCATTTGACACCTGGAGCTTCCTCAGTGTTCTTCCACCTGCTGTTCTGTTGGAAAATCTGTTTCCTCTCCACCAGAGATCATCCCAAAGAGCCTCCACCTCTCCATGACCAGCTGCTGGTGGGTTTTCACACACACAGCCACTGTGGCTGGGCAGTGCTCACAGCTCTGGCACCCTGAGGCTCTGCCCAAGTGTCCCAGCTGTGAGAGACCCCCTGCCCACACCCCCGGGGCTCTGCTGGCTGCATCCCACCCCCAACAGAGCTGAGCAGGGGCATCCCCAGCCTGGCACACACCGACAGCCCTGCTCGGGCAGGCAGCCCCCCTCTCCTGGCCATCCTGCTGTCCCCATGGCCTCTAGCCACAGGGACATGTGTCACAGGCACAGCCCCTGGCCCCGTGTCTCGCTGGGCTCCCCCCACACACCCCAGAGCTCCCCTGAGGAAGCCAGGTACCCAGCATTTGAAAACAGCAATTAGTATTCTCATAAAGTACCTCTGAAATCATTCCATAATTATGCTCAAATTCATTAGCAGGAATATTAGAACTATAATTAACTTCCAAGCCTTGCATGAGCTCCAGATAAAATCAGAACCTGTTATGAGAGATGGCTTCTGGAGCCACTGCATCAAGGAGGCAAAACTACATCCTACAGAGGGAATGTACTCCTTAAGAGCTTCAAACCCGTGGTTTTACTTTGATTTCTTTTAAACATCCTAGTATTAACTGTAATCTTAATATTTGAGCTCTCCTTTTTGCTTTCTGTCATTAGATTAGGATTCATAACAAGAAAAAGCACAGAAAAGCTAACATGTCAAATTACTTAAAATTGCTCTGTATATACCCTAATGCGGTCTGCAAAGCATCCTACAGGATACAAAACCATAATTTCAAATTAGAAAACTAGGCAGAAAATGTCTTTGAAACACTAATTAGCCCCTAACCAGTTGTTCCAACAGTTAGGGATGACTCTCCTTTGGTGGGAGTTACTCAGTGCAGATTGGAATCTTTCAGGGACAGTCTCTATGTAATATCTGAGAGTTTGGGATGAGAACCAACCAAAGACATTGTAGAAGACTTTGCATATGAGGCTGTTAGATCATTCTAATCTTAAAACCCAGCCTTTCACTTCTGAAATCAACAGTTTTCTACTTATTTGAAGAAGACACTATTCCACCCCAGCAAGCCATGATACTTTCAAATGTATTTTAAACTAAATAATTTGAAATATCTGAGGAAGCTAATGATGCTGCATGTATGTAGTGGGTTGACCTTGCCTGGGCACCAAGTGCCCACCAAGCCACTCTATCACTCCTATTCCCAGCAGGACAGAGGAGAGAAAATAAAATGAAAAATAACTAAAAGATTGAGATAAGGCAATTTACTAAAGCAACAAAAGAAAAGCGAAAGTTTGTGCATGCATAAGCAAGGGGGGAAAGTTAATCTCTACTTCCCATACCAACCAATGTTCAGACACTTCCTGGGAAGCCAGGCTTCAGCACACATAGGGGCTGCTCTAGAAGGCAAACACAGTGGAATAACAAATGCCATCCCCATTCCTCCTTTCTCCCTTGGCTTTTATCTCTGAGCTGACTAGTCCTGTCCCCTGCCAGCACCTTGCCCCCTCCCAGCCCCTGGGTGGGGGCTGTTAGAGAGCTGCTCAGCAGTAACTGAACACAGAGAACAGACTGGTGCATCAGTTCCTTCTCCCCATGGCTAGTCCACAAGGGCAGACAGCACTCTGCGTGAGCCTCACACCACGAGCTTCTGTCTGTCCTGCTGCAGGAGCATCAGGCTTGATCCTGCCATTCTCCTGGTCCCTGAAATGCCCCTTCCCCATCATTTTCTCCATGACCTTCATGAAGGCTCTCAGTTAGCACTCTGTGGCTGCACAAGTGAGGGAATTTCTTCCATTTTCTTTTTTTATGGCTCCTTTATCTAGAATTTGTTCTGAAAGTCTCTGCTTATACACACACACTATATTTGATATATAAGCCCATATAAATACCACTGGCATATAATGAGGTCCTGAAATTAATACAAACTATGTGCTTAGAGCTGCTGGACAATATTTAATCAAAACTCCAGTTTTACTGGAGAGAAATCTTAATGGATGGAGATACAAAATATGAAAAACTGCCTCTCATGAGGAGGCATTAAAACAAAATTCACAGAAAAATCTTGCTTGGGAAAAGCATTGCAATAGGGAAAGAAGGGAGAGGGCAGAGAGAGAACAAGAGAGGAAAGGACTGAGAAAGTGAGACAGTGAAAATGTGTACAGATTTACAATGTCCTGCAGAAAAAACTCTCCTCTGCTGCCTCTGCAGAGCAGTGCTGTACAGTGTTTGCTGCTGATGAATAACCAGCCCATTCACTGATTTGTGCTCCTCTCTTGGTTTCCCTGCTGTTCCCAGCCTGGCAGTGATCCCAACCTGGGCTCTGCTGGAGCAGCTGGGATGGGGAATCAGTGTCAGCAGAGAGCAGCACCCAGGACAGCACACAATCCCATCCCGTGGGGTTTGCTTTGTTGCACTATTATCACTACATTAAGATACACAACAGTTCAGTTCAGCCCTTCCCATCACACTCACTGTTGGTTTTCCCTGTGAGGCTGTGCCAGGAGAGCAAAGAAGCTGGGAATACTCTGGTGAAGTTAAATTACCCCCACACCCACTGCAATGTCAACCAGGGGGCTGGGAGGAGATCTTGGGGCTGGGAAAGCCTCAGGCAAATACCTTGGGTGGAGAATTATCATCTGAAACACCCACCATGCTGGAAAGTATTGGGCATTAGCATAACAAACTGTGATGTTTGACTGGGCAGGCAGATGCTGATTTTCCACCCCGGGGCAGGTCTCCAAACCTGCATTTGCACCCACTGTCATTACCAGCTCCCTACTCTGTGCTGAAGGCTTGTGTCTTCGTGGCCACGGGTGTGCAGCGGCATTCAGCTGGGAGGAGGAAGAGGAGGGAGAGGAGAGAAGAACTACTTGAGAGTGGAGCAATGAGGGGTTTAGACTTGCACTTGCTAGCCCTGAGGAGCAGGACCTGGGGATGCTGGGCACGAGGGAGCAACCACCAGCATGGCATGTAGCACCCAGCTGTGCTCAGCCCTGCTGTGTGCAGCTGTGCCTGTGCCCCAGCCTCCCTGTGGGGCCAGCAGGGCCACTGCCATGTGCTCTGCCTGGGAGCAGTGCCTGGCAGTGCCTTCCTCCTGCAGTAAATAACTAATCTTCTCTCAGCTTTTCCATGGCAGAGCACGTTGCATAAAACATACATTTCTGCAGAAGTGTCTAACCGAAATGCTGGAGGCATTAGTGGCTTTATATTCTGATAAACTCTGAGACCAACTTCTCTTCGGTGTGAGGGAGGAACACGTTGTGCATAGCAAGAGAAGAGGATGGAAATGCTGATGGGAACGATGATTCTGTATCAGCCAGGCTAGTGCTGTAGCAGCTGGCAAATGGTTTGACCTAACACACAGCCAAACAATGGCCACAGTGCTCTCACTGCTGTGGCCAGGCCAAGACATGCCCCGAGGGCAGGCGGGGTCTCCTTCCCACAGCCTCCACTGATGGCCACTCTCTACAAAATACTCACATGGAAGGATGCGTCACCAGCTGCTTGCAGGATTATTTTCAAAAAAATTTTATCTTTGAAATAAATCTATAAAACGCCAGATTATTATTTTTAAACAGTCGTACCAAGAGGAAGTTCTGCTTGTATTAGAAACCTCTGCTGAACTCAACCTGTCACTTCTCTTCTCTGTACTGCAAAGATGACCCCAGGGCAGCATCCTCCCTCCTCCGTTCACTTCTGCCCTGGGTGTGCCTGGAGTGGGACCCGCTGTCCCAGGTGAAGATCCTGCCAGGCAGGACAGTCCCTGCTTTGCAGTCTGGGGAGGCCTCTGGTGAGCTGAGAGCTGTGGCACAGCTGGTGCCCTGGGAATGCCTTACCTGGCCAAACAGCCCTCCTGGCTGACTTACTAATGCCCTCTTCTGTGTCAGCACCTTTCAGAGGACCACGTGCCTTGTAGGAAGCTTATGCGGTGTCACGAAATCCTGCTCAAGTGTGTAAGGTTTCACAGCAGGTCATACCTTTATTGGTAGATTAAGGACTTCACATGCTTGAGCTCTTTGCTACTCCCCAGAGCAAAGAGAGGGGGGGCTCTGGTCTGCCACGGCCCCTCCCACATCAGCCTGCATGTGTTTTCTTATGACTCAAGGCACTGATTTCATTCGTCAATGATTTTCATTAATAACTACTTCCAACAATATCTCTCAATTCTTTTTTCAGCTTTACCAATGCTTCAGATTTTTTTTTTATTTATTTTTTTTTTTTTTTGCATGAGAGACAGCATATTTATTAATATTCACTCTCTTAGGAACCAGAGCATCTGTGACTTGTAGAGGTAGGAGCAGTGTCATCAGCTCCAATGAAATCTCTCACTAAATAATTAAAATTAATCAGTGATGAGCATTTAATCATTTAGATCAACTGATGCCAAAGCCTCCTCATTATAAAACAGAGCAAGTTGCTCTGGTCTCTCAGATAGAAGAGAGACAAGCCCTGGCAGCCAGTGGTCACTGGGGCAGCTCGGGACCTGGCACCCCCTTGCCAGCTCTCAAGGGACTCTCAAGTCCCTGAGGGGGCTGAGGAAACCAGCAGGTCTTAAGACAAAACTCCTTCCAGTGCAGCACTGTCCCACAGTGTTCGGGAAGGTGCAAGGCTGAGCCATGCAGGGATCTGAGGAGCAGCTGTTTTGTCCTGGGTGGGAGGGGATGGAGCACAGCACACGTCCTGCCTCTGTGCCAGCACCCACAGGGCTGGTGCTGAAGTGTTTGGGAAAAGCTCAGCACTCGGTCCACACCCCTGTCCTGTCAGCCAGCAGCTGCTTTCCCCACTGTCCTGGGCATGAACCAAAGTACCTTCCCCCAGTCTGCATCACAGCAGCCAGGTCCCCTCCTACTTCATCCCAGAAAAAACAAAATAGTTTACAACTGCCACCATGCTCTACCACATAATTTCCCCCAGAAGAGATCTGGGGGAAATCACTGATCAAATTTCATCTGAATATTCTCCTCCTTAAAGCCCAAGTAGGAAAATGTAAGCCTGGAAGTCACTTTTTGCTGATGCTGGAGAAAAGCCTCCCCAGCATCCCTTCCTTGTAGAAGTAGGGGTATCCCCTGAGTGGCCGACAGCTTCCTGGGCTGCTGGTGCCCTTCTGAGCTGCTCCTGTTGGACACTGAGGATGAGAAGCACTGAATGAAAACAGGTCAATGGCTAACAGAGACCTTATTAGAGATTGGAAGTGTTTGGAGGGATAGGAAAAGCATTTATTCTTTCTTTTAAATCATTATTACAAATGTTGACTAACTGTAGCCACTAACAGGACAAGCCAAATTGAGAAGATTATACACTAATACTACTACAGCATGCTTTTCCTTTGTCTATGGGAAAACATTTCTAAAATATGAACTGAAAGTATTATAAGAGCTGCTTACTTTCTACTGGCTGTTCTGCTTTTGAACCCAGGTGACAACAATTAATTCTCCTGTTAATTAGAGTGTCCAGAAAAAAATCAAGTTTTTCCTCTTTTAGCTGTCTTTAAAATTGATTTTGAAGCATGTGTCAAATACTGAATACAGAACCTGTGTGCTCTGGTGCATTTTGCCTCGGAGTGGAGCATGATAGCAATCAAAGCTGTTTATTCTTGTTTACTAGTGTTTAGCAGCTGAATATTTCTCTGCATTAAACATCTACAAGCCACAGAAGGCAGATGTCAGCAAGGGCTTCAGGCCCCTTTATGACAGAGCAAATAAAAGTGGGTGTGAGTGCAGTTGTGAGTGCCATTTGTGTTTTTCCTGCACGGTGGAGGGGCCACGGGCAGCCCCTGGGCTGAGATGAGAGCCCCCAGCTCAACGAGCCTGTGCAGGCTCTGCCACCACCCCCACAGTGCTCCCCTTCATCCTTGAGAGAGAGCACAACGTTAACTTTGCAGGCACTGAAATGCACAGAAGGGTGGCACAGCTACAAAAAAATGAAAGTTAGGTGTATTACATCACAACCACAAATGTGATACATGACGTCCCAGCCAGTCACTGTAGCAGTCACTGCCTTCAGTCTGCCAGTCCTTACCTGTTCTTTTCTGAATGCTAAACTCTTGCTTCTTGTGTGATTTCTTTTAAACCAATGCTCAACTCACATTTCTAATTTGCCCTCTATTTTCTTTGAGGTGAAAAGGTAATCAGCAAATTATCAACACCTTGTGAGATCCAAGCAAATAATACTTGGAAACCAAAGCAATGACAGGGAATTAGGACCTTGTGTGCTTCCAAAGATGTGTGCCAAGGTCTCTGTTCCTGTGGTGGTGTGCTGTAGGCAGTGACCATTGCTGGTGGGACAGCGGGGACGTGGGACAGCGGCAGAAGCGGCGCCGTGCTGCCAGGCCAGTGCCTGCTCCTGCTGCGGGACAGAGAGCCACGCGTCTGTTCTGCTTGATGCAGCAGCTACAACTGGTAGAAATGTTCTGGGATAGAGTTTAGGTGATTTTACTTTTTCAAGGATATTTGCTTGATGGAAATCTTGGCTGTGTACTTTCCCCTCTGTAATTTACATTTAGCATATAAAATGGGAATATAATTTTGACATGAAATTAATAATAAGATCATGCTTTAGGCTGCCCTGATTAAAACACTTGATTAAAACACTTGGCAGTGTGGCCTGGGCCACAGCTGCAGCTATGGCAGCACAGGGAGATGCTGGTCCTTGGGGGACACAGCCCAGGCTCTGCAGCCACGCTCACCAAAGCCCCGTGCACACACAGGTCCCCACGGTCCCCTCCTCAGGAGCTGCGTGGTTTGGAAAGGATGTGGGTGGGAAGACAGGTCTTGTGCCTTGATATGAGGTGGGGAAAGGACTCTATTTCAGGCTCAGGGGTTTCCCAGCAGCTCCAAGCCAAGGTGACCCTCATCTCCAGCACTGCACAGACACGTTGCTCTATGCCAGACAGGCTGCAGCCAACACAGACGGTACTAATACAAAAACTTCTTTTTAAAGCTGAATGCAAATTTTAAAAGTAATTTACTCATTTGTTACTCCCGCTCCCATCATTCAGCAAATGCATTTTTATTCATCTGCCCTGGCATACAAGCCTTTGCAATTAATACTTGTATTTATCATAACTCAAAATGACTCTGACTTATGTCCCCAGGAAAAAATGCTGGGAAAAATCTTTCTTAGACATTTTAAATGAATGCTGCAAGCCTGGGATTCACTGATGATATTTCATACATTTTCGATGAAATTCATGTATTCTCAGAGGTTTTCTTCTCTCTCAGGGTCTTTGACAGAGCTGTGTTCCAGGCAGAGCTGACAGTGCTGGCTGTGCTCACACACTTGTGTTTCTGTGTGAAAGTGCTTATTCCTTTATCATCTGTCACCAGGTTTGTTACCTTGGTGCCTGACCACCTCAAGTGAAGGGAGGCTTTTGCACAATGATATAAAAATCGTTTTTATGTATGTAATTATGTGGTATGTGAGCATTCACAGTAAAACAACTTAGAACATAAAGCAATCTACCAGTGGTGACTGAACTCTTCAGTGATAATAAATTAGTGTTCAGGAAATAAATGGATCAAGAAATATTGTCCTATTACTACTACACTAAAAAACTGTTTGTGTAGTGACCTCAAATTCCAGCAAATGCACCAAAATTTCCTTTTGAATCTGTCCCAAAGCTTTGCCAACAGAAACTCATTGATATCACTTTGGCCTCTGCTCAGGAGCTGTTCAAATGTAAAAAGCCCAAAGCAAGGCGTCTCTTCCTCTTTCAGAGGATGTTTATCACCACTTGACACTAACCACTGCAAAATAAATGCCCTTCCAAGAAAAAAAAGGACATTTCCATTTTCTGCTGACAGTAGGGTAAGTGATACTTTCCTGCACATTTTTGCTGACAGGTAAAAGGGCCAGACCCATCCCATCCATGCTTCCCTCCTTGTGAACTTCCCTCTTCAGCACAAATTTTGTGTTCTCAGCTTCTCACCTGCAGACCAGGCTCATGAGCAGGAGGCAGCAATGCTTTTACACCTAATGTATTCGGCAGCTAATAGGCAGAGATGATCTCAGATGTATTTGTTACTCCTCCTCCTTTTAAAGCACTGTTTTCTGCCTCCACCTGGAAATAACCAAGCACAGTTGTGTGTCTCAGGAGCTGCTGACCTGGCACTTGTGGGAGCAGCTGCAGGAGCAGAGCTTCCCCTTCCCCACCAGCACATTCCTGCAGCTTTGCTTCTGCATGGGAGTGTGGGGAGATGGCATTTCTGAAAAAAACTCCGTGCAAGGAGAACAGTTCTCCTATCTCATATTCCTGAAACACCAACTCTGAATCAGAAGGAGGGTGTTACACGGCACTCCATCACTTCCTGGGCTTTTCCTGAATTCAGAACTCCTGTGGAGAAGATTGTGGCACCCGGAGATGGGCCCTGCAGGCTTTCTGCAAGGCTACAGATGGCACGAGGCAACAAAATATGAATTAAGCTAATACAAATTGGATGTAGAGAATTAGCAAATAATAGTAAGAAAGCTGAATGAGAAAGGTCAATTTCAGCTAGAAGAAAACTAAAATCCAGAGGAATGTCTCCTGTATGAATTGTCCTACTAGCAGAAGCAACGTGAAACTGGATTTTTTTACTTAAATAAGTAATCTTTTCATCCAAATTTCTTCAGTGCCATATATATGTCTGTCTATGTAGTTTGAAAGCAAAACTTTCCTCAGACAGCCAGTCCTGCCTGCATTAGTTTTTACTTTTTTCTGTATTACTGTGAGAAGAGTACTCCAGCTGAGTCAGCAGCAGGGGTCTGTCTGCTCACAGGAATAAGTAGTAACAGTGTGATTTTTTGGCAAAAGGGTGCACAGGCATATCTGCTCTCAAATTCACCAGCTCTGCAATCATTCCCTCTCTGTGACAAAAATTTTCCTCTAAGAAATACATTGAAAGAACAATTTTTCACAGTTCATCACACACACTACAAAGAATATTTTTGAATTTCTCTTCCATCAGCACTTTCATGTTTATGACAGCTCAATGTATTAACATAAGACTTCCAATTACAGTTCTTGCATTTCCTTACACAAGGAAGAGTGTTCTGAAAACATGCTGCAGTTACAGGCATACTATTCAAATGTGCCCAGTGCGTGTTAGAGAGGGTGGGGAAAAATGTTTATAAGATAAAAATGCTGGTAAATGCTGGAACCCATTCACCTCCATTTCAGAAGTGTCATGACAGCTGTTATGTACTGAAATTTATAATCCATAGGATCATAAGAATTCTGTCTAGAGGATCAACAATGAGCAGGACTGGAATGGAGGTGTTTGCACACAGGTGTCAGACTTAGCTGCAAGTCTGGGCTGGACACCTACGTAGATTTACCTGAGTTTGCCTTTACTCTGAGTATACAGTAGCAACCTTTTCTTCTGTGTGCAGGGGCAAGGAAAGAACACCAGAAATGGGAAAGAAATACATGCAAAAATTCTGTACCTCAGCAAAATGAAATATGATTCTGAAATCTGGCTAAGGGTTTCAAAAGAGTGTGAAATGTGTAGTCTGCACCTTGATAAAGCAATTTATTTGCATTATTACCTATAAAATTACAGTCTCACTCAATGAACCATAATCCATATGTTGTCTATGGAGTTCCACCATCAGAGGAGGACATGCATAATGCAAGATCCCAGGGAGACATCTCTGTTCATTCTTGCATTTTGTTAAGAACATGGATTTTAAGACCAAAGAGGACCATTAAATCATTTTATGTGATATACTGAGTAAGCTGAGTCAAGGTGGTTGTGGAAAATATCCCTCCTTGGTTTGCTGCCTCTCCTGTGCTTTGCTGTGAGGGCCCACAAGGACAGGGAGGTACTCTGGCTGCAGTGACCTTCACTGTTACAGCCTGTGAAGAGATTCACATCACTCAACTCACCCTCAGCCATCTCCCGTGAAGATAATGGAGAGCTTCCTTCATGTGGTTAAAGCCACTGTCCCAATGCCAGCAAAGTGCTGGCCCTGCCCAGCAGCAGGTGAGTGCAGCCTGCGGAGCGATGTCAGCCCGGCACGTGTGGCTCTTGGGGGTCTCCTCATGAGCAGCCTGCCCACTCTTGGCCGGGGTACTTGAGCAGTGCAGGCTCTGGGGCAGCCCCTTCCCCTCTCTGCTCTCCACCGGGGCCTGGGGGGCTTGGTCACAGCACAACAACACATCAGTGCTCAGTCACGTCAGGCCTGAAGTGTCCCTGTGTGCGTGGGCAGGGCACAGCAGGTGAGACCGGCTCCCACTCACAGCCAGGCCTCACTGGGACACTGCTGGTGGTTTATTTTAATCTGAATTGTTGTATTGCAGTTGGTGCTGTCTCCCTGTGACACTTAAGTACAGTGAGCCAAATAATGCAGGGCTAAACAGGATAGAAATGATGACTAGCACGCTTCAAACCTCTCCAGAACCACTCCAATATATTTCCTGTGCAGGAGTTTGGAAACATCAACTTTTCTGTGGGTGGATGAAAAAAATTTCACTCTGAGGAGAAAGGAAAAGGAATGGCTGTATTTTATTTCCTTTCTTTTTAAGCCTGATTCAAATGCCTTTAAAGGAAAATGAAATGCTGAAACAAATTCCTGGGAGAGATGAATGAACGGTCCATTAATGAAACCACTAAAACATGCAAAACACAGTCACTGATACTATGCTCACTCTCACTAGACATAACATGTGTTCTTTGTTTATTATCAATAAAATATTTACACTTTAACATTCAATTGGCTTATGCAGTTAGTCACTATGAGCAATAAATAAGATCACAGTTTCTTGTTAAATCTCATTTCCGGATCCAAACAAAATTACTTACAGTGCAATGCATGCCACAATCACAGTATGCTGTGTACTTTATTGCTGATTCTGTATACATCTTTCTGTGTGAGCCTTCACTACAGGCTTTTTAAGGATATTTATTTCTTCATCTGCAGAAGAAGACCCAGCTCAAAACAGCATCTACCCAGACCACCAGAGCTTTCACACAGACAGAACTGTAATACAAAAAGCCACTGAAATGTGCAGAACAAGCTGGGTGAGAAGGGAGGAAGGCAGAAGAGCTTGGAGGAGAGCTGGAGGGCAGCTGGAAGCGCCTGTTGGGCAGGGCAGGGTCGGGGGTCTGGGGACGGAGGGCACTCAGGGGGTCCCAGCTCAGCACCCATCCCACGTGTGCCTGCAGCTTGCTGCCGAGCCCTTCTGCGGCACACGGCCGTGGCAGGTGGGTGCCACTGTCCTGCCAGCGAGCCCCGCGCCACAGCAGCGCAGGCACGTCAGAGGAAACGCGTTGTCGTGGTCAGCACCAGTGTGTCTGGTGCCAGGGTGAGCCAGCTGCCTCCCAATGGCCCAAGGCAGTCAACTGCCCAGAGTCAGACATGCCCAAAGGACTGCCACTGAGCTTAGTGTCTCCTTCCCACATGTGAGATACAAAGTTGGGTTTCGTGTCAGGTTCATACAGGTATTTATGACACACATAAAACACACAGATTAGACACTTTCACCTTTCAAACATAAACATTTCAAAGTAAAATATTTTAAAAATCCCTAACTAAATCTTTAGATGGGACCACGTACTCCAGTTTATGCATTAATATTAAAATGAACACATAAAACATACTCCTATCTGTTACAGCCAAGCAGAAAGTGCACAAAGCCCAGTTACTTTGACTCATTAACAGATGTGTCACTCATTACTGGAAATGCCTTCAGTGTTTAGGCGTGCAGGAGATTTTGGAGTAGGCAGTGGGTTCCTTCTTTCAATATTATCCCTAACACCTTAGAGCATCTTGCTTCAGTGTCACTTGCACCAGACACATATTTAAAAGTGGAAAAATCTCTTTGGTAGCATCAAGGAGCACTGAACTGGCAAGTAGAGATGGCAGCAGGACTTCAGGATTCAGTGCTGAACTGTCCCAGGATGTGGAATAGCACATGCAGTTGTAAATCCAGGGCTCCAATGAGGAGCTTCACTTGTGCTTTCCACTTGGGCTCCCTGACCCCAACCCCTGCAAAAAGCTCAGTGATTTATGGCTCATCTCAGTCATTTTTCTACACACAAAGACAGTTTTTGAGGAGAAAGAGAAAAGGGGACTCCTGGGAGGGACGCCAGCCCATGGTCACAGCTGCGATGGACAAGCAGCTTTGCCAAGACCTGGTCGAGATCCTGATGGCTCTGCCTGCCTGGAGACCCAGGCTGTCAGAAGAATAGGTGTGACACTGGGCCCAGCTTGCAATCCTCCCTGCTCCTGACATCAGCTTCAGCAAGCTTGTCTGTTTTCTTTGAAGTGACCTCACAAAATTGACCTCTGGAATTCAGGACTGCAAGCAAATGCCCACTGTCCATGCTCATAGGCCAGTTCTGAATTTGGCACCGTTCCTTCCTCACAGACTCATCACAATGTCCACTTTGCTGAGTGTCTTGCTGAGATAGCTCATAGGTGTCCTGCTTTCACAGCAGGAGTTTACTGGTCACAGCAGAAGGGGGGAAATCCCAGGGGACAGCTTCACTTTCTTGTGTTTGCTTGTTTGATGCTACGATATTCCTCTTTGAGTATCTCAAGGCACTTCTCAATAAGGCACTAATTGAAAGAGAAATGTCTTTTGCAACCCTAAAAATCAGAAATTTTATTCATATCAGCAAAAACTCAGTGAATGCCATTATCATTTTTATGTTACGTGGGAATTACCTTTCTGAACACCTATTTAAGCAACAGCAAAACTGTGAGCTTCTATAAGAAAAGCAAAGCAACATAATTTTAGGTGGAGTATGACACTGCCCCTAATCCTTGTGTGGGTGACTGATGCTACAACTGAACATTGGACCACGTGTTACAAATTTTGAAATTGATTAATCTGTTTGAATTTTTTTCTGAAAGAGAATTGGATATCTAAGTTACATTTTATGTTCATAAATATTCACTCTAATCCACCAAAGATAAATTAAATGAAAGCAAAATAGGTGCAATTAATCTTTCATTTACTTCTGAATGTGTGTTCTTTTTTTTCCCCCCTCATTACCTCGTGAGAGCTTGGTGCTCTGAACTGGACACAAAAATTACGAATTTATTTTCCAAGATCATGCAACATAGACTTAAAAGTGTTTAAAAAGCTTCATATACCTCTTTCTTCATACTAAAGTTCTACTTGGAGTGGTTGATGGAGGACTGATTAGTGACAGAAGGATGTTCAATAAGTGACAGCAAAATGCTCATTATGTGATACATATTGAAGACAATTATAAGCTCATTAGAAAAATGTCTTTTAAATTATAACAAAACATCAGTAGCAATAAAAAAAACATTAGCACCACTGATATTTTTGAAGTGTTTTATACTTAAAGTTGTAAAGAAATTTGTAGACTTCAATATAAATTGTGACCCAATTTTGAAAGAATTTTTAAAAGCCTACCATCATCAAAACCTAGCATTTTATTTTCCTCATCCTTAAAGTAAATTAGGGTCAAAAGGTGATTTTTAAAAAAAATTATTTTTAAATAGAAGAAAACAGAAACTTTGGGTCCCATGCCAATGTTGATGAAGATGTGCAGTGTTCTGTGGGGAGACCTACACTTGCTTGCTTTTGGCCACTTCTCTTGGAAGCTGACACAAAATCAGACGAAGCTGTTTCTAACCCCAGCATCAAAGTTATTTTGAAATTAGAAAATGTGCAGCCTAAGGACAACTGAAAACAAGCTGCTCAGTTGAAACTCTATAGTAAAAGTGCTCAACAACAAAATGAAGTCGCTAAAAATTCTTCCGATTTATAATACTTTTTATTTTCTCCCCTTAGAAAAAGCACTATCTAATCTCATTGGTTCTGGAACCTCACAAAACTCCTGAGTCATGCAGAATCTTGCTTATATGGAGGTGTCTTGTTTTCAAAGATGCAAGAATGAGACCTGAAAACACCCTTGAGCTCAAGTTTTAAAGATGGAGAATGTGGAAACTGTCAGAGAGGAACAAGTTGGCTACACCTAGAAAAAGATGTGCTATTATTGTATTTTTTTCTCTTAACAGCTAAGGTTTTTCTGGGTATTATCACTTCTGTGCAGTCTGTCATGCATTATTAAATATCTGGCACGTTTTGTGGGTGCTGTGATTCCTGCTCAGGGCAGCTCTGGGTCCGTACTCATTTCTTGCTTCCCTTGTTTCGCCCTAACCCAGCCATTAACTAAAGCTTTGTTGAGCCTCCATCCTTAAATGATGCTTCCTGCTGGATAGGCACATGCTCAGACCAGCTTCCACTTTGGTGTCCTAGCACAGAACATCTGGTCAAAATGAGGGAATCAAAGCTTGAACTCCAAGAAAAATTATTGTTAAAAATTCGTGGTAAATGCAAACCTGCACGCACAGTGAGCTTGAGTCCAAAGTCCACGTGAGTTATTTCTAAATTAGAGTTTCCTCAGCCACTGGGAGCTGTGCCAAGGCAGCAGAGCCAGGGTGTGTTTTGGCTGCAGCAGCAGTGCTGGAAGAGCTGAGCAGAAGGGAGAGAGTGGCACAGAGGGCAGGCAGTGCAGGACCTGGAGCTGGACACGCACCCTGGCCAGCCCCACATCCCTGAGAGCCCTGCAGCTCCCTGGGGCACCCTGCCAGAGCACCCCTCTCCCCCTGCCACTCCCCAGCCCGAGCTGCGTGCCTGGATGGCGACAAAGAGCGAAAGGGGCCAGTCACCTCCTGCCCCACGAGCTCCATCGTGGGCTGGGTGCTGTCATAGCCAAGTGCCGCAAAGCATCCCCTGCTCTTCCGTCAGCCTTGCAGGCAGAAATCCTCCTAAACCTCTGCACAAGGAGGGGAAGGGGGTCATGTCAGCGTCAGGAGAGCGCTGCCTTTCATTGAGACTGCCTGGAAGGCCACACCGGCAGGTTTCTGGAGTTATTCAGGACCTAAATTAGGTCACAGCCAATTACTGCCTGCATGGTGGAGACCTTGGTGCTGCAGAATGGCTGAGCCTTGGAATAAAAATGCAAGAATTCAGCAGATGATCTATCACTGCTTGTGGCACACATGGCCATTTATCTCCAGTTAAGACATGAATAATGCACTAAGAGGTTTTTACTGACCAGACAATTTCTTCAACTTTCTTTCCTGAAGTGTGTTACTGGGGCTTCAGGTATATGGGCAAGAAGGAAAATACCTGGGGGCTGGCAAGATTCAGGAATTAGTTCTGCTTTCATGGACTGTAATGAGTCAAAAGCATCTCACAGAAGTGAGATGAAGCTAGACTAAGAAAATAGAAATGGAGGTAAACTTTTAAAGCCTTTTAAAGCCTAACAACAGACTACTATGTAACAAAAGCGGGTTTCACCAACTTGTCTCAAGAAGCAATTCAAGAAGCAATGCAGCCTGCTAAATCCAGGTCACTGGTCTGCCCTTCAGACAAGCACATGGTTTTCTGCCAGCACCTCCACACTTGCCTTTGCAGTTCCTTCTGCTTACAGAATTTGAAAAGGCATTCTTAGGAATTCGTGAAAAGCCATTAGAAAAGCAACACTCAAAGACTAGTGGATTAAAATCCCAAATGTCAGATCATGGTCATTGCACGTTGCACTGTGTTGAGCTGTCACTAAGAAAACTTCTACAAACACACATACACACATGCACAGACCCCCTCACACTGGGACAGCACTCACAACACCGTGTCTGCTATTTAAAGACATTAAATCCTTCTCATTAATGCATGTTCCTCACATGGATTTCCCAGGGCCAGCACTGTCATCATTCATGCTGATGGCACAGGAGGCTTTGACTTCCATCCAGCCCCTACACCCTTTGAACAGGATCACAATGACAGCAGACATGGGCTGTCTACATCAGACATCACAGCATAGTTTAAAACTAATTCTCTGCTCTTCTGACCTCCCATGGTATTTTCCCTCTTTATAAATAAATGGCTTCCTAAGAACAAAATATCAGCTATGTAGTAAAGGTTGCTCAGAAGTTTATTTCCAAGGCTTGGAATTCTCTGAACTTCTCAAAGATTTATCTCTGTTTTATTTCTTTGAACCAAGATTTCCCTAAACCCTTTGTCTTTAATGCAAGAGAGATTCTTACATTGCAAAGGTACACAAAGAAAATTACCTAATTGAAACCTGACAGCCAAGTTTAAGAACATCAATAAAGAGCTGAGAACTTACTCAGCTCTTATCTTACTAAGATAAAGGAAAATTCAAAGAATAAAATTACATTGTTTGAGATATTGCAATTGTTATATAGAAAAGCATCAGTAAAGGCATTGATGTAAAACGAGGAAAGGAACAGAGCATATCTCAATGTGAGCACAACAGAGCTTGCTTTTAGCACAAAGGAATAAACAGAGACCCAGAAAGATTTGCAGAGAGTTTGTACTCAACCCAAGACACAGATGAGTTCCAGGGTTCTTTGGCTTTCAGAGATAAAAACTGCTGCTGAGACATGAAGACGGACACAAAAGAAAAAGGAAAATAAATTTGAAGGTTTCAACTTAATAATTTCTATATTCTTTTTAACCTTCCTCTTAGTCATTCAAAATTGTTAAAAAGAGATATGTTTCAAACATGTTGTAACACCACAACTTACCTCACCACTGTCAGCTCTGCAGGTGCCTAAAGGAAAATAAACTTCCTAATTCTAACCAGACAATCATAAAAATCCTAATAACGAACACACTAGGAATGTTAGGTATGGAAATAGCCTTTATGTTTTTTTTTAAATTTTTCAGTGTATCTACCACAATTGGATATCTTTTATTCTATGACTGCAGGTCTAAAAAAGATGGCCACTGCACGTGTGTTTGTACATATACAAGGAATCATGAGGGAGTGAATTAAAGCAATGAAAAATTCCTCTCTCTCTCAGTTCTGCAGATTCATAGATAAATCCTTCCAGAAGGGAGCCATGGCGACAGCTGAAATCTTACCAATCATTTCTCTGGAGAACTATTTCTCTGGAGTCATAAAGGCTAGGCTCTGCTCCTCTCAGTCATTTTGTCCTCTCAGGGGACAAAAGGGTCCCCTGCACTGGGTTATCAGTTGAGGCTTCCCCTCATCCCCGGGCTTTCCTGCAAGCACTGAAAGATGAGGCTGAGCAGGGGCTGCTGAGGCTCAGGGCAGAGGAGAGCTGGGGAGGAGGTGAAGCTGCTCCCCTGTGTCCTCCTGGCAGCTCCCAGGGGCAGTGGTGCCAGCCAGGCCAGGCTCCCAGGTGGGATGGCACGGGCTCTCAGGTGCCCCAAGGCTGGATCTGCTGTGGTCTCACCCCTGTGGGGAGCGGAGCCCAGCTCAGCCCAGCTCAGCCCAGCTCAGCCCAGCTCAGCCCAGCTCAGCCCAGCTCAGCCCAGCTCAGCCCAGCTCAGCCCAGCTCAGCCCAGCTCAGCCCAGCTCAGCCCAGCTCAGCCCAGCTCAGCCCAGCTCAGCCCAGCTCAGCCCAGCTCAGCCCAGCTCAGCCCAGCTCAGCCCAGCTCAGCCCAGCTCAGCCCAGCTCAGCCCAGCTCAGCCCAGCTCAGCCCAGCTCAGCCCAGCTCAGCCCAGCTCAGCCCAGCTCAGCCCAGCTCAGCCCAGCTCAGCCCAGCTCAGCCCAGCTCAGCCCAGCTCAGCCCAGCTCAGCCCAGCTCAGCCCAGCTCAGCCCAGCTCAGCCCAGCTCAGCCCAGCTCAGCCCAGCTCAGCCCAGCTCAGCCCAGCTCAGCCCAGCTCAGCCCAGCTCAGCCCAGCTCAGCCCAGCTCAGCCCAGCTCAGCCCAGCTCAGCCCAGCTCAGCCCAGCTCAGCCCAGCTCAGCCCAGCTCAGCCCAGCTCAGCCCAGCTCAGCCCAGCTCAGCCCAGCTCAGCCCAGCTCAGCCCAGCTCAGCCCAGCTCAGCCCAGCTCAGCCCAGCTCAGCCCAGCTCAGCCCAGCTCAGCCCAGCTCAGCCCAGCTCAGCCCAGCTCAGCCCAGCTCAGCCCAGCTCAGCCCAGCTCAGCCCAGCTCAGCCCAGCTCAGCCCAGCTCAGCCCAGCTCAGCCCAGCTCAGCCCAGCTCAGCCCAGCTCAGCCCAGCTCAGCCCAGCTCAGCCCAGCTCAGCCCAGCTCAGCCCAGCTCAGCCCAGCTCAGCCCAGCTCAGCCCAGCTCAGCCCAGCTCAGCCCAGCTCAGCCCAGCTCAGCCCAGCTCAGCCCAGCTCAGCCCAGCTCAGCCCAGCCCAGCCCAGCCCAGCCAGTGCCCACTCTGGAGCGGGGAACGGGTGCGTGGTGGGCTGCGGCTTCCTGCAGCCCCTCCTGCATCTGTCCAAGCAGCAAAAGCCTGAGTTTGCCACCAGATCTCAGCTTTGAGTTTTTCAGGGAAGTAATTTCCAGAGCAATAAAGAACAAGTCTGAGTCTATCTTAAAACTACACACTTTTAGGTGTAATCATTTTGATCTGTCTCCCTGATAAAAAAAATGATTTATCTGAAAGTCCTGAAGGCACTAAAGCTGTTGTGAGGAAGGATGCTGAGCACACTGGTCAGTGAGATAAATGAACCTAGTCAGGCTAGGAATAGCACCAGAAAGATGTTAGTAAATCAGTGCTTGGGGAATCGGCTTCTGCTTAGCTTTCTATTTTTTTCCCTCTTTCTGATTTCCCTGCCAAGAGAACCAGAGGCAGATCTTTGCAAATGTTTTCCTGTAATTTTCTGTTTAAAAACCAATTGTGTTTACACAGTCGGGATGTCATATGCGGCATATTGGTTAAGGGTGTATTGTAACCAATATAAGAAACAAAAAAGCCACAAATCCCACTCTGTCTGTTTTTGTCTGGTTTCTTCCCTGCCCTTGAGCTTTGAGAAATGTACTTTGCTCTGTCCTCCATACAGTAAATTCATGGAGTAGAGACTCAACCATTGTCCGTCTGGGATTGTTTCAGCAACTACTCTTGCTTTTTCTTTCATTTTATATGATGCTCTCCAGAAACCACATTTTCACATCTTCTCAGAAATCCATTTGTCCTGTAAAGGGAAACCTTTCCCTAAACCAAGTACTTGTTTCAGCTGGATGGTTTATTATCCATTCTCAGACATTTGTTCTCTTTCTACAAATGGAGGCAACAAATGAAATAAAAACTGTAAAGCTGACAAATACCAGCTGTCAGAGTGCAGATTAAGAGCACCACAACAACATTTTTTTATTATGACTGCTGAGGTCATAGAGTAAATTTAAAAAAAAATGCTTTGTATCATCTCTTTTCTGACCTTAACCCACAGGCAGAGAAACAGCCACAGGCTGTACACATACTCCTGTCGCTACAGACAAGTCCGAAGTGTTCTAGTTTCTTTTGGAGCCAGGCTCTCCTCCATGGTGCCCAGCAATAAGACAAGAAGTAATGGGCAGAAAACAATGCCCAGGAAGTTCCTGAACTTGAAGAAAAACAACTTTCCTGTGCAGTGACCAAGCCCTGGAACAGGTTGCCCAGAGAGGGTGTACAGTCTCCCTCACTGGAGATATTCCAGAATAATCTGGACACAGTCGTGTGTCATGGGCTCTGGGATGATCCTGGCTGAGCTGGGAGGCTGGACCAGATGAGCCTCTGCAGCCCATTCCAGCCTGACCCATCTGGGGCTCAGCGTTCCTGCAGGGGGTCTCAGACACGGAGTTCCCAGCTCAGACACTGACCACTGTTCCTCCAGCTCCACACGCCTCCGCTGCCACGTCCCCACGGCTCTTGTCCTTGCTGAGCCACCGAGACCGTGAGGAGGGGCCGCAGCACCTCTGGGAACCAGCACCACCTCCTTGTTTCCTGGACAGGCAGTTCATGGCTGCTTTTCTTCTACAATAGCCCCATCTTCCTTCCTGCTGGTGGGGCTTCCGCTGGTTTGCCATGGTGTGCGAACCCATGAGAACAATATCCATTTTAACTGTCTCATGTGTGAATTGCTTATAGGAATAATCTTCCTATGAGGCTGCAAAGCCAAAGCCTGCAGGGCTGGCAGAGGGGCTGATGGCATCTCTGCCATGTAAACACATCTCTGAGCCAAAGGTGCTTTGCTGTAACCCAAAATATACCAAGAGAGGATGTGCCTTGGGTTTGTATAAAGCTCTCTTTCCTTTGAAATCAAGCTGTGTTCTCTATTGTTTCCATTAATATATTTGCTAGCATCAAAAATTGTTAAATGTGAAACAGAATTTCAGTCAGGGAGAGAGATAAGCCACCTTTTTGAGATCTGTTCAGACCAGGAAACAGTGGATGACACCCACTTCAAACTGATGTCATAGAGCTAAGCAGAGTGAAAGACCCTGTATCTCCAGCACAGTGTAGATGCAGAACAAAAGCTGAGTCTCAAACTGCTTGCAGCTGCTTCTGAGCATACCTTTCAAGTGAAAACAACTGCTCAAATAAACCTTGGGGAGAAACAAAGTGAACAGCTACATGAATAACGAATGACACCACACTGAGTGTTACAAGTCTTCTGGATGGAGCCATCTGTTCTTGGAACCCATATATTTATGCTTCCAATGTGACTTTCTATATTCCTGCAACTAGAGCTGATATTAAACATGGTCATGCATGTGTGTGTTAGTACATTTTTCTTGCAGCTTTTTTTAACTGCTGAGTTTATACAACAGCTTTCATGCTAGGATACAAACAGAAATGTTCCTCAGTCATACTCATGTGACCATAGATCACTGGATATGACAGAGTAATGCAAAGAGTAAAAATGCTTTTTTCCCACTGTTGAACAGAAAAATATTTCTGTCTTCCTATTAGATGATTATTAGCTTTTCAGCAAGAAAGATATGGCCTTGCAAAGACTCCTCTTTTTTCCTTACTTTGCTCAAAGTTTCTGAGGAGCCTGAACTGAGTGATGCTCTTTTCTTTCCAAGTACTACGGGAGCACTGAATTGTGATTCATTATCCTGTCCTCAGGGGTTCAGGAGACAGCAACACACATTCCTGTGTTACAAGAGATCACACGCTAATTAACAGCATTATACATTTATGAACCAATTATCATATTTGCACAGGACAAGTACATCCTACTTCTAATTATAATTTCAGGTCTCACTTGAATAAGCTGTCATTGAAGAAAAGCCCAGTGCACCCTGTTAGCATTTTGCAAATGGAAGCCAAGATGTTCAAGTGTGCTCAGCAGCTTCCTTCCCCAGCACCATCCCTGGCACGAGCAGGATTCTGTCCTCACCTGTGCAGGAAAGGGCTGACTTGCCTTTACTTGGCAAATGCTTCTCACTCCTTCCAGACCATCCTGCCCCAGCTCCTCCCTTCGTGGCTCAGAATAGGAGGGGAGGTGGATTATGCCCTCAAAGGCCTGGTACTTGGAAAATAAACACCAGACACCCAGGTACCATAAACCTGGCAGTTAGAAGTTACCAGCTCTTTGCTAGCAGTGCAGTCTCTCCCTCAACCTCTCCCTCCCTCTCTCTCTCTCTTTACCTACCAGCCATGCAGAGACCCCTGGCCAGAGATTTGGGCAGAGAGGTACCATTCAATCAATTATCTGAGTCTGGGAAATGCAAAGCCCCTATGAACGGGCCGTCCTGTTAAACTCATGGCTGTTTGTGATGACCCATGGTGTTGTGGCCTGTGTCTGTCTCCAATCCACAACCCCACATACCAGAGGTGAGTCTTTGCTTGAATGACTTTTGTGTAAAAAGAAAACAAACTGCCTGCCAGGGCAGCTCAGGTGTGTGACTTCCCCTTCTGTGAGGGCAAGCACAAGCTGCTATCTCCCACCCCTGGCAGGGGTGGGTGTTCCCTGCCTCCACACCTCACACATCTCCACATCCCTTCTGTGTGCTCCACCACAACATTTCTTAATGGCCTCAGCCTCTGTTTTTTCCATCAACAAACCAATCCAAATTATTTTCTCTTCCCGCAGTGGTGTTCCGTATGTGCAACTTCCACAGCCACCTTCACTACCCATCTGTACAAGGAGTACAGAGGAAAAAAATATGTTTAGTAGTCCTTTAAAAGAGACAGAAATGAGTCATTCTAACTGATAGTGTCATGGGAAAGCCTGGCCCACACATCTGTCTGGAAAATTCATGGGTACCTGAGAAGAAGAAATCATAATATTTGGCTCTGGAATTTATTATATTTGCTTCTTCTGCTACTCCTTCTGCTGAAATATATTCTGTTACATTTTTGTCAATTCCCAGATAAGGAAAGAAGCAACACTTTAATCTTCTCTGAGGCAGACTGTATATTTTAAGAGCTCTGAAAACATGAGTTTCCAAAGCACTGTCGCTGTTCCTGCAGGCAGAAATGTTGCAAACCAAGTAATAAGACTTCAAGCACTAATCAAAATATTCAGAATTGCAAGTTGGTAACAAACAACCTGAAGCCTAAATAGCTCTTAGCAGTAAAAATAAATCTAGCCTTGTCTGGGATCTCCATGGACTTTTGTACTTCATGAACCAAAAATATCTTTCCATTTCAGCTTTTAAATTAGTTGCTGCTTAGGCTACCTCAACATCTGTGGGAAAACCTTCCCTGGCAGAGGAAAGAAACAGCTCTGCAGAGGTTCTGGGTAGTGAGGTCGAGCTGTATCTGCAGAGGAGACCTTCTTCCAACACCAGCCTGCCAGCCCTGTTTTATTACTGAAGTGGTTTTGGTTGAATGTAATGAATCTGCTCTGCCCGTGGAGTTAAATCCACTGTGCCAGCAGCAGACGCTGGCTCTGGGCATGTGGTGGCCAGGGTCACTGCTTGGCCTGTGCCAGAGGCAGGGGCTGCTGTGTCCAGAGTAAAAATACTAGAAATTTTCATTAAAATAATCTCTTCTAGTCCCTTTTGAACTACATTTTAAGTTTCTCATACTATACCAAACGATCTGCATGAACACCACATGCCACAAGCTGTGCAGTGTTGTTCACAACTTGAGGCAAGAGCAGGCTGGTGACACTGTGATGCTTACTGACAAGATAAAATGCATCCTAGAGAAAAACAGCATTATTTCTTTCCCAAATGAAAGCAGGTGTCCCTAAAGCTGTAGACACTCTCTGAAATGCCTGGTTAAAGTAATTGGTATATAGGAACACTTTCCACTAGCTTTGGGGGGCAGAATGTTTAAAGACGTGGTCTGGACACCTGACTCCTTTATCAGGTGTGTGTTTAAGGCAGGTGTTAATGCCCATCCCTCTGCTGCTGAACCAGACAACCACACGTGCTCATGGGATGTGTTGGGAGCTCTTCTCTCTGAGTGTGCTGCTATGAGGAAGCCCCAAAGGCTGTCCAGAGAGATGGATCTTCAGCTGGTCTTTTTGGGGATGCAGGTGAGGTCGTTGGTACAAAAATTTCTCTGCCCTGAGTACTTTGCAGCACGGTTATGAGCTTTAAGTCGAATTTATTTGACTTCTACAGTGGAAAAAACAGCTGGAGATGTGTGCCTCCAGGGAGAGACCCCGAACAAAGGAATCCCTGGCCCTTTATACCCTGACAGTCCATGCACCTGATCTTCACCCACCCCTCACACACCCTGCACACACTTCTCTGTCCAAAGGTGATTTTTGGTCTGGGGTCTTCCAGCTCCTTACTGGGTTCTTCCTCTGTCTCACAGTGGGTCAGTAGCTGACTTCAAGTTGTGCCTTCCTTATTTCCCTGCTTTTTACATAACTATGCAAGAGCTCAAGACAAGTTCAGTCTAAGACAAAACTTGAGAGAAATTCAGTCTGAGGCTTTAGTTCAGTTCTAGTTACTCATATTAAGCAATCTTATTCAAAAGAATCCCGTTAGCAGAACTGGGCTGGCTACAGTCCCTCTGAAGGGCTCACTCAGGAGCCCATCTGACATGTCCATATATCCTGGGGCATCCTGTGCTCTCCCCGCTCCCTCCTCCCTCAGCGCAGCACGGGCAGGAGGAGCAGCTCTCCAAAGCAGCACTGCAGAAACTGGGAATCGAGTGGGTGAGTAACATTACTGGTTTCCAGCTCAGTTCAGTATGAGAAGAGATCTGGTCTCTGGTTTCATTCCTGCTGGGGCAAATGAGATGAAACGGAGACAAAGTAGAAAATATGCACATCTGAAGTGGAAAGGAATTCACTGGGACTGATAAAACAGAATCTTAACAAACATTTAAAGAAAATACTTAAATCCATTTTATTCCCCTTCTGTATATGAAAGACAAAGAATTTGAGGTACCAGTCTGAATTAATTTTGAGTCTGTTCACATGCAGAAAATGTACTTTGGCTTTGCTCAAGGCGAGGCAGTTAATGAATCTAACCTCATAGCTATAAAGTATCAGCTCCATAATTAGCACAATAACCTCAGACCAGTAAGCCTCATTATCTGTACTGCTCACTTAATCCTGTTTAATTAGGCATAGATAAATAAATGGAAAAGAAATTACATTATTTATCAGTTCAAACATTAAATAAAGCAAACCAATAATAATCACCAGTTAAAGCCAATATCTCTTGCAGAAGTCACACATTTCTGCTGTTTTGCTGACAGGATGCCCAGGCTTCCTCCTTGCTTCCCTGGGTGGCACCAATGCTGTACCCACAAGACATCAGGTCAATTTTTCCTGTGGTCTTTCCACTGTTTGCAGTACTGTGTTCCACATTCTATCTGGGTACACATTTTCCATCACTGGCTCCAGATTTATTCGGAGTCTTGGATGTAGGTTTATTTAGCTCTCTAAGCAGAAGTGATAGATGTTACTTCCTTCTGGTATTTTGCCTGTTAGAAAACACATTTTCTTCCATTTCTCACTGTTTCTGCTCAGCTTTGGTCAATACTTCTCTTTGGTTACCTACAGAATTTATCATTGCATTTAATTACTCTTTTCAGTTTGCCAAAGAATCACGACATTTAAATGGTTTAAAAAAGTTGAAACTGTTCAATTGTGATTATGTGTTCCTCAGCTCTCTGTTTCAGCAAGCTAAATGTTTTCAGCAGGCTCTTGGAAACTGCATTTTTTAAAGACATATTTGGTTCATCTTCACACCTTTTGTTTTATTTACCATGCCACTAACTTTACCTCCTATCATCTTCAGCAGTATTACCACTCAAGATTCAGACTTTTTGTGCAGCTCCATTACTATCCTCACCCTGCGTTCCCAGTCCCCTCTCTGTACTGGCTCTGGCTGGCTTGGAGCAGCCCCACCTTTGAAGGCTTCCTTTGGAGCCTTGGCACAGAGCAATTCCTTACCCTGTCAATCACAAATGTCCTCCCTGGCCACTGCTGTCCACTGCTCTCTCTTGAGTAAAGAAACCACTAGAGTTGGGGCAGAACTGATTGTACAGTAAAAAATGGTAATAACAATACCCAAACACACTAAAGTATTATTTTCTCAAAGAATACTGGGGTGTGACTAGGTATTTGGTAGGATTTTGTCTCTTTTATTATTATTATAGTATCCTTCAAAATAGTTTATTTCCAAGAAATTTACCAGAGTTGTTGTTTTGCTGTGTTTTGGGGAAAATCCACCCCCAGACACACACAACCATGCATGAACACAGCCAAGCTCACTGCCCTCAAGCACAGACACTGAAAGCAGTGGTCCATGAAGTGACTTCTGCTTTCAGAACACTCACATCCCTGGCACAGCGAGGGATGATGTGAGGGCTCCTCCCTGGACACGTGTGACATCTGTGAGGGGAACCCCAGGGACACAGCTCTGAGAAGAGGGAGGCAGAGCATTTCACAAAGCTAATTCTTGCCATGAAGGACATCCCTCACCAGGAGATATTTCAAACACATGAAATAGAAAGACCTTTCTGAGAAACAGATAGATAAAGAAATGGAAACTATAGTGCTTTTGAACATAAGTGCATTTACATGGATAATCAGATTGCAGAGATAGCAGGCTAGATACTTAATTTATGATATCTCTATTTCTTTCCTGGCAGAGGTATAAAGATTTTCACAGGTCTTTTCAATAGAGGAAATGGGACCTGGATGCTCTCAATAATCCAATTGCTGGCTCATATAATCGCATTGTAAAGAAAACAGTAATGCTGTAAAAGCAGGAGAGAAGAAAAATCCAGACCAGCTTCACTCCTGTCTCACTGCTCAAAGTGTAAATGTCATGCTTTTTATGTGTGCAAACAAATGAAGAAATAAATCTTGCACATCCTTTAGAAGATACATTCATTCTGACTCTTTAAGGACACCAGTCTCTCCAGAAGTGTGTTCCATGATCTGGAGCACTGCAGTGATTTCTGTGCCATGTCAGAGCCTGGTGCACACCAAGGACTGGCCGTTGCACATCTTTGGGAAGGAAGAGGATTTCAGCGTGGGAGGCAGGGTCCCCTTGGCTTGGGGCAGGGCAGTGCCGGTGTCGGGGCAGAGCTGCTCTGACCCACACCCTGCTGCAGGATCCCAGCCTGGGGCAGCCAGAGGCTGGACTGAAGCTGAGAGAAAGGCAGCTGACAAAGGCTGTGTTTTGGGTTTGCCTTTCTGAAATCTCATGTCTGTATTTACTTCTTTTATGAAACAGGCAGAAGGTTTAGGTATTACCACAATGCAAAACATTTAATTTGCATATAAGAGAAATGGCCTATGTAATTTTGCAAAAAATAAAAGAATATTTTAAAATGCTTTGATCTGGCCTTCAGCATTTCAGCACCTCTTATACACAAGCCCACAGGGAAGTTAAAGACTTATATAATATTACAAGCTGTATCTCCACAGGAGTCTATGAGTTTATTAATTCCTTAGGAGTTTTTCAAGGCTGTCATCTTCAGTTAAATACTTCAAGCATTTTTTTTCTCCTGCCTCTAAGACCACTGAATGTGTTGTTTGAAACACCAGCCTTAATGCCCTCCCTACCACAGCACTGACCTGCTGGCTTTATTCCCTTCAGTTTGCTTCTCCCATATTTTCTAGCAACTACTTCCAAACCAAAATGGCACTTTCTGGCCCATTTCCCTCTTCCATCCTTTAGTCCCTGTATGCTGCTAGCTCAGAGATGCAGCTTCCAGTGTCTCACCCTTGCTGTGTGACCACTCTGCTCCGAGCTCCTGCAGTCCCAAACACAAGCTGGGAGCCGTTCTCAGCCCACCCAGCCCTGCCTTCTCCTCCCCAGTGCTGAGGAAGAGCCAGGAGAGCTGGCTGTCCTGCTACTGGAGGCAAAAGGCTCTTCCAACCAGGAAAATGAGCAATCTCACATAGGAACACTCTCAGGGTGGTAGAAGATGGGAATGAGATTTCCCTCAGTATCCTTCCCCACAGAAGCGTCTTTGGTCAGCCATCCTGATGGCTGAGGGGCTGGAATTTAGACAATGGACTAATGCACAGGCTTTAAAGGATATTTAAGGATAGGAGAAAAAAAAAGAGAGAGAGAGAATAAAACTTTGCTACTCTGAAGCACAATATTAACATGGAGGACAAGACAAAATGGTTGGTTTTCATTTTGGTAGTGCTAAGTCTAAAAAAGGCCAGAGCAAGTGTTACTTGTGATACCATCCTTTTATGCCTTCCCAGTTGTCAAACAAGGCACCACAGATCTTTTTACATTTAAGTACCAGTGGGAGTGGTTTTGCATAGGGAAGCATTTAAGAAAATAGATCTTATTTCTGAGATTTCCTGTATTTCCCTTCCCTGCTAAAGTTTGAGGAAACTGATACTCCCACCAACTGGTGGGCTCCTTCTGCAGTTGTGGTGATGACAGATATCACACATTGTGTCAATCATTCCACAAGGTACTGTAATTAATTATTTTTAAAGCTAATACATGATAAATTGTGTCAAAAGAAATTAAGAAATTCTCTTCAGAGTAAAATAATCTTCTGTAGTTATTTCAAAAGTCAAACTAAGATGTTGTTAGAGGTTATACCTAAAGGGGAGTTCTCAGCATGTGTGTGAATCGACACATACAGGAAACCATGGCAACAACCAAATCACAGCCAAAATGCAGAGTAGATTTATTTCATTACCTCACTAACAACACTGGGTGGCAGAGACAGACAGGACACGGGCTCAGCTCATCCCATGGGCAGAGACACACAGCACAGGCTCTGCCAGGCTCAGCTCATCCCATGGGCAGAGACACACAGCACAGGCTCTGCCAGGCTCAGCTCATCCCATGGGCAGAGACACACAGCACAGGCTCTGCCAGGCTCAGCTCATCCCATGGGCAGAGACACACAGCACAGGCTCTGCCAGGCTCAGCTCATCCCATGGGCAGAGACACACAGCACAGGCTCTGCCAGGCTCAGCTCATCCCATGGGCAGAGACACACAGCACAGGCTCTGCCAGGCTCAGCTCATCCCATGGGCAGAGACACACAGCACAGGCTCTGCCAGGCTCAGCTCATCCCATGGGCAGAGACACACAGGGCTGCTCTGCCAGGCTCAGCTCATGCCCAGCAGAGGGAACTGCTGTCTGCCCATGTATTAAATGCATTAAAGGGCTTCACACAGTTTATCACAAGGCTGTGCTTTTATGATCTCTCTCTCTTTCAGCAGGAGACAAGCATGTCTATGAGAGCAGTCTCTCTACACAGGAACTTTGCTTCTCAAAACAGGGAGAGGATTAACAACATTAGGCATAATAAGTAGAGTTTCCCACACCAACATTCTTAGCGTTTCCAGCTGTAACACCACTTTGAGTGAAATTATTCCTTCCTTGCCAAATCTTCTGGTTTTAACCCTTTCCTCCCAACAGCATGCTTTCAAATTGTCATTATTTTTTATGAACTGAAGCTTAAAAAAAATCAAAAACTTTCCCCCTTAATTACTTTGGTGTTTTCCATTTGGCAAATTTTGATTTTTTTTTTTTTCCCTTCTTTTCTACAGTGAAGAAAGCAAATTCATGTTACTGGTAGTAGAGAAATTCAGGCTAGAGGCCAAACCTCCTGATCCCTCTGAAATTATGTGCAGTCCCCAGTCACTGAAACAAAGCCTTTCCCACGTGAGCAGCTGGTCATAGGGAGACCTCTGACCTTTTGTCTTTTCTGTGCTGGTTCTTTCTGCCCCGGGCTATGGACAGCGCACCAGCAGCGGGAGCAGTGTGGGGTGTGCTCCTGCTGCAACGCCCGGGAGCCCGGGCAGGCAGACCCGGGGTGGCACAGCAGAACACCTGGCCCAGATGTGCCCAGCTGTGCCCAGGTGTGCTCAGGTGTGCCCAGCTGTGCCCAGGTGTGCCCAGGTGTGCCCAGCTGTGCCCAGGTGTGCCCAGGTGTTCTCAGCTGTGCCCAGGTGTGCTCAGGTGTGCCCAGATGTGCTCAGGTGTTCTCAGGTATGCCCGGCTGTGCCCAGCTGTGCCCAGCTGTGCAGCTCGCAGCGCCTCTCACCTCCCAGTGCCCACACAAGGCTCACAGGGGCATCGTTTCAGCCCTGAGCAGGACCAGCTCTCCAGCTGCTGCCTCTGCCCTGCCCTGTGCCCCAGGACTCCCAGAGCACCCAGGGCTGCCCAGGCTCCCTGCACCCACACTCCTCACCCTCAGAGTGGGCTGCAGCACGTGCCCTTCGTGCTGCAGGCGTCTAGGACACCAGCTAGATCCTAGCTCGAAGGGGGGGTCACAAAGACCTTTATCCACTGCAATTGCTTTTGCTCAGCTTTTAATCTTCACTGGACTAGGTCTGGAGGTTCCTGTTATCCCCATGAATGCCTGATCTCTTGAAGCTGATGCAGGTTTTGGCCTTATTGACATCTCCAAGAAATGAGTCTCAGCAGTGAATAGTGTGGAAAACTGCCTCCCTGTGTTTGCTTTCCTAAGCTTGCTCCCACCTTTGTGCAAGGACAGACCTTCTGTTTTCTGCTCCAGGATAAAGAATATGCAGTCACCTACAATTTAATTTCATAACACTGCTCATTACTTCTTATGTTTATCAGATCTCCCCCTTAATCTTTTCACCCAATAATAAATTCAGGCCATTTCAGCCCTGCAGACCCCATAAATTCTCTCCAAGCACTTAGTCATTTCCAGAACTGATCTCTGGATCCAGCTATTCCATCTATGTCCTTTTTGAGACACACTAACCTGAACAGATTATTTTGGGGGAGTGTGTAACAGTGATTTCTTTGACAGGTTCCCAATACTTCCAGTGTTGATTTATCCTTTTCCCTCTGCATTCCAATGACTCTTGTTCCTCAGAAAGTATCTACAAGTTAAGTCTTTGAGCTTTCCCAGTGATACAAAGATCTTTTTTTCTGGGTTATTACAGTTAATTTAGAGCCTAGCCAGGAGTATAAATTGTTCCAATTAACTCCTCTGTGCAAATTACTTTGCACATGTCAAAACTGAATTTTGCTCGTCATCTCGTTCTCCATTCACACCACCATCTTTTTATACCCTTTGAAGATCATCACCTGGTCTTGATTAACCTGAATAATTTTTATGCATATGCAGTTTACTTCTCTTGCTACTCTTTATCAATTTTCTCATGCAAAATGGGGGGGGGGGGGGGGATTTATGTTTTTTGTATGTAAATTAAGGATTAAATTATCTTTTAGGAATTTAGATATGTCACTCCCCAGACCTTCTGTTGTGGCCACAGTTTCCCTGTCCAGTTCAAGATCAAGAGTAGTTTAGTGACCAGATGTGAAATGGAAGGTAAGATTCAAAATCCACTTTGTCCTATGTGTTGTGTGATGACTTTGCTTTTTATGGCTTTTTTTTATTTTTCAAAGCTGGAGCAACTCCAAATTTAGCCAAGGAGCTCCTTGACTTATTTTTATCCCTACTCAGGTCCTGTTTTCTGGGACAGGCATTACCCCCTGCAGCAGCTCCTGGGTCAGGAGTGCCACACCGCAGCCTGCAGCGTGACCTGCACTGGGTTCGCTCCAGACGCGGCTCCTGGGGCTGCGGGTGCTGGGCTCTGCCAGCCCCAGCCCTGGCACCTGGCGTGGCTCCTGCGCCGGGACGTTCACCAGGAGCAGGGAGCAGCCCAGGGCTGCTCTCAGCCCACCCGTGAGCAGCAGTGCCTGTTTCCCAAGTGCTCCAGGACCCCTGTGCTGGGCAGGGCCGGGGGGCCAGGTCAGACACTGCAGCGGCAGATCTAAGTGCTGTGCACCCTCGGAGTACTGCTGGCAGGACTCAAAACAAGATTTACTCATGGGCACAGGAGCATGCTCACCCTCCTCCTCATGTCCAGTTTAATTCCCACTGACTCCCAGGAGTTCAGAGCAAGGACCTGAGATTCTGTGATGTGGCACAAAGCAGCAGGGTATACACAACATTTCACCCTTAAAGATGAGAGCATCCACATATTGAGTCCCAGGACTGCGACACCCCAACCACCACTTCCTCCCCAAAATGGTCAGTTCTTTCTTTATACAAACCAGTTTAATAAACTGGAAAAATTATGGTTTTACTTAGATTTTTTTTTTCATTCTTTCCAATAGCTGATTCTTCTTTAATGCTACTGAAATCACAAATTCTGCAGTTCAGTTTGTGACTTACATCTGGAGAGATTTCTGGTTACCACAGTAATGGCATGTTTCAGTTCTGTAACCGACCCTTGCCATGGATGAAACAGTCATCACTAGTTTATTGAACTTCATACATAGCATTATTTCATATAAATTAGAATATAACTTTTTGTCCACACACTGACAATTTTTACAAGTCACATAAACATGCTTGCTGTGTAGATAAGATACATAGCCCATCCAAACTTTGGTAATGAGGTTTAATATTTCAGTAAGTGAGACAGGCAGTAGCAATTGCCCAGCAGGTGGGATAGAGCATAGTAGAGGGTGGAGGCAATGGGCCAGGTCCTAACACTGGGAATAACCTCCCTACCTCAGTACCCCAGAGCACTGAATGAGGTTACTCCAAACTTCATTATCTCCTGGAATTCATGTTCCTCAGATATAAGTGGTGATGCTTGGTGGAGATGAATGTTATTTATCTGCAGCTGATCTTTCCCAAGGCCATTGACAGAAAGATAGATGGAAAACATTTATTCTCTCTGTGGCTTTTATAATTTTAATGCAATGCCATCAGATCCTCCACCTGTCTGTCACTTTGCACTAAGATTGATGTGAAATGCTGAAAGAGGGGAATAAAGCTGATGATAATAACAAACTATCCAGTAGTTTGTGCTTGATAGTACCCAAAACTTACGGACATGCTACCTTTCACTCAGCAATGCTGTTCCCTGACACCTGGATTATGCTGCATCACCAGTTCCATGCTATTCAGGCCTGGGTTTTCCTGCCATCTGTACACACAAGTAAATATACCTTAGCCAAACATTGGGTTTCAGTCAATTGGCAGCTACTTCTTAGTTGGTACCAGTTTAAAAGGGATGATAATGTAGTTAAAATTAATCAGTTTCCCTCATGGAAGAGACCCACCTCCTCCAGGACCTGTTGAGGTGATGGGGGGTTCCAGGAGAGTGAAGCGGGCTGGGCAGATCCTGAGGCAAATATCTCCTGGATGTGGGAGAACAATGACAAGTATATCAAATAAAGGCTCTAAAAGACACCTATAGATATCCAGGTTCATAAATTGTTATCCAAAATACTGATACTAGTACAAGAGCTCCATACCTCTGACTGACTGGTTTGCAAATTATTTTTCTTCAGGGTTAAATAGAAAAATCATCCTACATTTCCTGGTATCAAATCAACTGATAAAAATGTTTTCCGCAATAAAGCTGACATTAATTAGCTTAGCCCCAGTGAGGTTTCACTGCCTGGAAAAGAAATCCCTCAAAAGGCTGGAAAAACTTCTTTATTAACGTTTTTCTGTGATTACATAATATGTATCTGCGCCCATCCTGTATTACTTGAGAAGCAATTATGCTAAAATGACACTTGCTGAGATGGCAATAAAACTGCCATGTAAAGTGCTAGTATAACTGCTCCAATAACTCATATAATATATTTATCTTTTTAAAAGGTGTCCAGCCTTACCTATATTTTATTAAAAAAGGAAGATAGAGTACCAACTGCAAAAGCTGTAACTGTGTGAGAATCCTCTGGAGTAAGAATCACAGAACAGACAAAGAACAGAGGGTGGAGTGCTTCCCTGCAGTGCCCAGCCTGTAAGTTTGGAACATCACAGAGTCTAGATTCACAGAATATTCTGAGGTGGAAAGACCCACAAGGACCACAGCGTCCAACTTCCGAGAAAATAGCCCATATGGGGATTGAACACACAGCCTTGGTGTCAGGGCTGGGGCACAGGAGGGTCCCTGGGGTGAGGGACCCCCACCATGGGCACTGGGCACAGGAGGGTGCCAGGGCTGTGCCACACTGTCACACCACTGTGTCCTCGGGGAGATGCTGCAGCTCAGCCATGGCCAGCGCTGCTCTGGGACAGGGACAGGGCTCAGGGAGAGCCGGGGCTGGGCCAGGGGAGGTTTAGGATGGATCTCAGGGAAAGGCTCTTCCCCAGAGGGTGCTGGCACTGCCTGGGCTCCCCAGGGAATGGGCACAGCCTGAGGTTGCCGGAGCTCCAGGAGCTGCCAGGGATGCCCAGGGTGGGGTTGCTGGGGGTCTGGGCAGGGACGGGGCTGGGATGATCCCTGTGGGTCCCTCCAGCTCAGGAGATTCTGTGTGTTTCTATTATCTCATCAGCACTCAGAGGCACATTTCCGCATGGGAAAACACTGGAGTGTTGCTTTTCTCCAGGAGGCTGAAAAGTACAACCAAACATTTGTGCAATGACCTAAATCAGAACCATACAATGGTTTGTAACACCATGAATTACAAATAAAAACAAGTAAATAATGCATCAATTTTTGAATCTGTTAATTCTAAATGAGCTGTTATTCTGCTGCATAGTCCCATACTCTTACAGGGAATTAGTCCTTGGCTATTTTTATCCCATGAGCTGTCTTTTCATATGAAAAGTAATTTGAAATTAATTGTACAAAAAACTAAATTTGGGGGGAAAAAATTGGAAAATGTCTGATGGCTTGACACCTCTGTGCCCTGCATGGCTCTTTGCCCTGCTGGACTGTCCAGGCTTTGTCTGCACCCAGGGCTCTGCAGGACACCCATTCCCTGCACCCACAACCTAAATCCATCTGTTTGCTCCTCAGCACACTGCTGATCACTCAGTCCCCCCCATAAAGTGGGTGTGGGAGCAACCCCCCAGCAACACCCCCATCTTTCACTTGTGTTGTGTTTTGCATGTTTGGCTTGCACCAGCCAGCTCACACCCTGTGCAGCTTCCTGGCTGCAATTCCTTCCACGGGTTCCTACACAACGTCAGCACAGCAAAGTGCTCCTTGGGAACTGTGTAAAAAGGGGGTTCTGTGGCTTTTTAGCCTAAAAGTGAATGCAGAAGCCAGCTCTGTTTGGTTTACACAGAAAGAGTCTTCCTTCAGTGCATTGGACAATAAAGTTCAACTACTTTCAAGTTCCACCTCTTCCCTAAAAGCAACTTCTCAGCTGAAGTAATTGTGTGAAAACATAAACAAACTGTTACACTCCCTCAAGAAGCCATTAAACATGGCATGGTAAGTCAGGAATTTGCATATGGCTGATTGTTTAGTAAACAAACTGCCTCCTGAGAGGACTGTAATTAATCTTTTGCATCAAATCTGTTGATTAGTCTTTCTGGGAATAATGCTAGACTATACAAGCAGGTGTAAATCATGATATCACTTTCATTGAAATATAGGATTAAATATGGCAGTAAACAAATTTCTAAGTGCATTTTTTAAGCTTTGGAATCTTTAGTAAAAGATTATTTCTGCTTTTTACATCAAAACTGAAGTTCATGTAACCCTTACCCTTTGGTATTCTTCTATAAGAAAAAAAAAAAAAAGAAATCTGAATTTGCCTTCAGATTGTTTAACAACCTACAGGCTGTTGTATTTGTCAATGAGTGTAACACTGAAAGTGTAAAATGAAATGTATGTTCAGATGTACATTACTGCCTGTAACAGGTTTGAACTTTTTTTCTTTTGCTATTATTACCAGCACAGCTCAAAGGCAGCTGACATTGACCTTGTGCACCAGGGCTGGTGGAGACCTCCCCCGCACACCATGGGCACCTTACTGTACCTGCCCTGTCCCTCTTGCACCGGTGGCACCCTGCCACCTGCGGGCCTGCACCCAGAATTCCTCCCAGGGAGCTCATTCAGAAGAAGCAAACTGATAAAACCCTCAGCAGTGCAGGCTGAGAGCAGGGTCTGTGCTCAGTCATGGGCAGTCAGCTCCTGTCAGAGCAGGCGATTGTGGAAACAGTCCTGATCTCCCAGGGTCACATTTGGGCTCCTGGCATCTCTCACAGGGGCACAGCTGGGCTGCTGACATCCCTGCCAGCCCTGCAGTGCCCTGGGCACAGCAGGACAGCCCTCCCTGGCCTGAGCTCAGACCTGCGCTGCGCCTGGCATCCCTTAAGGCACTTGGCACACTTTCTGCTTTGCCTTCTTTAGAGCACGTGCCAGCTTCTTCCCCTGGGACAGTTATAACCTGTGATAGCCTGTCAAAGGACAAAATCACTCACATCAGCATGCTCCTCCTTGCTTTAGGAGAGTCTTGGTGAATTTCCCCGAGTTCCCCAGAGCTGTATCTGGTGTGGCTAGAGATCAATCCCCTCCTCGGCACTGGTGCTGTCCCACTTGGCAGACGCCAGCACCCTCCCTGCAGCAGCAGTGCCCGGATCCACACAATGTCCCACTGGGCCTACAAGGTTTTTCACATAACTCCAGATAAGCAAAAGTTTCAATTTTTAATAAAGCACCAGGAGAAGGGCCAATGTTTTCATGACATTTGGTTTATCAGCTGTTAATTTCTATTACTCTTGTTCACCTCTGTTTCCCAGAGGCAAAGCACAGGACAGCTCTGAGAATCTGCAGAGGGAAAGGTGACAAAAATATCAGCTATTTTAACCAAAGTCTTCAAGCAGCTAAGAAAGTCTGAAAGATACCATGGAAAGGTTGCTATTTATAGAGATATAGCTGCCAGCTATCTTAGATTTTAGATTGCAGATATTTATTACAAATTGTTGGTGTGGGTATTTGTGAAAATAACAAGGTCACATCAAGCCTGCCAAAATAATTTGTTGATTATTATTTTTTTTAAAGCACTTGAACATTAGGTTAGGAAAGTAAAAAGGAAACAGTAGACTAAAAGCTGTATCATAGTGAAAATATACAAGAGCATTCCTTTTCTCCTGACAAAGGCTGAGGAATAAGGTGTGTAAAACCACACCATGCATCTGTGTCAGAATTGTATGTGATGTAAACAAAACAATCATGTTGGAGTGAACTGCAAAATTACAAGGAATCTATTTTCCCACAAAAAGTCTATCACACCTTTCTGAAAGCAGTGCCTGTGCATATACATTTTCCACGTCCCCAGAAAATCCCCAAGACAGTTCTTCTGTGCTCTGCAATTCAGATAGAAGAACAATCGGATAACAGTGCCAGGCTCAGCCCAGGCAGTCCTGGCAGCTCTCTGGGCACTCCAGGGGATGTTTGTGGGGCTCGTTTCCTCTGCAGGGCTGCTAAAACCCACAGCCCATGAGCGGCAGCAAACCCTCCAGGAAGATGCTCCCATAAAGCATGCCGAGATTAATTTATTGCTGCTGTGCATTCTGAGCTGGGCATTGAAAGGACAGCAGATTGCAGTCCCACTGGGGCAGAGCACAGCCCCATTGCTATAGCTGCCAGGGCACCTGCTCCCATTCCCTGGTAGCACAGCCTGCCCTTTTGAGGGCCTAGTGACCAATTAGAGCTAATAACATAAATGAGGACTGCTGTTTCAGACAGACAGCCATGGTAGAACAATAGTAGGCAAGTGCTTGGGGCAGGCCAGGTTCTGCTGGGGGCAGCTGCAAGGTCAGCACCCCCAGGGCAGGCTGGCCCAGCTCCACCAGTGCCACAGGGGAGCAGGGGCTGTGCCCAGCCCTACGGACAGCTCAGGGCAGCACAGAGGGGATCCAGGTGTGCCCCATCTTGGGTTTCTAGGGATGCCACAGGCCCCAGCAGCAGACACAGCAGGGACCCAGCCATGCACAGGATGAGGGGAGGGCAGGTGATCTTGGTCTGACCTGCTGCAAGCTGCCCTCTGCAAGGCTGTGCCAGCTGCCACAGCTGGCCCTTGGGACATTTCTCTGCTCCTGCTTTAATGCTTGTTGCTGCCACAGTCCATCGAGAGCCTTGCCAAGAGAAGTCCTGCACAGTCACGAGCACTGTGTGAGAAGAGGCTGCTTTTCCTCTACCCTCCCCGCAGAAAGAGGTTTGTGTCATGAAGTTGGGCACAATAAGGTGATATGGATTCAAGTTGCCTGTTCCATTCTCTTGGGGGACCAGAGAACAGCAATCATATGAGAAATCCCACCTGAACCATGGATACCGCAGAAAAGAAAAACAATCTGCTGCACCTCTGAAAACAATAGGTACGACACAGAACTACCAGTCAGTGGAGCTCCAACACAGAAAGACTATGTGGACAGTCCTCAATCTCTGGAAGAATTCTCTCAAGAGAAGAAGCCAGTTTTTTTCATTATGAAAGGGCAAATAGAACAAAGAAAATGAACTCTTCCCGTATTTCTGTGACTTGTTCCTCCCTTATGTGAGATAAAGGTAGGTGAGTCCCAGTGGTTCAGCCTTGAGACTGCTAAGTTTAGTCTTGCTGCTGCTGGGCCATGAGGCATCCCAGAAAATAACTGAGAAATACCCCCCACAATTTGGAAGGTGACAAGCTTCTTCCAGAGCACCTGCCAAGTTCTGCTGCTCTGCATGCCATGAGTCCATGAGCCAGTCCAGAGGCTCGACTCAGTGCAGCTCAAATGGCTCTTTAAAGATCAAATAAAGGTAAACACAAAATGTGAGCAGCGATTAAACTCTTTTCAATGGTGATATTTAATTTCTTATTTGCTGATTTCAGATCACACACTGATGATCCCTTCTCACTTTCAGCAAAGCCTCCATGTGATGGGCAGCTGGAATTGAGTTTCTTCAGGGCAAGCACCCATGTTCCTCTTTCACAGCCTGTGACCAGTCTGTTGAGCCCTGGGAGCCCATTGCCCTCTGACATATGCTGCATCTACAGTACCAGCCTCTCACCACACTGCTCCTAGCTGGCTGAACCTGCTGGGCCAGGTCCTCAGGTGAGCTGTGCCTTCTGTTTCCCTGAGGAGATACCAGAGGTACATCACCTGCCTACAGAGCTACTTTGGGTGGTATGTAGAAGTTGAATTTGAGAGGTTTTTAGTTAACTTTGTTTAAAGAAAAAGGCTCAGAAAACTGGTCAAATCACATGGAATATATTTTGCTGAAAGCAGAATTATAAACAATGGCTTTAAAGAAAATCTTCTCCCTAATTATTCCTTTCTTGTACAAGTAACCTTTAGGGACTATGGGAAAAGTTATCTAGAAAACAGTTTTCTTGTTCTAACTACTTTGGTTTTACTGAAAAGAAAATATTTCTGCATGTAGTTGGAGGGCAAGTTTAGCAGGTATTTCTTTGTCATCACTAAAGTATGAATAGTGACATTCTGGACCAGTGGAGGTCAGGAGAAATTTTGGTACTGTTTTTTCTATACTCTAGAGTTTCCATCTCAGTGAGGCTATGGAAGCTGAGAGGTCCTGTATGGCATGTCACTGTCTGGCTGCTGAAAGCAACCATGGAAGGATATCTCAAGGGTGCCAACATTGTCTTCCTAAATTTCAACCCTGTTGCATATTTAAAATTTGGCAATTAGTATAAGGAATCAAAGTAATCTCAATTTGAAGTACTTTAAGTTACCTCATTAGATTCAATATTAATTTCTTCATCATCTCATCTCAATTACATTTCCATTTCAAATTATTTATCTCTGTTAATTCTAATCAATTTTATATTTTGCTAACAAGTATGATCTTGGTGGGTGGCTCGAGCACTTGAAGGTCACTGCAGCAGGCAAGTGACCCCGTGACAGACCATCCCACAGTGCATGTCCTGCACAAGAGAAGTCCCGTGGGAGTGCACGAGCTATTAATGGGTGGTTTTATTACTGCACTTTCCTCATCTCCCAGGTTTGAAACAACTGTCACAACAGCAAAGGCTCTTCTTGCTGGGTCAGGTGCTGAAGATGGCAGTGACTGGAGCACCTCCCCTGACCTGGCAAGGCTGTGTGCCAGGTGGCTCACCTGGCTGCATGTGCAGTCTCACCTTCAATTCCTTTGCCAGCACACAGAGGATCCCTGAGTGGCAGCAAAGCTCGTGCTGTGTAGCTCATGACCAAATCTGGGCCAGCACGAGAACCACCCTGCAGCAGGGCAGCAGGTGCACTGAGCTACTGGCTGTGCTTGCTGCAGCACCAGAGACCCTGCGGTAAATTGTATTTAAAATAATGACCCACGGGGCGGATTGTGGGCATATTGTGTCTCCGGCAGAACTGCCTGGAGGGCAGGAGGATTGCAAGAGACAACCAAAGCCTGCTGGTTTGAGGACCAGCTGCTTCAGCAGAGCCCCTGCAAATTGCATCTCAGTTCTGGTGTCTCCTGCTGTCCCTTACCCCGCGGTTTTCCTTGTGTCACTGACCAGCACCTGGCCAAGAGCTACTGCAGGTTTCGTTTGCGTGCTCAAAGCGTATTTAAAGTGATGCTGGCATTTTTCCAAACAGAGAAAATGATCTGCTAATATACTGGATAATATGTTACACTGTAACATAATGTCAGAATGAAAAATTGTTCTGAGCAATCATTAAAAGGGAAAATTAAACTATAAAGTACAATCAGCCCTTGAATGTAAAATCAAATTTAAACTCACACTTTATGAAGACATAGGCATAAAGAGAAACAGAAATGTTTAAAATAACTATGTACTTTAACAGAACTTAAAGTATTTGACATCTAAAGTTTTAACAAGTGAAATAAAAGCATGACACATTATGAGACCACATCTTCAGAAGCTGGGTTTTGAAAAGAAAATACTATCATGAGATTTCTCATCAGAATTACAAAAATGACAGCACTGAGAGTGCCTGCTTCCAGAACTGAAATATTAGCTTTCTGTGAAAATGACACTGTCAGAGAAAAAAATCTCTGTTCTATATTTCTGATGCACTGATAGGTTCCTTCACTTTCAGCTAGAGCTAACTAGCCAGGAAAGACAAATGAGGAGAATTTTTGTTAGGAAAGATGGATTCAAAGTGCTGTTATTTATAGTTTATTACTGACCTACTTTTGCTTGTATTGTTACAGTTATGTTGACTGTTAAAAAGTAGTCAATTACCCCATGAGAATTCCAGAGTGTATTATAAAAAGTAAAAATCCCTAAAAGTAGAAATCCCCAATAAACGAAAAATAAACTTACAAAACCCCATAGGTCTTAGAGCTGAAAATCATGACTGAATTTAAACTTGAAACTTTGAGTGAAATATGTAAGATATAACATAAGATACTTGAAAAATGATGAATGCCAAAGGATCTAAGTATTGGATCTGTCCTCAAAGAGAATCCTTTTCACTAACATCTACATGCCAGGAGCTGCAGTGTAGCACCAGGGAGACAAAGGAACCCACCAGTGCTGAAAAGCTTTTGTTTGCTTAGTTTCAAAGCTTTCAAAAGTTTGTGTAGTGCTCAAAAAAGTGATCTCAAGAACCTGTCTCTAGTGACAGCAGTTTCCTGTCTCAGCATCTGGGGACTGACTTTAAATAACTGATGTGTGAACAATTTGAACTCCCCTGGTGTGTGAGAAACCTCTCAAAAGCAGCATAAGCCTCAAGATGTGTCTTGCAGGCTCCACTGTGGCAGCAAAATATGCAGTAGCAGCAAAAGACAACCCACATTTTTTTAAATCCTTGAAGAAGATCAGTGTATGAGGCAAATCAAAGAACTGATGAACTACATCCAACATAAACTCTGTGACAGTGTATTAAATCAGTTTCTTTTCAACTCCCTGATAGAGCGACAAATGAAAGACTCAAACCTTCCCTCTTGAACTTTTTTTAAGAAAAAAGGGTAGTCCTTTTCTTATCTGTGGAGCACTTATTAGCCTCTATCTTCAACAGGTGTCTCATTTTGACTTCATCCCTTGATGGGTCATTTGGGAAATTTACTTCTTCCTGAACCAGTCTGCCACTTTTCAGTGTATCACTATTTCTGAAGGGTCTTATCACTATTTCAGAAGTGCTTTATAAAGAGCCATAACCACTTGTGACTCTAGTTAGAGAGTAAATATACAACCCCTTTTGTTTTCTTCTAGCAGGAGAGATTCTTATGAGAATGAGTCACACTCTAAATAGACTGTCAATGTATAATTTGGGGGGTTGAGTGTTTTTTGTTTGTGAGGGTTTTGTTTGTTTGGTTTGGTTGGTTTTTTTTTGTTTTAAACTAAACTCAGAGAACTGAACTTATTAAATCAGCTAGTTCAAGACATTTTCTGTGGATCTTATATATTTATTTGTGACTTGAAAAAAAATTCATAATATAATTTTAATAAGTATATAGGTCAGATTTGAACCAAGTATTTCAGTGTCAGTATTTTGAGGTGTAGATGTTTGTCATCGCACTGTCTAGTCCTGTTTGCTTTTTGTTGCAACGAGAACACATGAGATTAAAAAAAAAAAAAAATAAAAAAAAAAAAAAAACAAAACAAAAAAAAACAAACGAAAAAAAACAAACACAAAAAAAACCAAAGAAACAAACAAAACAAAAAAAACAAACAAACAAACAAACAAAAAAACCACGCCTGTGTAACAGTTCAAGCTCTGGTGAAGGAGCCAAGTTTCCTGTGGAGCAGAGCTCTATATCAAGTCAGAGCAGCTACTCTGAAGAGTTGTGCTCTCTCTGCCCCTGTCTGGGCTTTCACATCACATCAATCACATCAGTCACTTCACACAGCTCACACAGGTTTCTGCAGGAGCCTGCCCTAGCACTGCCTGTCTGGGAGCCTTCAGAGCAGGGACCTTACCAAAGCCCAAGTTCTCAGACACGAGCTCATAGTGTCAGGAATAACCAGAGTATCCCAAGGGCCTGAAGAGTTTGTATCACATTTATACGTCTCCAAAACCACAAGAAGCATTTTGAGATGTACTTGTATGATTTTGAAAAGTGGCCCTGGTGGCAATCAGGGGGCTCCCCATGCATAGGAGTGCTGGGAAAATTTCAAATGCAACCAGGCTCCGGTGTGTCACAGTCCCCTGCTCCATTCCCAAGAGAGGAATTGTCATTTTATGGAGTCCAGGCCCTTCTCCACATGAATCTTCTGTTCCCACAGAACCCAAACAGGTACAGAAGCAGCTTATCTCTGCTTACTTAGCTACTGCTGAAGACTAACAGCAAAATTTGGCATTGAGATTTCAAAAGACCCCGTCCATCTGCTACTTTAACAAAGCCTTTTCTGCCAGGTTATTCTGTGCAGAATGTTGGGAAGATACAGTCTTGTTTTCCACTTTAGAAATACACTGTTACCTTTGAATTAATATTATGTGTAAAATACTTTACAGAGAAGCACCATAACCTGATCCTACAATCCAGCTGGAGATTATTCATACAAAGAATTGAATTACAAATGACAGAATGACTGTCATTTATGTTTCAGTTGAAAAGATTCCCTAATACAATAACCTGCTTCTTTAGGAGAAATAAAATTTGTCTCTATGGGCACTTAAAATTTCCTGGAGTATAGTCCATGGCTTTACAGACAAGGGCTAATTGCTTTCATAATGAGTAATACAGTTTGCAAAATAATCATTATCAAATTTTCATGCAAGCTGATCTTGTTAGCTCTATTTCAGACAACGGAGTTTTACAACAGCTTAAAAAATGTAAAGGCCTGTTCTTAAAAGAAAAAAAAAAAAATAATCCCACTACTATTATACCATTGCTGTGGAAATTTACTACTTATTTTGTGGTAATCAAAATCTTTCTAATTATTAAGTTCATAGCGCCATTAAAGAAAATTCAAGCACATAAAGTAGGGATATTACAAGTTCTGATGAGAGCCATTTAGTCATAAAACTATTTTGGTGACAACATTTTAGTCATAAAACTATTCTGAATTTATTTTTAAATTAATTAGAAAATACAAGTTATGGGTAATGACAAGAAGATACAAAACAGAACTTAGAAAATATGCAAATAGAATTATTAGCTTCTACACTTTGTTTCATTATGAGATCACTTGTAATTAAACATATACCAGATTTAAAGACTGATTTTCTAAAACTTTGAGTCACTAAGAAGATTATTCGTTTTGTTGTGTGTTTTCCTTGGTGATCCATCCGTTGCACCCCTTCCAGTGCTAACAGTATTGTCATTCTGCTGGCACACTGCCAGCATGTCAGACTCAAACCAGTGATATCAGCCCTATTTCCCTCACTGGAAAGTACTTCAGTCACACTATATCATTTTCTAGAGCAGCAGTTTTGACATGGTGCTTCACAGGCTACTTCAACATGTTCTTTGGAAGGTAGGTGTGTTTGGAAAATGCTCTCAGACACATGGTGGAATTCTTGGGGTGTCCTGTATAGGGACAAGAGTTGGTCTTGATGCTCCTGATGGTCCCTTTCAACTCAGTGTATTCTGTGATTCAACACAGAAGCTCTGCCCTTCACTGGAAAGTGCATTGTATCAGTCCATAAATCTGAGGTGGTGGTGAAGTATTCGAGCAGGGCTCTTGCCCCTCGTTTTCCTCAGTCTTCTTTGTACTTTGAGACCATGGTTGCCACCCAAAAGCCACCCATGGTTGCTTTTTCAGAGTTTGTCCAAAGTAGCTCCAAAATGTACTCTGTTCCTTGCTCCCTTGACATGTCCATTAAATGGTGTTTCTTTCCAGGGTTCTGCCTTGGTACCCACAGAGCAGCACACACAGCCCAGACTTTTGTCAAACAGCCTTCTGAGAATTCACAGGTAAACATGTTGACTTAGGATTCAAAGGGACTTGTTTCAGTTGTGTGGAAAGGCTGAAGTTCAGAGCACACTAAGCATTTCATTTGGCCATCAGCTCAACCACTCTGAAATTGCTTCAAATAACCGCAGAGGTTGGGGTTCTGTGAGCAGAAAAAATTCTTCCAAACAGAAGGACAACATACATGCAGCTATCCATCTGGTATGATCATACTGCATGTTTTTACTTGCAAATATATTTTTAACTGCTCTCAGGTCATTGCATGTATAAATTTTAAGAAGTCCTCTAATCACTACTCAGTTCTGAACAGAAGGATAGAGGGATAAGACTGGACTCTTTGATTTAAAATGATCTACAGGTGTTAAACAAATCTGGCTGAGACAGTCTGTAAAAGTCAGGGAACTACTTTTAAAATTTCTGATCTGGTAGTAACTCATCAAACCTAATATGGTCTGCTCTCCCAACACTTGCAAAATAATAGAATGAGAGTTTAAAATGTGGTTTTTGACTATTTTTCTGGTCTGAAGAAGCAGGAAAATTTATAAATTTTCTCACATGAAAGCAACTATTTCTAATGTTATGCAATACTTACAGTGCTTGGACTATGATTTTCATGTCAGCCATGTGAGTAATTATTCTAATATATCATGGTGAATGATTTTGATTTCTAGGTGTTGAACATGAGTGTTTAACTAGGGTTTCCACTGAATAGTCATACTCTTGTCTCAGGCATGTTCCTTTATGTTCTGTGGGAATGTAGAGGCAAAAAAGATGAAAGAATTTGCATGATACACTGTATTTCCATAATTAATCATTTATTTACTGTATATTTTTCTCACTTTTTCTTACAATAAAACAGCTACTAGCATAAACTTAGCCAGTGTAATAATTCTTCATTACTTCTAAATGTCTTCAGTGGTTTTGCTTCATCATGAATTTATTGTTGGACTCAAACTGCTGGACCTAAGTAGTCTAGAACAGCACTGTCAGAACACCACTGCTGAATGTATATGAAAGCTAGTGATACAGGTTAAATATTCCTCTGAAACATTCTGTAGGTGACAAGTGACAAGGGGTTTTTCTCCTCCCTCTGTAGCAGCCTGCTGGGACAAGTGATGTTGGCAGTGTGGACACGGTGAGAGTTGGCAAGCTGAAAGGAGGTGGCCTAAAAATTGCTTAACCCATCTTCTCCAGGAATAAAAGGAATAACAGAATCTGAGCAACAAGGAGGTTGGATCTGAGGGTTGGAGTAAAGAGAAGGATCTGCTCTGTTTTTCAGGGATTGGGTGGTCCCTGCAGCCTGACCACCCCTTGCAGAACAAGTTACTGCTGGAAACCACCAAGGGAAGGATCTGGACCTGGCAAAGAGTGACTGGGGAGAGGGGACCTTCCTGGGCTTCTGTTAATTTTCTTCTCTGGCAGTTGGCAAAGACAAAACCAAGAAAATACAGATGTGGTTTATTTGCTTTTCAAGGCACAAAAACCTTGACTGGTGATGAGTGCTGCTGTGTTTCATTTGGTTTTGGGGTACTCTTTGCAACCATTTTAGTACCCATAGAAAAGTTGCATTTTCAGAAAAGTTTGGGATGTCTCTTCTAAAATTTGCACCCCTGTTTTATGCAGATCTTTAGCCTGGGTTAAGAGAGAAATAAAACAGCTTGGCTTTTTCAGATTGTAAAAATCTACAAATGAATGCCTACTTTGGAGAAAGTTAGTTACTTAGCTCTAGTTATTTATGCTTAGTTCTCTCACCAGCTATACAAATCCTTTTTTTAGCCATCTTTAAATATTGCTAAAACATGTTTTCAGAAATCATTACTAGGGCCAGTATCAGGATAAAATCACTATTCCACGATAGAAGTAGTCCCCAGTAACCTACAGGGGTGTTCAGACATGACACAGAGGCAGCACACAGACTCAGGAGGTTGCAGTTATATGTCCCTCCTCTGAGCCACACTGGCTGCAAGTTGTAGCTTTCCCTACTTCCTGGGAACTTCCACCGCCACCAAAATATTTCTAATACAGTTATTTATCTGGATCCTTGTACTGCTGTTGTCTGGGACTGAGCTGGTTTCCTTCACAGTAGCTTGCACGGTGCTTTGGATCTGTGCTGGAAGCAGCATGGATCCCACGGGGATGTGTCAGTCCCTGCTGAGCAGCACCTGCACAGTGCCAGGGGCTGCCCTGCTCCTCACCCACCCCACAGCCAGGGGGGCACCAGGAGCTGGGGACACAGCTGGGACAGCAGGGACGTCCCAGACCACTGCACTCAGCATATAAATCTGGGGAAGAAGTCAGGGGGGACGTTTGGAGTGGTGGGGTTTCCATTCCCAAGTCACTGTCATGTGTGCTGGAGGCTGGCTGTCCCGGGAATGCCTGAGCACCCGCCCGGTACGGGAAGCAGGGATTGAATTCCTTGGCTTGCTCTGCTGGGAAGCTAAATTCTTGCTTGACATACTAAACTGTCTTTTTCTCAACCCATGAGTTTTCCCAGCTGAACCCTCCCAGTTCTCACGTTGAAGGCTTACCTGCCATTTTGCCAAGCTCCCCTATTGGGAGTCTGCACAAGCAGAATCATAAAGCAAGTACCATGGCCTATATACCCATTCTGCAGTCATAAGAGTCTTCTTTCTAACTTCATCAGAAGGGAAGAAGTAGTAGAAAAAAGGCTCTTACTGGTTCATTAAAATGTGATTAATTTTGAAACCAATTAATTTTTGAATTCTCTTTTACTTATGTAATCTAACAACGAAATGGTACAAACATCTGAACATCTGAGATTAAAGTGCAAGGCAGCTACCAGGCTAGTGTGAAGCTGACTGAGTTTTATGCCTGTACACAAAAGGCTTTCCAGCCAGTTTTTAGGAGCATAGAGCCTGGAGCTTATTTTTATGAGACACATTGCTTCTCTAGAGATATTAAACCACTGACTTCAGACAACATGTAGCAGCACATTTCCTCTTTTTCAGAGGCTGATCATTGCTTTGAGAGAGCTAATGGCAAGGCAGTGAAGTCTTCTGTTTCTGTTTAGTCACTTAGGTGATGCCCTGTGTGCTTAAACATCCTCGGATAGTTGAACTCAGGACCCAGTTTCAGGAGAAAACACGGAAAAGGAAAGCATCCCCTATTCTGCTCTGGTAACAATAATGAAAGTGGCTTTGGTTCTGGTCCCACCTAGTGGAGCCAGAGTGGTGTCTGCTTCTCCAGTGCCCGGTGTCTCACCATGGTTGCACCTGGGGACTTCCTCAGAGGAGGCGTCAGCCTTTGTCTTGGCCCCTGTGCTGTGTTTGAGCCTCCTTTTTCACCAGTTCCTGGGTCTTGTGGAGCACAGAAGCACGTAAGGGGCATGAGCAAAACAGTTCCAGCTCTACACTGAGGCAATGGCTGCATCCTCACCTCAAATTTGTCACTTCAGCTGGACAACTGCAATGCTTAGGTGCCCATGTTCCTTTGATGTACAGTTAACCATACAACTAAGGTAGGAAGAGAGAAGACCCAATTCCTTCTGCAGCACAGGCATTTTCAGTACTTGGCTGAGTGGGTGATGAGATATTAATGACATGAATATTTGCCCTCTGTTGTGTGAAGATGCCTCTTTTTCTTTTTCTGTGCTGTGCACCTGGAGCTGTAAAGGAAGGGAGCCCCTGCAAAACCCTATCCCTAACCCTAGTCTGTTTGGCAGGCATCTTTGGGATTATCACTTTCTCATTTATACAGTTCACAGCAAGGGATACTCAAGCCCTCACATCATGTACTCCACAGCATTTTCAGAGGGTTCAGAATTGCTGGAATCGAAACCTTCCCTGATTTCAGTGGCTTTCCATCTAGTGTCCCAAAGTCTGAAATGCCTTAGCTCAGAAAAGATTTCTGAGATATAAGGCACTAACTTTAGGATTTAATGTGCCATGATTTATGATGACAAAACAATTCAATTTTGTCATCTTCCCTTCATTTATGAACTCTGTTAGCTGATTTAACTCATCTTCATCTCCCATAAAGGTTATGGCCTGACATTAAAAAAAATATATAGTTTCCAACATTTTTACAAATATTTGATCATATTTTAAAATATTCTTTATAGTAGTCAATCATATTTTGAATGCTGTTAGTTGCCTGACCTCCAGAACTTTGTACAGCAGCTATTTCCTCAGTCTAATCGTATGTTGCATAATAAAGTCCCTTGTGTTCATTTCAAACTCTTGCCTTTGTTCAGCAAGTGTCCTTCATCTTCCTGATAGCAGATGCAGAGAATATATATTTCCTCATTATTACCCCCAAGTGACCATTTTATGGATAACTGCCACTTCTTCCTATTTCTATTCCTTGGTAGTGCCCACCCCGCAATCAAAGTCAGCACAGGCCATGTGCCCCAACAGATTTATGGCAGAGACAGATGGCACTAGTGTGAGTTTGGGATCCAGCCCTACTTTTACCCTGATTTCTTCCTGTATGCACAGATTATATGTTCTTCCTTTCTCTTGCAAGAGAGACAGCTGAAGATGTCACAATCAGAGAATCCATTAAGGAATGCAAACCATCAGTTTGATCTGTGTACTAAAGTGGAAGGCACTGTTCCTAGGGTAGCAGTTTCAGTCTCCCTGAGCTTTAATCATCTCAGCTTTCACTGCTAGTTTCAAGTGAACTGCCACCTAAAATGCAATGAGCATAATACTTCTGCAGGGAGTATAATTTCTTTGAAAGAAGAGATTCTGGACAGAAATGCTTCCTTTGCCATCAGTTCTCCTATTAGGATAAAAACCCCGAAAGATCCATGTTTATTTTGTGGTCCAAAGTATTCCAAGGGACTCGTGGCCATGGGTTTTTTTGATGTGTATTTTCCATTATTCTTCAGGTGCCTTTCAATAGTGGCCAGTATAATTTTCTCCATCATTTTCCCAGGAATTCAGGTTAGATTAGCATGTCTGTAGGTTCTCAGGACATGCTTCAAGCCCTTTTTGTAAACTGAAATTACACTGGCTAACTTTCAGTCAGCAGGAATCTCCCCATACTCCCAAGATGTATGGTAGATGAATTTATCAATTTCTGATTGTAACTTGTTCTTTTTTTTTTTTTTTTTTTTTTTAATGCAGGATATTTTTCCAGAGAAAAAAAGAATTCTTTCAATGTGATTTATTCCAGAATCCTTCTACATTCAAGATGCTTCTGCTTTTATTCACCCTCATAGTTGCTTTTGGAAGTAGTGTTTTCAATTGACTCATGTCACCACATACAAAGTTACTTGAAATATTAGGGCCATGTTTGTAGATTCTTTCTGAAACTTGGAATAATATATTGGTCAGGAAAATGTGATATTTTTTGTTTGTTTTCATTCATTTGAAGGAAACAAACTATGCTTCCTTTATTTTATAATATATTTTATCAGAACCTTCATGTATTTGCCAGTACAAGGAGTCAGGGCCCAAGATGGCAAAGAAACACACAATATTACGTCACCATTTTTTCCTCCTCAGAAGTATAAGCAAAGGGTCCATTTTTAAAGTGTTTTAATCTCTTTTGTGAGAAAGACCCATTAGAGTGCTTAGCCCCCATCCTGACATTCTCTTAACAATTCCTCACCTAACTTCTTGGTGACTCGATCCTCAAAATTGTTTAACATCTTGTTTCCAGTCGGATTGCATTTATGGTCTAAACAGGGTCTCTGCTCCCAAGACCAGGTGTGTTCAGGGGGTGAAGGAAAGAATCGTCTGGGATTCATTAATTTTTGAATGCTTAATCTGAATTCTTCTCAAGGCTGAATAGAGCACTTGTGAAAATCTGCTCCAGAAGGTAATTTGCTGTCTGTAAACTGGTGTGAAAGGAAGAAATCACTGTGTCAATTGACACAGACAAAGAAATCACTGCCCAAGTTTGCAGGCCCAGCATCAGCCAGGAGGTGGCTCACACATCATGGCTCTTTCCTGCACAATTTTCCCTCTCAGCTGCAGTTAATGAGCTGAACACAAGAGACAATTGCTCATAGTTTGTCTCTAGATAATGTGAAAATTCCCATCTTTTCTGTTACTTTTTTCATCTTTGTGGTTATTTATATACAGTTACCTATATTGTGTGCAGAACAGTCTATTATTATTGCTGCCAGCTCTAATTGTGTGATATCCAGGAAATTCAGGCATGAATTACAGCCCTGTTCTTCTGCTTGCTGCACAAGTACAGACCAAAAAGGATTCTGCTCAGAAACATCAGTACAGATGCTCACTATGAGAAATAAGGCAAGTGGAGCAGACAAACAAGGGAAAACAAGGAAACAGTGAGTCAATAAAAGGGGGAGTTTATGTCTTTTTGATACTATGCTGACTGCCTATCTAGGTCACAGAATCTTACCTCACTTTCAAGTACCTGTAGGGTTAGGTTGCCCATTAGCAGCCTTGTCACTCATGTAATCAAACCCAGCTCCCTCCATTGCTCTTCACATTCTATATGTTCAGCCCCACCTTGAATCCCATTTATTATACTCTCCCCAGTTCCTTGATAAGTTTTTCATACCGGGATCCACACACTGTGGATGCACATGAGATGCAGTGCTGGACAGAAGGGTGTGCTGCCTGCCTTGGACTTGCTGACAACACACCTGCTAAAGCAGCCTGGGCTGTGGGACCTGTCCATCCAGAGCTCCAGGTCTGTGAAAAATGATGGCTGCACAGACACACGGTGACTTAGAAAAATTGTTGTTACTGCTCAACTGGATAGAAGGAGCTGCAAACAGGTCACACCCAGTTTGGGCAGAGCAGGTGGGACAAGGCCTGGCAAACAGCACAGAGCTCAGGGCATGTTATTAGCAAAACCAATACCATGTTACTGGGCTACATGGTTATAATATGACACACAAGTTGGTATTAAATTTCATTTCTTCCTTCCGATCCATCTCCACCTTTCTCAGACCCATGACTCTCCCCCAATAGGATATTTTTCAAGGGAAAGATGTTAGAAAAAGTTTAGACAAATATTTCAGAGGGAAAACTGTATGTGTTTTTGTGACATTGGTTTTCTTGCTCAGTGCTACCTGAACCAAAGTGAAAGTATGGGTATAATGGCCACTAGGCAAAGCCTTTAGTCAGCAGGGTCCGACAGGTGACCTGGTCACTGCCTCAACTGTATTTGTCACATATTCAAAACACGTTTGACATTAATGACCCTGCAGCACATTAAATCTGCACTTTTGCTTTACAAAAGTAAATAACAGCTATGAATCATGTCTCCAGAATGTTTTACCGAAGCCACAAAATGCTGCAACACGTTCTGCTTCAGAGCACAGAACGAGGTAACACCAAGTACCCCTTCAGACCTAGAGCCCGAGCCTGAGCACCAGCGCGCCAGGCAGCCGCAGCGCAGGATTGCCATCTGCAGGGCAGCCTGGCATCGGGCTCCCTGGAGGCTGGCAGGCTCCCGATCCCCATGGATCTCAGAAATATTTATCTCGTTCTTGCCGTGTTTAGGTGTTCGGATAGCTGGAGGGATTCTCAGGTTTTGTCCCTGTACTGTTCCTATAAAAATACTTGTTGTCTTTTACTGCCCTGGAGCTGCAAGTGACATAAAATCAAATAATTGTTTGTGTGGGAAGGAACCATCCAGACCACCTAGTTCCAGCCCCTCTGCCATGGGCAGGGACACCTCCCACTGTCCCAGGCTGCTCCAAGCCCCATCCAGCCTGGTCTTGGACACTTCCAGGGATGGGATAGACAGCAGCTTCTCTGGGCAACCTGTGCCAGGGCCTCCTGACCCTCACAGGGAAGAATTTCACCCCAATATCTCATAGGCCACATGCAAAAACACACATACACTTTACCGCCATAGATGTACATGTCAGTATTAGCATATCTTGCATGGAAAACAGACTTCTTACTTTTTAAGGCTTCAGTAACTCTTATTTGAGTGCACAGCCTTGTTTCAGTGAAAATGCGTGCAAGGGAAGCATTAGAAGAAGACAGTAAATGCAAAGGAATCTGCAAAATCATGAATGATCTGAAGAGCTGCAGTTCTCATTGTTGAAAAACAGATTGATATAATGAGGATAATTATGGGATTATTATAAGCCATTTTCCCCACTTGGTCTTTTCTATTAAATGCACTTACACGAGCACACCCAGCATCACAGACCCATACTGGTGAGAGATCAGCTCTCAGGCAACACAAAACCTCACAGAGGTGTTCCAGTTCCTCTCTGATGAAGTCAACAAGAAAAAGAACATTACATCAGTGGGTTATGGAGTTTCTTTTACATTTACATTTTACTAGCACCTGAAATATGAACCAAGATAAGAAAAATGGGGACAGAATTTTTCAATGCTGGAAGGAGAAGATGGAAGTAAAAATCACTGCATGAAGAAATAAAGAACAGAAAGTGCTGGAACGGAGGACAAAAATTAAACAAGCAGTAGTTGTACTTGAGAGGTGGCAAAAATGACCATGCATGTGGTGTGCTGTCAGCATTCCACAAAAAAATAAGGTATATTAATGCAGAAGCCAAATTCAGGTACATATTACTTAGGAGAAATTGCGCATCTCTACAGAAAAACACACCCACGAAAACTGGTGATTAACAGTAGCAGGGACTGGCAGTGATTTTACTTTGCACCTGCCAATCCATGAACTTCCCTGTTTTGTTCTAGATTTTTCAATATGAAGGTGCTGGTCATATGATTGCTCTGTACTGCACCTATGTCCATCACATGCAGAAAGGCCAGCTTCCCACACCATGATGGTCAAAAGCCACTGTGGTTGTCCAGCACCAACTACCGCAGGCTGCTCCTTTGCAATCATGAATAAATTACTCCCCACTCAGGTGGACCTCACTCCCTGCTTCAGCCTCATCATTTTCACTCCTCCTTGTTTCCCGATTTTTACCATGTGAAGAAGCCAGTTGTGACCAGCTCCCTTGGGCAGATCCCTGAGTGGTTACAGTCAGAGCTGGCAGGTTGATGTCTGAGCAATCAGCTGAGAGGGACGTTGGGAGCTGCCTCCTGTTAGCAGGGGTGCCCAGCAGCCCTGCATCATTTTGCTCATGTACTGAGAACCCAGGGCATACCACAAAACAGGAGACATTTCTCAAGAGACAACCGAAGTAGTCTAGAAGCAGAGCAAGGAACCTGACCACAGTTCTTCGCATCAGTGATAACCACACCAAAGATCAGGTGAACTCGACAGGCAGAGTGCACAAACTGGAAAGCCCAAAATGTAGTGCACTTCATGGCCAGACAGTCCTTTGCTGTCAGATCATGTCAGAGCAGAGGCAAACTCCCCCTGACAACTATTAAAATGCTTCTCTTCTTTTCCCAGTCTATTTCTTGAAAAGAGCAGCATCAAATCTGCACAGTCTGAGCCTGCTTAATCTTGCAGCGCACCATTGTACTGCATGTCTGAGGCACCTGCCTCAGCAAAACCCTGCCGCTGCTCTGCATCCTGGGGAAGCTGGACTGGGCAAAAGAGAGGTTTCAGGTGGCACCAGGCTGTGCTGTGTCACCTCACACTCTCTTCCCCACTTGGACTGCTTTCCTATTGTCTTGTGACTCAGAGTTGTTCAGCTTTATTAAATCTCCTCATTGCAAAGCAAATACTGGCCATATATTATTCTGCACCACCTCAGCTAAACTGCATGCAAAACCTCATAATGAATTTTACAAAGTTGCAAGTGCTGGAAAATATCCACATCCTTCTTGTGCAAGGGTCCCAAAGCTGGATGCAGGACTCCAGGTGGGACCTCAGCTGAACAGAGGAGAGCAGCAGAATCTCCCCTCACCTGCCCCCACTGGGGATGCAGCCCAGGTCACAGCTGGCTTCTGGGCTGCCAACACACGCAGCTGGGACACATCCAGCCTCAAACCCACCATCACCTGCAAGTCTTTCTCCTCCTCTGCAAACTTGCATGGCAGCAATCTGCGTTACTCAGCACCCGGCTTCCTGCAGCACTACACAAGCTGAGCACGGAGCCACATCCTGGGAGCAAAGCAGCACATCCTGCTGCAGCCGAGCCTCTGCTGCTCCAGGGGCTCTCCCGGGACACTCCTGGGGCCGGGGGATCTGCAGGAAGGGCAGCGGGGCTACACAATGCCTGTGAGGCAGCGGTCAGCCTGGCTCTCGCTCCGGCTGTCTCCTGCTGACCGTGTCAGTCCTTGACTCTGAGTTGCAGGGAGGGGATGAAACATCAAGGGCTGGGATTCTGGTGAATTGCTCTGCATTGTTTGTTGCTTTCATCTTAATGAATACCGTTTCTCTTTTTCCTCTTTTGTACAGAGGGTAAAAAAATAATAGGTACAACATTATATTTATGAATATGAATTATGAAAAATAATGATTTTTTCAGCCAATGTTAATTGAACAAGAATCATAAATATAGATAATATATGTAGCTGAATATTTTAGAAATGCTTGCCATTGTCACTGGTGGCAATCAAGGTGTGTGTCTATGAATATTCATACAGTATCGAGATAAAATTATGAGTAATGAAAATGTTACACTTTGAATGTTAATGACAGAGTCTAATTCTTAGTTTCTAGGCCTTTATAACTGTTTTGTTGGCCTGAAAATGTCATCAGATCCAGAGCGCTTAATCTGATAATGCATATTTTTATTTTTACAATGCAATATTGGTCATAAAGTAGAACTTTCCTGCGATTTTTATTGTCTTTATTAAAGCATTAAAGTACAGAGATGATTGCTTAAATTATGATTTTTGAATGCATAACTTATTAACAATATTTCTGTAAGATAAAGTTACCATAACATGTTCAAAAATAAATATTTTCAATTTTTTTTGAAAATATTTTATATTTTCAATGCTATTCAATCTAGATAAATTTAATATGCCTTTTTCTCGTCTCTGTGTCACAGGGGATAATGAAGTATTAACTTTGTACATTTTTTGCTCCTTTTAATAAGATAAAGTGTTTGTCTACTCTGGTAAAAAATAGTGAGGAGAATAAAGAAAATAATGAAAGTATTGTAAAAGGGCAAACCTCCATTCATCACATATTCCCATAAGGGTGTAACACATGAGACAGTCTTCAGGATCTCCCATCACAATTACTGTGTTCAGCAATTAGGACAAATGAGAACTAGAATAATTTCCAGCAGCCTTTCAGATTGTTAAAACCGCATAAAGGATGATGAACAGGTATATACACAAGATACAATTTAAACACTCATATTCAATCTGTCAAGGACATAGTAAAAAAGAATTGCATAACAGTACAGAACAATCAAAATATGTATGGAAGCAAATAGAAATATTCAGGACTCATATGGCAAAAGAAAACAGCTGTTTCTTTAGTAAAGAGAATTAGAATATTAAGGCTTGAGTTTATTTTAAAGCAAAGTTATTTGATTGAAACACAAATTCTCTGCAAGATAAGAAGTGGGAATCTGTGTCTAACCAGGGAAGCAGGCAGTGATCTTCACTGAGGAAGACCAGAGAAGGCACCACTAAGAGCCGAAAATCAGATCTGCAGCAGTCTATCTCCAGTGAAACTTCAATATTAAAGGGGCAGGATGGAGATAAACTGTCCTCAAGTCCAATTCTGGCCTGCTGCACCTTGGCTGGGATTTCCAGTTAGATATCTTGCAACTTCTAGAGCGGGAATGACACAAAACATTGCAGGTGTGTGGAGCCAAGTTCTGTACAAATCAAACAGCAAGGACCTGGCTGCCAAGCCAAATGTTTCTCCCAAAGGCTTCCTGCCTTTGACAGGAACTGCACGGAGGCATCGGCACTGGCCATCACAGTCTTTGTACAGGCATGGCAGCAGACCTCTTGCAGAGACTGCATGGCTTGTGACATGGCATGCCCTGCTGCAGGAGGACAGCAGAGCCCAGCCAGGGGCTGCAAGGGACTGCAGCTTCCTCACCACACTGGCAGAATCTACCTGGTTGGCAGAGGTTAAAGGCCAGAATGCAGAATATCCTGCCATGGGTTGTCACATAAAAGATATTCCTGCATGGTTATTTTAAGTGAAAGACCCATACAGACATGAACAACACCACCACAGCGCTTGAGAAAGCAAGTAAGTACAAATTTTGAAGCAGCCACTACAGTATATCTTGCTTAGACTTCAGCATTATTTGGGTCTTTAAATCTAACTTTATTGCTCCTGCGTTTGTATTTCTGGAGATAACCTTAGTTAAATATAATTATTTTCTAAGTCAAAGACATCCAGAAATGAAGAACCAAGCACTTCTCTCCAAAGTTGGTTCTGGTGCTTAGTTGGGATTAAATGCACAAATAAGGTACCCAAATTTCTGTGAGGTAAGATGACTATCTCTGAGCATTCTGCACTTTCCTTCCCTGAGTTATTGATGGAGACACAGGTGGCCATGTGTCATCCCTTCTAGGAGTACAGAACCTGGCACCCAAATTTATCATTCCACCGGAAGTAATGCAAACCTACTTGGACCGGCTTGTAGGCGAATATAGGAAGGTACTGCACTCTAGCAGGGCATCTTCCCCCCCACAAAAATTTACCTATGGTTTGTTAACCAGTCAGATAACTCAAGCAGGGCAAGTTGTCTTGTAGTGAGCAATTCTGGCATCATTTTGGCACCAGGGTTGACGCTGGGCTGGCATCTCTCAACTACCAATAAACAACTTACTTTGAAGTGTGATCTGGAAGATAAGCTGAATTTCTGAGTGACAGCCATTTACTTTACAACTATAAAAGCCACAGCAAACTTCCACAAAGCTGAAATCTTCCATATATTTTCTTGGAAACTCATGGAGTTTCTCCTGTCAGTAGGGACAATTGTTTCGCAGTTACTCACCAGGGGCTGAGTGAAGGAATTAGTGCACATCATCACCACTGTGGCAGGAAGTTACATTCGACTCCTAATCAGTATTACTTCTTTTACTAGCTTTAATATTGGTAACTTGATACAGTGCACTGTTCTAAGTGATACTATGATCTACTAGTAGTTCTTTTAGTTTTATACTCTATAGTAATTTTGATTAAGATCTTCTGCCTGTTATGTCTGTTCATTTGTCTTAATAAATAATTAATTTTTATATAAATATATCTGATTTGACATCATTAGAACTTGCAGGACAAAGTGCTTCCTTAAATTTAAACTGTTGCCAAAAGCTGAGGCTAAAGAAGGATTTACCTTCATTTAAACCTTTTTCTGTGAAGGAGGTAAAATGCACAAAGGAGTTCTTTCTGCCAGTCAGACAAACTTTTCAGAACAGCAAAGCTTCTTCTTAAGTAAACTTCACCTGCAGCTCCCACTCTCTCTGTGACATGCACTATGTCAGGTTTTCACATTTGCAGTATTCATCGACACAGTGTGGAAATAAGTCAAATATTGTCTCCACCCCGTCAGTAAACTGTTCTGCATTGAATTTCTGAAGAGCTACATAATTGCAATTAATCTGACACAAAATATTATAGCATAAGCAACACACCTGTGAGATAGTCACAACTTGTTCTCACAGCACCAGCCAGATTAAAAAAAAATACACAAAAGCTCATGCAAAATGAATTCTTTGACACAAATGTCATTGGAGTCTGGTCAGGATAAATCAAGGAATCGTAGTTTTGTTTTTCATCGCATTCTGTGAAATGGGGATATATAAACAAAATCAGTGTTGTGTGTGCTATGTAAACAAAGCTGATAAAATACTCTCACTACACTCCATAATCCTGTTAAAACTACCTCATTTTCTATTACTTTAAATTCTATTACTTTTCAAAGGAGTAAAGGAGAACTAGCTCTAGTATTTAATAACTGCACTAATATTTTAAACTAGCACTAGTATTTAATGACACTCTGAGTATAACATTACCCAGTGGGAAGCATTTCTGTCACCCTGGATTACTCAACAGAACAAGGAACACAGGTCTTCCATTAATCACTGCTGAGTTGTTACCTAACAGTTTCTCAGTGAGATATTTATACTCTGCTTGTTACACTGAAATTGTTTTGCAAATTTCTCCATTTGTAATAGTAAAATGAACACTAGCAGTACTATCTACTGCCAGCAGAAGCTTTAAACAGAATTTAGCAAGGCCACTCATGTTATATGTTATTCAGATTGACTTCTCTACCAACAGTCATGGTATGAGCATTTCACATTACTAGGAATTTATTTTATTACACAGATTGTTATTACACGTAATACATATAGATTATACATAATGTACATATAAATTATGTCTGTAATATATTATAAAATATAATTAACATTATAGTAATGCAATGCTATTTTTAATGGATTCAATACATTATAGATACTAATTTTCATTATTTATTATGCAAATACAGTCAAACAATATGCTCTCTGGATCTGTCCTGGGTAAGGGTTTATACTCAGCAGACCAAAACTACAGTGGGCTCATTGATTTCTGGGGATCTCTCCAGCCCTTTTTTGGTTTTTTCCTCCCAAGAATTTTCTGATCTCTTCCTTTCACATGGCCCTGTGAAGCTTATGGTGTTTCTCTTTTGGCTACAACCATATTATTCATTTCTAAATGAATTCTAAATGAACAAATGACAGGAGTTATCACTGTATATTAAATTAATAAGAAAAGTAATTACATAATATTTTACTTTCTTCTTTTTTTTCCTTAGTAAGTTATCTCCTGGAGCCAGGTACTGGAACTTGCTGCGTGTGTCACTGCTGGGGTGAAAAACAGAGCCTTGGGGAGTGTTGATCTCCTCACCTGCTTTGTGCTCGTGCACTCTTGACTGAGCTTTTTGTTCTGGGGAAGAAAAGGGGAGGGTGGGCAGCAACCGAGTGAGCCTCAGAGCAAAGGCCTTCTGCAGTTGCTGGGCTGTTCTCCCAGCTTGGAACACTGCACACTCACTACAGCTTCCACGTATTCTCATCCATGGTTGTGGACTGGGAACGTTGCCAGGGTGGGCAGCACAGAGCATGGTCACACTGTGAGGTTTTCTGACACTACAACAATCTTACACCCTCTAAGAACTTCCCCTTCAAGGACTGTAATGGAACAAAAGGTATGAAAGAAATAAAATTCCACAAGGGAAAATAGTCTGTAAAAATGCCTCCATTAGACTGGAGCCATTTCTCTGTGCTTGTGTCCCTGTTCCAGCTTGTTTGCAAGGATCCGTCCTTACTGGAGATCTGTAGGTGTTCCTTTCAGAGTGCAGTAATAAATGTATTAAATAGCATGTGTTCCTTTTAAGAGTCTTTGGCATGTAACATTTTTTTCCCTCCTTTAGTCATTTTCAATAAGGAAAACAGAATTTTATCCTCTTCTGGTTGGGGGAAGAAGGAACTGACACTACTAATCTGTGAAACTGTTCTGGAAACCTGAGACACAGTTTACTGCATCAGGGTGTAACACATACTGAAAAGATGCACAAGTTTTTCTCCTTTATTGGTTTCTATGTTGCAGTTATTTGAAGTTTCTAGTCTAGCTGAGGGGAGGGAGGCACAGTTTTTGGAGAGGATGCTCTGACAGCAAA
>NW_024496528.1:0-1523 GCF_017590055.1 Onychostruthus taczanowskii
TTTTGGGAAAAATGGGGGGATTGGGGGGAAAAAGGGGGAGTTTGGTAAAAACGGGGGGATTGGGCCATTGTGGGGTTAAAAATGGACATTTTTGGGGTTTAAAATTGACGTTTTGGGGCTAATTTTGGAGCTTGAAATGGACATTTCAGGGCCGATTTTGGGGTTAAAAAATGGATATTTTGGGGTTAAAAACGGCCATTATGGGGTTAAAACCAGACATTTTGGGGTTAAAAACCGATATTTTTTGGGTTAAAAAGGGCGGTTTTGGGGTTAAAACCGGCCATTTTGGGGTTAAAAATGGCCATTTTGGGGTTAAAAATGGCCATTTTAGGGTGGAAATGGACATTTTGGGGTTAAAAATGGATCTTTTTGGGGTTAAACAGGGACATTTTGGGGTTAAAAATGGCCATTTTAGGGTGGAAGTGGCCATTTTGGGGTTAAAAAGGGACATTTTGCAGTTAAAAAGGGACATTTTGGGGTTAAGGCCATTTTGGGGTTAAAAAGGGCCATTTTGGGGTTCAAAAAGGCCATTTTGGGGTTAAAAAGGGACATTTTGCAGTTAAAAAGGGCCATTTTGGGGTTAAAAAGGGCGATTTTGGGGTTAAAAAGGGCCATTTTGGGTGGGTTCAGGTTCGGGCCGCGGTTCCCGGCCATGGCGGGCGCCTACGACCCCGCGCTGCGGCGCCTGGCGCTGGGGTTAAACACGGACATTTCGGGGTTAAACAGGGACATTTTGGGGTTAAAAATGGCCATTTTGGGGTTAAAAAGGCCATTTTAGGGTGGAAATGGCCATTTTGGGGTTAAAACCAGACATTTTGGGGTTAAAAAGGGTGGTTTTGGGGTTAAAACCAGACATTTTGGGGTTAAAAAGGGCGGTTTTGGGGATAAAAGCAGACATTTTGGGGCTGATTTTGGAGCTTGAAATGGACATTTCAGGGCCGATTTTTGGGCTAAAAATGGGTATTTTTGGGGTGGAAATGGACATTTTGGGGTTAAAAATGGCCATTTTGGGGTTAAAAATGGACATTTTGGGGTTAAAAATGGCCATTTTGGGTGGGTTTAGGTTAGGCCATGGCGGGCGCCTACGACCCCGCGCTGCGGCGCCTGGCGCTGGGGTTAAACAGGGACATTTTGGGGTTAAAAATGGCCATTTTGGGGTTAAACACGGACATTTTGGGGTTAAAAATGGCCATTTTGGGGTTAAACACGGCCATTTTGGGGTTAAAAATGGCCATTTTGGGTCGGTTCAGGTTCGGGCCGCGGTTCCCGGCCATGGCGGGCGCCTACGACCCCGCGCTGCGGCGCCTGGCGCTGGGGTTAAACACAGACATTTTGGGGTTAAACACGGCCATTTTGGGGTTAAAAATGGCCATTTTGGGTCGGTTCAGGTTCGGGCCGCGGTTCCCGGCCATGGCGGGCGCCTACGACCCCGCGCTGCGGCGCCTGGCGCTGGGGTTAAACACAGACATTTTGGGGTTAAACACGGCCATTTTGGGGTTAAAAATGGCCATTTTGGGGTTAAA
>NW_024496528.1:3876-10483 GCF_017590055.1 Onychostruthus taczanowskii
CCCGTCCCCAGGTGTGTTCTCAGGTGTGCTCAGGTGTGCTCAGGTGTCCCCCCAGGTGTGTTCTCAGCCCCCCCCCGCCCCCCAGGTATGAGCACGGTGTCGGAGGCGGCGGCCGCGCGCCACCTGGGCCTGCGCGTGCTGGGGCTGTCACTCATCACCAACTCCGCCCCCGCCGACAGCGACGACGACGACGACGACGGCGCCGCCGGTGACGTCACGGCGGGCGGGGCGGGGCCCGGGCCACGCCCTGCCGCGCCCGCGGAGGGGGCGGGGCACGAGGAGGTGCTGGCCGCCGCCCGGGAGGGGGCGGGGCACCTGCGGGCGCTGCTGGCCGCGCTGGCCCCGCAGCTGGACCGCCCCGCCCCCGCCGTGACGTCATCGGGGTGACGTCACACACACCCCGCCGCCGCCGGGGGAGGGGGGGGCCGTGCCGTGCCTTGGTGCCTTGGGATTCCCGAAAAATCCCCCAAAAATTCCTCTGGAATTCCTGAAAAATCCTCCCCGAAAAATTCCTCGGGAATTCCTGAAAAATTCCCCAAAAAAATCCTCTGGAATTCCCGAAAAATTCCCAAAAAATCCTCTGGGATTCCCGAAAAATCCCCCCAAAAATTCCTCTGGAATTCCCGAAAAATCCCCTTAAAAAATCTCCAGGAATTCCCAAAAAATCCCTTTGGGGTCCCCTGGAATTCCCGAAAAATCCCCCCAAAAAATCCTCTGGAATTCCCAAAAAATCCCCCAAAAAATCCTCTGGAATTCCTGAAAAATCCCCCAAAAAATCCTCCGGAATTCCCAAAAAATCCCCCCCAAAAAATCCTCTGGAATTCCCAAAAAATCCCCCAAAAAATCCTCTGGAATTCCTGAAAAATCCCCCAAAAAATCCTCCGGAATTCCCAAAAAATCCCCCCCAAAAAATCCTCTGGAATTCCCAAAAAATCCCCCAAAAAATCCTCTGGAATTCCTGAAAAATCCCCCAAAAAATCCTCCGGAATTCCCAAAAAATCCCCCCCAAAAAATCCTCTGGAATTCCCAAAAAATCCCCCCAAAAAATCCTCTGGAATTCCCGAAAAATCTCCCCAAAAAATCCCCGGGAATTCCCAAAAAATCTCCCCCAAAAAATCCTCTGGAATTCCCAAAAATTCCCCCCAAAAATTCCCTGGAATTCCCAAAAAATTCCCCCAAAAAATGCCCTGGAATTCCCAAAAAATCCCCCCAAAAATCGCCTGGAATTCCCAAAAAATTCCCGAAAAATCCCCCAAAAATCCCTCAAAAAAATCCCCGGGAATTCCCAAAAAAATCCCCCCAAAAAATCCCCGAGAATTCCCGAAAAATTCCCCAAAAAAATCCCCAAAAATCCTCTGGAATTCCCGAAAAATCCTCCCCTAAAATTCCTCTGGAATTCCCAAAAAAAATCCCCAAAAATTCCCCCGGAATTCCCAAAAAATCCCCCCAAAAAATCCCCGAGAATTCCCGAAAAATTCCCCAAAAAAATCCCCAAAAATCCTCTGGAATTCCCGAAAAATCCTCCCCTAAAATTCCTCTGGAATTCCCAAAAAAAATCCCCAAAAATTCCCCCGGAATTCCCAAAAAATTCCCCCAAAAAATCCCAAAAAAATTCCCCCCAAAAATCCCCTGGAATTCCCCGGAAATCTCCCTGGAAATTCCCCCCCCAGCCATTAATTAGCCCCCAGGTATTAATTAATCCCCAGTCCTTAATTAGCCGGATTTTGCCTTAATTCCCTGGAAATCCGCGGAATTCCCGCTCGTTAACCCCCCGCCCTTAATTAGCCTCGCGTCGCTAATTAACACCGCGCCGTTAATTAGCCCCCGGTCGTTAATTAGCCCCCGGTCGTTAATTAGCCCCCGGTCGTTAATCCCGTCTCGTTATTTAATTCCGCGTCGCCAATTCCGAGTCGTTCATCTCGTTAATTAATTAATTAATTAGTCATTAATTAACCCCGCGTCACTAATTAATTTTGTGTCGTTAATTAACCCCGCGTCGTTGATTAGTTCTGCGTGGTTAATGAACTTTGTGTCACTAATGAACTTTGTGTCACTAATTAACTTTGTGTCAATAATTAACTTTGTGTCATTAATTAACTTTGTGTCAATAATGAATTCTTAGTTAATAACCCCGTGTCATTAATTATGCGTCGTTAATTAATTCCGTGTCATTAACGCCTTGTCGTTAATTCCGAGTCATTAATTCTGTGTCATTAATTAATCACATCTCATTAATCCCGAGTCATTAATTAATCACATCTCATTAATCTCAAGTCATTAATTAATCCCAGATCATTCATTCCGCCTTGTCTTTGTCCCCTCTGGATCTTGCCTTAATTCGCCGTAATTAATTAATTAATCACCCCTCCTGTCATTAATTAACCCCCTGTAATTAGCGCCCGCTAACGAGCCGAGACCCCTCAGGGCCACGGTTAATTAACCCCGGTGATTAATTACCCCGGGCTAATTAATCCCCCCCATTCATCCTTCCGGGTTCGTTAGTCCCGTCCTGTTAATTAATTAATTAATAGGCAACACATTCCAGGCTAATTAATCCCCATTCCTTAATTACCCCGGATTAATTAGCCCCCCCCCCGCTGATTACCCCGGGTTCGTTAACCCGAGAGGATTAATTAATTAATTAATTAACCAGCGATTAATCAGAGGTTAATTAGCCAGCTCCTCATTCCCCTGTGCGCCGCTCATTAATGAATGAATTAATTAATAATTAACGATTAATTAACGAACCATTCCAGCTCGTTTACATTCCCCCCCCCCCGCCGGGCCAGTTAATTAATTAATTAATGATTAATGAGGGGGGGCGGGGCCTCGGTTAATTAATTGAGTTCATTAAAGCGGAACGAGGTTGATTAAAAGTTGTTTCAAAGTTCATTAAGCGTCGAGTGAGTTAATTAATTGCGTTAATGAGGGAAACGCTCGTTAGGAGCCGAGTTAATTAAAACTCCATTGAAACTTCGTTAAGAGCGAAATTAATTAAGAGGGGGGCGGAAGTTCGTTAAGGGTGAAGTTAATTAAAACTCCTTTGAACGCTCATTAAGGTCGGCGTTAATTAAAAGCTCATTAAGAGTGGAGCGGGGTTAATTAAACCTCGATAAAGTTTTAATTATTGATTAAATCGATTGCAAATTAATTAAGAGCGGAGCTAATTAAAACTCGTTTGAATGTTCATTAACAGAGGAACGAACTTAATTAAAACTCGGTTAGAACTTAATTAAGAGCGGAGTTAATTAAGACTGAAGTTAATTAAGAGCAGAGTTAATTAATAATAAAATTAATTAAGAGCAGGGTTAATTAAGACTGAAGTTAATTAAGAGCAGAGTTAATTAATAATAAAATTAATTAAGAGCAGGGTTAATTAAGACTGAAGTTAATTAAGACTGAAGTTAATTAAGACTGAAGTTAATTAAGACTGAAGTTAATTAAGACTGAAGTTAATTAAGACTGAAGTTAATTAAGAGCAGTTTGGGGATTTTGGGAATTTTGGGATTTGGGATTTGGGAATTTGGGGATTTGGGGATTTTGGGATTTGGGGATTTTGGGAATTTTGGGATAAGGGGATTTGGAATTTTGGAAAATTTTGGGGGGTTTTGAGAATTTGGGAATCAGGGGATTTGGGGAATTTGGGATCTGGGGAATTAAGGGATTTTGGAGATTTTGGGATTTGGGGATTTTGGAAATTTTGGGATTGGGGATTTGTGGATTTGGAGATTTTGGGGGTTTTTGAGAATTTTGGGAATCGGGGGATTTTGGGAATTTGGGGATTTTGGGATTTTGGGATTTGGGGATTTTGGGATTTGTGGATTTTGGAGATTTTGGAATTTTGGGATTTTGGGGATTTTGGAGATTTTGGGATTTGGGGATTTTGGAAATTTTGGGATTTGGGGATTTTGGATTTTTGGGATTTGGGAATCTGGGATTTTGGGAAGTTTGGGACGTGAGAATTTAAGATTTGGGGATTTTGGGATTCGAGAATTTTGGAATTTTGGGGATTGTGGAGTTTTGGGATTTGGGAATTTATGGATTTTGAGAATTTGGTTTTTGGAGGATTTTGGGGTTTGGGATTTTGGGGACTTGGAATTTTGGGGATTCAGGAATTTGGGGATTTGGGGATTTTGGGATTTTGGGATTTGGGGATTTTGGGATTTTGGGATTTGGGGATTTTGGGATTTTGGGATTTGGGGATTTTGGGATTTTGGGATTTGGGGATTTTGGGATTTTGGGATTTGGGGATTTTGGGATTTTGGGATTTGGGGATTTTGGGATTTTGGGATTTGGGGATTTTGGGATTTTGGGATTTGGGGATTTTGGGATTTTGGGATTTGGGGATTTTGGGATTTTGGGATTTGGGGATTTTGGGATTTTGGGATTTGGGGATTTTGGGATTTTGGGATCGAATTTTGGGCCTCAAGTAGGGAATTTTGGGGGACTCAAATCCCAAATTTTTGGGGCTCAAGTAGGGAATTTTGGAGACTCAAATCCCGAATTTTGGTGACTCAAATCCCCAATTTTTTGGGTCTAAATCCCGTTTTTGGGGGCCTTAAATCCCCAATTTTTGGGACTGAAGTAGGGAATTTTGGGGCCTCAAATCCCCAATTTTTGGGGCTCAAATAGGGAATTCTGGGGCCTCAAATCCCAATTTTTGGGGTCTAAATCCCGTTTTTGGGGGCCTCAAATCCCCAATTTTTGGGGCTCAAATAGGGAATTCTGGGGCCTCAAATCCCAAATTTTTGGGTCTAAATCCCGTTTTTGGGGGCCCCAAATCCCCAATTTTTGGGGTTTAAGTCCTGTTTTTGGGGGCCTCACATCCCGAATTTTTGGGGCTCAGGTAGGGAATTTTGGGGACTCAAATCCCGAATTTTGGGGCTCAAATATGGAATTTTGGGGGCCTCAAATCCCCAATTTTTTAGGGCTCAAGTAGGGAATTTTGGGTACTCAAATCCCTAATTTTTGGGGTCTAAATCCCGTTTTTGGGGGCCTCAAATCCCCAATTTTTGGGACTCAAATGGGGAATTTTGGGGACTCAAATCCGGAATTTTTGGGGCCTCAAATCCTGAATTTTTGGGGTTTAAATCCTGTTTTTGGGGGACTCAAATTCCGAGTTTTGGGGCTCAAGTAGGGAATTTTGGGGGCCTCAAATCCCCAATTTTTGGGGCTCAAATAGGGATTTTGGGGACTCAAATCTGGAATTTTTGGGACTCAAATCCCCAATTTTTGGGGTTTAAATCCCTTTTTTGGGGGCCTCACATCCCGAATTTTTGGGGCTCAAATATGGAATTTTGGCGACTCAAATCCCGAATTTTTGGGGCTCAGGTAGGGAATTTTTGGGGCCTCAAATCCCCAATTTTTGGGACTCAAATGGGGAATTTTGGGGCCTCAAATCCCCAATTTTTGGGGTCTAAATCCCGTTTTTGCGGGCCTCAAATCCCTAATTTTTGGGGTTTACATCCCCTTTTTGGGCAACTCAAATTCCCAATTTTTGGGGTTTAAATCCTGTTTTTGGAGGCCTCAAATCCCCAATTTTTGGGGCTCAAATAGGGATTTTGGGGACTCACATCTGGAATTTTTGGGACTCAAATCCCCAATTTTTGGGGTTTAAATCCCGTTTTGGGGGACTCAAATCCCAAATTTTTGGGGTTTAAATCCCTTTTTTGGGGGCCTCACATCCCGAATTTTTGGGGCTCAAATATGGAATTTTGGCGACTCAAATCCCGAATTTTTGGGGCTCAGGTAGGGAATTTTTGGGGCCTCAAATCCCCAATTTTTGGGACTCAAATGGGGAATTTTGGGGCCTCAAATCCCCAATTTTTGGGGTCTAAATCCCGTTTTTGGGGGCCTCAAATCCCCAATTTTTGGGGCTCAAATGGGGAATTTTGGGGCCTCAAATCCCCAATTTTTGGGGTCTAAATCCCGTTTTTGGGGGCCTCAAATCCCCAATTTTTGGGACTCAAATGGGGAATTTTGGGGCCTCAAATCCCCAATTTTTGGGGTCTAAATCCCGTTTTTGCGGGCCTCAAATCCCTAATTTTTGGGGTTTACATCCCCTTTTTGGGCAACTCAAATTCCCAATTTTTGGGGTTTAAATCCTGTTTTTGGAGGCCTCAAATCCCCAATTTTTGGGGCTCAAATAGGGATTTTGGGGACTCACATCTGGAATTTTTGGGACTCAAATCCCCAATTTGGGGTCTAAATCCCCAATTTTTGGGGCTCAAGTAGGGAATTTTGGGGGCTCAAATCCCCAATTTTTGGAGTGAAAATCCCGAATTTTTGGGACTCAAATCTGGAATTTTTGGGACTCAAATCCCGAATTTTTGGGGTCTAAATCCCGTTTTCGGGTGCCTCCCGTCCCCGTTTTTTGGGGCCCCGCCCCCCCCGTTTTGGGGTCGTTTTTGGGGCCAAACCGCCGTTTTTTGGGGGCCGTTTTGTGTCCCTCCCCCAGCACCTCCTGGAGACGCCGTTCGGGGTCGTGCACGCCTGGACCTCGGGGTGCCCCCGGCCCGGCCGCCCCGCCCTGGTGACGTTCCCGGATGTGGGCCACACCCGTGCGTCCCCGGCCCCGCCCACTGCCCCGCCCTCAGAGCCCCGCCCC
>NW_024496529.1:0-232 GCF_017590055.1 Onychostruthus taczanowskii
GGTCTGGGGGGGCCGGTTTTGGCTCTGGGGGGGCCGGTTTTAGGTCTCGGGGGGCCGGTTTTGGGTCTGGGGTCCCGGGCCGGGCTCACCTCCTGCTCCACGTAGGCCAGCAGCTCGGTCCAGGCGCCGAAGTCGTGGGGGCTGCCCTGGGCCGCCCCCCAGAGCCGCTGGAACTCGGCCGGGAAGGGCTCCGGGGGGGGAGGGGCGGCACCGGGATCGGGATCGGCACCGG
>NW_024496530.1:0-232 GCF_017590055.1 Onychostruthus taczanowskii
CACCTGTCTCACGTGTCCCTCACGTGTGTCCCCGTGTCCCCAGGCACTGGCTGGCGGCGGCGTACCCCCCGTTCGCCGTGCCGTACTTCGTGTACGACGTGTACGCCATGTACCTGTGCCACCTGCAGCGCGCCCAGGTGAAGGGGCACGGCCAGGGCGCCCCTCCCCCCCGCGCCGCCGCCGCCGCCTTCCTGCGCCAGGAGCTGCTGATGGTGCTGCACCACGCCGCCAT
>NW_024496531.1:0-232 GCF_017590055.1 Onychostruthus taczanowskii
CAGGTACAAGAGAAGAAGTGAGTTAATTGAACTCCCGCCTTCATAATCAGCCCTTCTAATTGGTGCGGAATTCAAAGTGTATTTTAGTTACTGAAAAGATTGCTTGGTTTTTTATTTTTCATGAAACTAGCATCAGTTTCATTCCTCTGAACAAGATGGAGCTGCCAAGCCCAGAGACAAGAGCTCTACTACTTCATGTGATGCTTGTTGCCTCCCCACTACTACAGGATCC
>NW_024496532.1:0-232 GCF_017590055.1 Onychostruthus taczanowskii
GATCCCAGGGGATCAGGAGTTCCAGGGCCAGACTCACCCTCGGGGGGCTCGGACATGGGTGGGGTCAGGCAGTACATGTGGTACCCACGGTCGCAGTCGTCACAGAACAGCAGCTGGTCCTGCCCAGGGCACATTCCCATCATCCCACTCCCAAAATTCCCGCTTTTCCCCCCCTAAAAAGCCTCTCCCACAGCTCCCCAAAGGGTTTGTCACTCCCAGATGGATTCTGGGC
>NW_024496533.1:0-232 GCF_017590055.1 Onychostruthus taczanowskii
CAGAAATCGTGTCTGATAAGCTGCCCTTCTGATGTCGTTATGGCAAAGGGAAATATATTCATAATGGTAATGTAACATTTTCCAGGTGAGGCTAACAGGACGTGGTGTTTTCCCCCAAAATGTTTGTTCTGGGGTGATCCATACTGTTGCTGTATTTTGTATTATTCTGTGCCCAAAACTGTAACTGAATCTTTGAGATGCTGCCCTTGGGGACCTTGTGTGTGGGGGTACG
>NW_024496534.1:0-232 GCF_017590055.1 Onychostruthus taczanowskii
CTCATGAATGGTCAGACTGGGAAGTTTTCTTAACAGTGGGATATTCAAGACCCTGAGCCTACCAATAAGGAAGGTTAGTAGTAAAGTGCAGAACCTGGATTCCAGCTTACTCAGTCTTCAAGATTCCAGCTTATTCTGCCAAGGTTGAGATTTTTGGGAAGGCAGCTTTGGAAGTGGAGGAGCTGAAGAGATTGAGATCCGTAAGGAGAAACACGTTTCATCATGACACTCA
>NW_024496535.1:0-232 GCF_017590055.1 Onychostruthus taczanowskii
GGGGAGGGGTGGCTGCGCGGGGTGGGGGCGAGCGCGGCGCGGGGGGGCGGCGGCGGGAGCCGCTCCCTCCTTGCCCAGCCCGGCCCGGCAGAGGCGGCAGGAGGAGGAGGAGGAGGAGGGCGGCGCAGAGCGCAGACATGGCGGCCAACATGTACCGAGTGGGAGGTATGTGGGGACGCGGCGGCGCCCGCCCGGAGCCCCCCGCGCACGGCCAGGGAGCCCCGCCGGGCCG
>NW_024496536.1:0-232 GCF_017590055.1 Onychostruthus taczanowskii
GGCTGGGTGCCAGCTGCCCCCCGCGGCGCTGAGGTGTCCCCGGGGTCCCCCAGGACTCGGCGTCGCCCTGGCTGGACTCGGTGGTGCCGCGGCTGCGGGAGCTGCTGGTGCTGGAGGACACGGCCGCGCTGCAGATGGAGGTCGGCGCCCTGGCCAGGGACTTCCCCGACGTCCGGTGGGTGCGGGGACCCCGCGGGGGTGGCAGCGGGGTGACACGGCCGGGGGTGGCACC
>NW_024496537.1:0-232 GCF_017590055.1 Onychostruthus taczanowskii
GGCTTTGGGGACACCGGGAGCTCGGGGAGCTCCGGGGAGAAGGGGCTTTGGGGGGACACCGGGAGCTCGGGGGGCCCCGGAAGCTCTGGGGGCTCCGGGATCTCGGGGCGCTCCGGGGCTTTGGGGACACCGGGGACACGGGGAACACCGGGAGCTCGGGGGGCTCTTGGGATCTCGGGGGGCTCCGGGTCTCGGGGGGCTCCGGGGCTTTGGGGACACCGGGAGCTCGGGG
>NW_024496538.1:0-232 GCF_017590055.1 Onychostruthus taczanowskii
AATCGGGATTTTTGGGTTAAAAACCGGCAATTTTTGGGGTTCAATCCCTGCAATTTTGGGGGATGGATGCAGGGATTTTGAGCCTTAAAAATCGTGATTTTTGTGAAAAAAAACCCCGAGGATTTTGGGGTGAAACCCGCGATTTTTTAGCGCTTTAAACCCCCCGGCACCACGGACAGATCCCACCCCTCTCCCGAACAAAACCCTCCCAAAACCTTTTAAAAAAAACCCC
>NW_024496539.1:0-6837 GCF_017590055.1 Onychostruthus taczanowskii
CAGGTGACACAGGGTGTGACAGGTGACCCAGGCTGTGACAGTGACAGTGTCACCCGTGTCCCCAGGTGATGGGGCTCCGCAGGCAGCGGAACTACGCGGGGCGCTGGGACGTGCTGATCCAGCAGGCCACGCAGTGCCTGAACCGCCTGATCCAGATCGCAGCCAGGAAACGCCGCAACTACATCCTGGACCAGGTGACAGCGGGGACACCGGGACACTGCCACCTCCCTGGGGACACCGGGGATACTGACACCTCCCGGGGACGCTGACACCTCCCGGGGACACTGACACCTCCCGGGGACACCGGGGACACTGACACCTCACTGACACCTCACTGAGCACACTGTCCCCATCCTGGACCAGGTGACACCGGGGACACTGCCACCTCCCGGGGACACTGACACCATCCGGGGACACTGCCACCTCCCAGGGACTCCGGGACACTGCCACCTCCCGGGGACACGCCACCATCCCGGGGACACTGCCACCTCCCTGGGACACTGACACCTCCCGGGGACACTGACACCATCCTGGACCAGGTGACACCGGCGACACTGGGGACACTGCCACCTCCCTGGGGACACCGGGGATACTGACACCTCCCGGGGACGCTGACACCTCCCGGGGACACTGACACCTCCCGGGGACACTGACACCATCCTGGACCAGGTGACACCGGCGACACTGGGGACACTGCCACCTCCCTGGGGACACCGGGGACACTGCCACCTCCCTGGGACACTGACACCTCCCGGGGACACCGGGGACACTACTGCCACCTCCCTGGGTCACTGAGCACACTGTCCCCATCCTGGACCAGGTGACACCGGGGACACTGCCACCTCCCGGGGACACTGCCACCTCCCTGGGGACACCGGGGACACTGCCACCTCCCTGGGACACTGACCCTCCCTGGGGACACCAGGACACTGCCACCTCCCGGGGACACTGCCACCTCCCTGGGGACACTGTTCCCATCCTGGACCAGGTGACCTCACAGGGACATCACTGGGGACACTGTCACCTCCCTGCCACCTCCCTGGGCCAGGTGACACCAGGGCACCTCCCTGCGGCCATTGTCACCTCCCTATGGCCACTGTCCCCTCCCTGTCCCCTCCCTGTCACCTCACTGTCACCTCCCTGGGCCAGGTGACACCAGGGGACCTCCCTGAGGCCATTGTCACCTCCCTGTGGCCACTGTCCCCTCCCTGAGGCCACTGTCCCCTCCCTGAGGCCATTGCCACCTCCCTGTGGCCATTGTCACCTCCCTGGGGCCACTGTCCCCTCCCTGTGGCCATTGTCACCTCCCTGTGGCCACTGTCCCCTCCCTGTGGCCACTGTCCCCTCCCTGAGGCCATTGCCACCTCCCTAGACACTGACACCATCCGGGGACACTGCCACCTCCCAGGGACTCCGGGACACTGCCACCTCCCGGGGACACTGCCACCTCCCGGGGACACTGCCACCTCCCTGGGACACTGACACCATCCTGGGGATACTGCCACCTCCCGGGGACACTGTCCCCATCCTGGAGCAGGTGACCTCACAGGGACATCACTGGGGACACTGACACCTCACTGCCATCTCCCTGGGCCAGGTGACACCGTGGGGACACTGTCACCTCCCTGGGGACACTGTCCCCATCCTGGAGCAGGTGACCTCACAGGGACATCACTGAGGACACTGTCACCTCCCTGGGGACACTGTCACCTCCCTGCCACCTCCCTGGGCCAGGTGACACCAGGGCACCTCCCTGTGGCCATTGTCACCTCCCTGTGGCCATTGCCACCTTTTCAGGCAGACGCGCTGAAAAACTCCCAAAATTCACTACAAAATCCAGGATTTTCCCATTTTTGGCTGCTTTTAACCCAAATTTTCCCGATTTTGGGGTTTTTTCCCCCAGCCCGGCGTGTGCCGCTCCCCAAATCTCCTTTTCCAAGAAAGCTGCCTCCAAAATCCCCTCCAAATCCCGTTTTTCCCCAGTTTTTCCCCGTTTTTTCCCTGTTTTTTCCCATTTTTTCCCAATTTCCCCCTTTTTTGACCCAAATTTTCCCAATTTCTGTGTTTTTCTCCCCAGCCCATCAATGGCTCTGCCCGAGTGCCAGGAGATGCAGCCCAGACCCTCCTTTCCCTCCCCAAATTCTTTTTCAGGGAAAGACTCCAAAATCCCCCAAAAATCACTAAAAAATCCCATTTTTCCCCATTTTTCCCCTTTTTCACCCAAATTTTCCCAAATTTCCTGTTTTTCTCCCCAAACCAACATCTCTGATGGAAAATGCATCCCCAAATCTCCATTTTCAGGAAAACTGACTTAAAAAATCACTAAAAAATCCAATTTTTTTTCCATTTTTCCCCTTTTTCCCATTTTTTCCCTCTTTTCACCCAAATTTTCCCAAATTTCCTGGTTTTCTCCCCAAACCAACATCTCTGATGGAAAATGCATCCTGAGATCCTCCTTGCCCTCCCCAAATCTCCATTTTCAGGGAAACTGACTTAAAAAATCACTAAAAAATCCAATTTTTTTCCCATTTTCCCCCATTTTTTCCATTTTTCCCCCTTTTTCACCCAAATTTTCCCAAATTTCCTGTTTTTCTCCCCAAACCAACATCTCTGATGGAAAATGCATCCCCAGATCCTCCTTGCCCTCCCCAAATCTCCATTTTCAGGGAAACTGACTTAAAAAATCACTAAAAAATCCAATTTTTTCCCATTTTCCCCGTTTTTTCCCAAATTTTCACTTTTTTAACCCAAACTTTCCCAAATTCTCCATTTTTCTCCCCAGACCATCAATGGCTCAGCCCAGCACCAGAAGATTCCCTCCCCAAATCCTCCTTGTTCAGGGAAACTGACTCCAAAAACCCCTAAAAAATCACTAAAAAACCCGATTTTTTCCCAATTTTCCCAAATTTCCTGTTTTTCTCCCCAAACCAACATCTCTGATGGAAAATGCATCCTGAGATCCTCCTTGCCCTCCCCAAATCTCCATTTTCAGGGAAACTGACTTAAAAAATCACTAAAAAATCCAATTTTTTCCCATTTTCCCCGTTTTTTCCCATTTTTTCACTTTTTTCACCCAAACTTTCCCAAATTTCCCATTTTTCTCCCCAGACCATCAATGCCTCAGCCCAGCACCAGAAGACTCCCTCCTCAAATTCTCCTTTTTCAGGAAAAGTGACCCCAAAAACCCCCAAAAAATCGCTAAAAAACCCGATTTTTTCCCCGTTTTTTTCCCCATTTTTGCTTTTTTTAACCCAAACTTTCCCAAATTTCCCATTTTTCTCCCCAGACCATCAATGCCTCAGCCCAGCACCAGAAGATTTCCTCCCCAAATCCTCCTTTTTCAGGGAAACTGAGTCCAAAAACCCCTAAAAAATCGCAAAAAAATCCGATTTTTCCCCGTTTTTTTCCCAAATTTCCCCTTTTTTAACCCAAACTTTCCCAAATTCTCCATTTTTCTCCCCAGACCAACGTGTACAGCTCAGCCCAGCGCAGGAAGATGTGACCTCCCCAGATCTTCCTTTCCCTCCTCAAATCCTCCCTTTTCAGGGAAACTGACTCCAAAAATTCCCCAAAAATCGCTAAAAAATCCGATTTTTCCCCGGTTTTTTCCCCCATTTTTGCTTTTTTTAACCCAAACTTTCCCAAAATCTCCATTTTTCCCCCCAGACCAACGTGTACGGCTCGGCGCAGCGCAGGAAGATGTGTCCCTATTTTGAGTGAACGCAACCAAAAAACCCCCTAAAAAAATCACTAAAAAATCTGATTTTTTCCCCGTTTTTTCCCAAATTGTGCTTTTTTTAACCCAAACTTTCCCAAATTCTGAATTTCTCTCCCCAGACCAACGTGTACGGCTCAGCCCAGCGCAGGAAGATGTGACCTCCCCAGATCCTCCTTTCCCTCCTCAAATCCTCCTTTTTCAGGGAAACTGACCCCAAAAACCACTAAAAAACCCCTAAAAAACCCGATTTTTTCCCCGTTTTTCCTGAATTTCCCGTTTTTTAACCCAAACTTTCCCAATTTCCTGGTTTCTCGGATCCTCCTTTCCCTCCTCAAATCCTCCTTTTTCGGAGAAAATGACCCCAAAAACCCCTAAAAAAACCGCTGAAAAATCCGATTTTTTCCCCGTTTTTTCCCAAATTTTCCCATTTTTGACCCAAATTTTCCCATTTTTGTGGTTTTTGCCCCCAGACCAACGTGAACAGCTCAGCACAGGAAGATCCATCCTCCTTTTTCAGGGAAACTGACTCCAAAAACCCCTAAAAAATCGCTAAAAAACCCGATTTTTTCCTGAATTTTCACTTTTTTAACCCAAACTTTCCCAAATTTCCCATTTTCAGGAAGATGTGTCCCTATTTTGAGTGAACGCAACCAAAAAAACCCCTAAAAAATCGCTAAAAAATCCGATTTTTTCCCCATTTTTTCCCAAATTTCCCGTTTTTTAACCCAAACTTTCCCAAAATCTCCATTTTTCTCCCCAGACCAACGTGTACGGCTCAGCCCAGCACAGGAAGATGTGACCTCCCCAGATCCTCCTTTCCCTCCTCAAATCCTCCTTTTTCAGGGAAACTGACTCCAAAAACCCCCAAAAATCGCAAAAAAATCAGATTTTTTTTCCCTGTTTTTCCCGAATTTCCCCTTTTTTAACCCAAACTTTCCCAATCTCCCGGTTTTTCTCCCCAGACCATCAATGCCTCAGCCCAGCACAGGAAGATTCCCTCCCCAAATCCTCATTTTTCAGGGAAACTGACTCCAAAAATCCCCCAAAAATTGCTAAAAAATCCAATTTTTTCCCCGTTTTTTCCCGAATTTCCCCTTTTTTAACCCAAATTCCCCTTTTTTAACCCAAACGTTCCCAAATTCTGAATTTTTCTCCCCAGACCAACGTGTACGGCTCGGTGCAGCGCAGGAAGATGCGTCCTCCTTTTTCAGAGAAACAGACCCCAAAACCCCCTAAAAAATCGTTAAAAAATCCAATTGTTTCCCTGTTTTTTCCCGAATTTCCCCTTTTTTAACCCAAACTTTCCCAAATTTCCCATTTTTCTCCCCAGACCATCAATAGCTCAGCCCAGCACAGGAAGATGTGACCTCCCCAGATCCTCCTTTCCCTCCTCAAATCCTCCTTTTTCAGGGAAACTGACTCCAAAAACCCCCAAAAATCGCAAAAAAATCCGATTTTTTTTCCCTGTTTTTCCCGAATTTCCCCTTTTTTAACCCAAACTTTCCCAATCTCCCGGTTTTTCTCCCCAGACCATCAATGCCTCAGCCCAGCACAGGAAGATTCCCTCCCCAAATCCTCATTTTTCAGGGAAACTGACTCCAAAAATCCCCCAAAAATTGCTAAAAAATCCAATTTTTTCCCCGTTTTTTCCCGAATTTCCCCTTTTTTAACCCAAACTTTCCCAAATTCTGAATTTTTCTCCCCAGACCAACGTGTACGGCTCAGCCCAGCACCAGAAGATTCCCTCCCCAAGTCCTTCTTGTTCAGGGAAACTGACTCCAAAAACCACTAAAAAACCAGAAGATTCCCTCCCCAAATCCTTCTTGTTCAGGGAAACTGACTCCAAAAACCACTAAAAAATCGCTAAAAAAATCCGATTTTTTCCCCGTTTTTCCCGAATTTCCCCTTTTTTAACCCAAACTTTCCCGAATTCTCCATTTCTCCCCCCAGACCAACGTGTACGGCTCGGCGCAGCGCAGGAAGATGCGTCCCTTCGCGGGTTTCCAGCGCAAGGCCATCGTGGTGTGCCCCACGGACCAGGAGCTGCGGCAGCGCACGGTGAAGCGCACCGACGAGGAGGGCAAGGACGTGCCCGAGCACGCCGTGCTCGAGATGAAGGGTGCGAGCTTGGGGGAAAAAAACGGGATTTTGGGAAAAATGGGGAAAAAACGGGGAAAAACGGTGAAAAAACGGTAAAAAACGGTGAAAAAACGGCGAAAAACGGGGCCAAAATGTGAAAAAAATCAAATTTTTTAGGGATTTTTCCGGGTGTTGGAAGAGTTGGGATGCAGGAAAAGGAGAAATTTGGGAATTTTGGGAATTTTTCCGGGTGTTGGAAGGGTTGGGATGCAGGAAAAAGAGAAATTTGGGAATTTTGGGAAGTTTGGGAGGGCAGGAATGGGGGGAAAAATGGTAAATTTTGGGGAAATTTGTTGAAAAAACACTAATTTTGGGGAATTTTGGTGGAAAAAAGGGAGTTTTGGGGGTTCTTGGGGGACTGGGAGCTGCAGGGCCGGGGAGGGCAAGGACGTGCCCGAGCACGCCGTGCTCGAGATGAAGGGAGCGAGCTTTGGGGGCAAAAAACGGGATTTTGGGAAAAAATGGGGAAAAAAAATGGGATTTTAGGGGAAAAAATGGGGAAAAACGGTGAAAAAATGGGGAAAAACGGTGAAAAAACGGGGATTTTAGGTGAAAAATGAGGCAAAAATGCAAAAAAAATGGGAATTTTTAGGGATTTTTCCGGGTGTTGGAAGGGTTGGGATGCAGGAAAAGGAGAAATTTGGGAATTTTGGGAAGTTTGGGAGGGCAGGAATGGGGAAAAATGGGAAATTTGGGGGAAAATGGGGATTTTAGGTGAAAAAATGGGGGAATAATGGGGTAAAAATGGGATTTTTCCAGGTGTTGGAAGGATTGGGATGCAGGAAAAGGAGAAATTTGGGGATTTTGGGAAGTTTGGGAGGACAGGAATGGGGGGAAAATGGGAATTTTGGGGAAATTTGTTGAAAACTTGTGAATTTTAGGTGGAAAAAATGGGAATTTTGGGGGTTCTTGGGGACTGGGAGCTGCAGGGCCGGGGAGGGCAAGGACGTGCCCGAGCACGCCGTGCTCGAGATGAAGGG
>NW_024496539.1:7640-9130 GCF_017590055.1 Onychostruthus taczanowskii
TTTGGGGTCTCTCATTTTTGGGAACAAATCCCAAAGATTTTGGGGTCTCTCATTTTTGGGAACAAATCCCAAAGATTTTGGGGTCTCTCATTTTTGGGAACAAATCCCAAAGATTTTGGGGTCTCTCATTTTTGGGAACAAATCCCAAAGTTTTGGGGTCCCTGCAGTGCCCCCAAAATCCCAAAATCCCGTTCTCTGAGGGAATTTGGGAACGTCCAAAACTGAAACTTTGGGAATTCCCCTTTTTGGGATCAACAGCTCCCAAAGATTTTGGGGTCTCTCATTTTTGGGAACAAATCCCAAAGATTTTGGGGTCTCTCATTTTTGGGAACAAATCCCAAAGTTTTGGGGTCCCTGCAGTGCCCCCAAAATCCCAAAATCCCGTTCTCTGAGGGAATTTGGGAACGTCCAAAACTGAAACTTTGGGAATTCCCCTTTTTGGGATCAACAGCTCCCAAAGATTTTGGGGTCTCTCATTTTTGGGAACAAATCCCAAAGATTTTGGGGTCTCTCATTTTTGGGAACAAATCCCAAAGTTTTGGGACCCCAAACCCCGCTCAGCGACAGATTTGGGGCGATCCAGGATTGGAGATTTTGGGATTTTCCCACTTTGGGACCCAGATTCCCAAGTTTTTTGGGGTCTCTCATTTTTGGGATCCTTCCAGTGCCCCCAAATCCTGGAATTCTCCCCAGGATTTTTAGGATTTTGGGGTTTTTGCGACCCCAATGACCCAAAATCCCGTGTTTTCACCCCAAAGCCAACCTCACGCTGCCGGAGGCGGGCGAGTTCCTGGTGCCGTGCAGTTCGTGGAGCTGCAGCCACTGCTGATGTTTTTGGGGATTTTTAATAGGACTTTTTATAGGATTTTTAGGTTTTTAGGATTTTGCGACCCCAATGACCCAAAATCCCGTGTTTTCACCCCAAAGCCAACTTCACGCTGCCGGAGGCGGGCGAGTTCCTGGACGCCGTGCAGTTCCTGCAGCTGCAGCCACTGCCGATTTTGGGGCTATTTTATGGGATGTTTAGGTTTTTAGGATTTTAGGTTTTTAGGTATTTAGGATTTTGGCATCCCCAATGACCCAAAATCCCGTGTTTTCGCCCCAAAGCCAACTTCACGCTGCCGGAGGCGGGCGAGTTCCTGGCGCCGTGCAGTTCCTGCAGCTGCAGCCACTGCTGATGTTTTTGGGGCTATTTTATGGGGTTTTTAGGTTTTTGGGATTTTAGGTTTTTAGGATTTTGGGGTTTTTGCCACCCCAGTGACCCAAAATCCCGTGTTTTCACCCCAAAGCCAACTTCACGCTGCCAGAGGCGGGCGAGTTCCTGGACGCCGTGCAGTTCGTGGAGCTGCAGCGGGACGAGGCGGCGGCGCTGGTGCGGCAGTACAACGAGGAGGGGCGCAGCGCCGCGGCCGGAGCGGCCGGAGCGACCGGAGTGACCGGAGTGACCGGAGTGGCCGGAGTGACCGGAGCGGCCGGAGCGACCGGAGTGA
>NW_024496540.1:0-232 GCF_017590055.1 Onychostruthus taczanowskii
CTCGCAGCGCTCCCCGCGCCCCGAGCTCCCGGCCGGGGCGCCCGAGGCTGCCCGGCCCTGCCCTCCCGGCCCCGCACCTCCGGGCTGATGTAGGACACGAAGGACGGCTTGGCCGCCCTGGCCCCGCCGCCCAACATGGCCCCGGCCCGCGGCGGCGGCGCTTCCCAGCGCTCGTCCCGAGCGGGGAGGCAGCGGAAGGAGCGATCCCGCGGCAGCGCGGCGACGCCGAGCC
>NW_024496541.1:0-232 GCF_017590055.1 Onychostruthus taczanowskii
CCCCCCCCCCTTTGTCCCCCTCCCCCAGGAGAGGGTGGCCGAGCTTTCGGGGGTCCCCCCCGAGGACCAAGTGCTGCTCCACGCCGGGACCCCCCTGGACGATGAGGCCGTGCTGGGGCAGAGCCCCCTCCCCGAATTCACCACCCTGGACCTCTCCACGCGCCTGCTGGGCGGTAATTCCGGGGGGAGGGCCGCTAATTACCGCGTGTTAATTAACAAAACTACCCCCCCC
>NW_024496542.1:0-232 GCF_017590055.1 Onychostruthus taczanowskii
TTTTTTTTTTAATTTCCTGATTTTTTCTCAGAATTTCCTGATTTTTTCCTGGAATTTCCTCAAATTTCCCAGAAATTCTTGAATTTTCCCCAAATTTCCCGAATTTTCCCCAGAATTTCCTCAAATTTTCCAGGATTTCCTGAATTTTCCCCAGAATTTCCTGAAAATTTCTGGAATTGCCTGGAGTTCTCTCCTGAATTTCTCTGATTTTTCCTGGAATTTCCTGAATTTT
>NW_024496543.1:0-232 GCF_017590055.1 Onychostruthus taczanowskii
CTAATTCAAAGATTATTTCAAGATCCCGCAGTGCCAAAAGGTTAATTTTGTCTAAGTTCCACAAGTTGTTTGCCATATTTTCCCTGCCAGCCAGGCGCCCCTGCCACCATTATGTGGGCCATGGTGGCCCTTGTGGCGCTGGCACTATTTAATGCCTCTCTTACTGTGGGGCACTGGGAAGAGGAAGCCACCACCTCTCCCCTGCCCTTCTGCCCATGGCATGGCTCTCCAG
>NW_024496544.1:0-232 GCF_017590055.1 Onychostruthus taczanowskii
TTTTTCCCGCCGTGATTCCCGGCGTTCCCCCCGCAGGCACCACGGCCGCGCCGTGCGCGCGGTGGCGTTCCACCGGCGCTACCCGCTCTTCGCCTCCGGCTCCGACGACGGCTCCGTCATCGTCTGCCACGGCATGGTCTACAAGTACGGAACGCCGCGGCGCCGGCCTCGGGCGGCCCCTCGGGGCATTCCGTCCTGGGATTTACTCCTGGGATTTATCCCTGGGATTTAT
>NW_024496545.1:0-232 GCF_017590055.1 Onychostruthus taczanowskii
TTCTTCCTACCAGTCTTTAGTTAAGGAAGATTGCCTTAACTACGGAAAAACTCTGGATTTAAGCAGAAACAATATATTTTTTGTTAACCCATCAGACTTCCAGGGACTTCGCTCCCTCAAATGTCTCAACTTGTCAGATAATGCAATAAGTCAAACTTTAAATGGAAGTGAATTCTCTTACTTGTCTGAATTGAAATATCTGGATTTTTCTAACAACAGGGTTGATTTGCTA
>NW_024496546.1:0-232 GCF_017590055.1 Onychostruthus taczanowskii
GGTACCCACAGGGGGACACCCCTGAGTGCCCTCAGGTGTGTCCCTCCAGGCTGAGCTGGCTCTGACCCCCTGTATCCCACCTGGCACATGTTGGGGGACATCCCCCAGGTGTGTCCCTGTAGGGTGACCTGGCTCTGACCCCACAGGGGGACATGCCCCAGGTGTGTCCCCACAGGGTGACATGGCTGTGGCCCTACAAGGGGACATCCTCACGTCCCCCAGGTGTGTCCCC
>NW_024496547.1:0-232 GCF_017590055.1 Onychostruthus taczanowskii
AATTTTGGGTCAGTTTTTTGCGGTTTTGGGTATTTTTGGGTCAGTTTTTTGTGATTTTGGGCGATTTTGGGTCCTTTTTTTCCCTTTCTTGGGGCGTGGCCCTTACCTGCTCAGGTGTGACCTCCAGGTGCTCCCAGAGCTGCACCTGGCCCAGGTGGGACGGGACCCGGAAGGTGACGGCGGCTTCGAGGGCGCGGCGGCCCAGGACCTTCACCTGTACAGGTGAGACAGG
>NW_024496548.1:0-232 GCF_017590055.1 Onychostruthus taczanowskii
GATGAGGCTGGGCCAGCCCGACTCCCAGTGACCACAAACTGTGTGCCTACACTGCTCAGAAATGAAGGTGACTGCAATCAGCAAGCCTGAGTTCAGGTTTGCAGGTACGATCCAAGGATTTCAGCCCCAAAAGACAAGTTTCCTGGAAAGCCACCTCCTCAGACAGCAGAGTGGCAGCAAATTCTGACAGAACCTCTAACATGTGCAGTCTGCTCTTGGGTGTCTTGTAGGG
>NW_024496549.1:0-232 GCF_017590055.1 Onychostruthus taczanowskii
CCTGAATGACAGCCCCCATATCCAACTTACTTCATTTTCAGGCTTCCTTTCTCCATCCAGAAGCTTGAATATCTCAGCACACTCCATGGAAATTTTCACGTATCCCTCCACGACATCGTACACTTCGGGCGACGGCAGCGTCTTGGCGACGGACACGAAGGTCTCCAGCCCTGCAAAGCCACAGCGTCACCCGGGGCACCAGCGCCACGTGTGGAGCCCGCTCTGGGCCGTC
>NW_024496550.1:0-5425 GCF_017590055.1 Onychostruthus taczanowskii
AAATGTCACAAAAATTTCACTCAGATTTCATCAAAATGTCACAAAAATTTCACTCAGATTCCACCCAAATTTCATTCAAAATTCACCCAAATTTCACTCAGATTCTACCCAAAATTCACAAAAATTTCACTCAGATTTCACACAAAAATTTCACCAAAATTTCACTCAGATTTCACCCAAAATTCACCCAAATTTCACAAAAATTTCACGCAGATTTCACCCAAAATTCATGCAGATTTCACTCGAATTTTACCCAAAAATCACTCAGATTTCATCAAAATTTCACAAAAATTTCACTCAGATTTCACTCAAATCCTGCACAAAATTCTTCAAAATTTCACTCAGATTTCACCCAAAATTCACCCAAATTTCACTCAGATTTCACCAAAATTTCACTCAGATTCCACCCAAAATTCATGCAGATTACACTCAAATTTCACTCGAATTTTACCCAAAATTCACCCAAATTTCACTCAGATTTCACCAAAATTTCACTCAGATTCCACCCAAATTTCATTCAAAATTGACCCAAAATTCAGTCAGATTTCACCAAAATTTCACCAAAATTTCATCTCAGACTCCACCCAAAATTCCCCCAAATTTCACCCAAAATTGACCCAAATTTCACGCAGATTTCACAGAAATTTCACTCGAATTTCACCCAAATCCTGCCCCAAAATTTCACTCAAATCTCACCCCAATTTCAGCCCAATTTCAACAAAATTTCACCTGAAATCCCCTCCCTGGTCACTCCCAGCCCATCCCAGGGGGATTTTTGGGTTCCAAACCCCAATTTTTGGGTCCAAATCCCCAATTTTGGTGTCTAAATCCCCGATTTTGGCTCAAAATCCCCAATTTTTTTGGTTCCAATCCCCAATTTTTGGGTTCCAAACCCCAATTTTTGGGTTCCAAATCCCCAATTTTGGTGTCTAAATCCCCGATTTTGGCTCCAACCCCCCTTTTTTTCGGCTCTAAATCCCCAATTTTTGACTTCTAATCCCCAATTTTTGGGTTAAAATCCCCGATTTTGGGTTCCAAATCCCCAAATTTGGGTTCCAAATCCTCAATTTTGGATCCAAATCCTCAAATTTTTTTGCTCCAAATCCCCAATTTTTTGTTCCAAATCCCCAATCTTGGTGTCTCAATCCCCGATTTTGGCTCCAAATCCCCATTTCTTTGGCTCCAAATCCCCAAATTTTTAGCTCCAAAACCCCATTTTTTTGACTTCCAAACCCCAAATTTTGGGTTAAAACCCCCGGTTTTGGGTTCCAAATCCCCAATTTTGGGTCCCAAATCCCCAATTTTGGTGTCCAAATCCCCGATTTTAGCTCCAAAACCCCATTTCTTTGGCTCCAAATCCCCAATTTTTTGGCTCTAAATCCCCAACCCCAAATTTCTGTTTGCAAATCCCTGATTTTGGGTCCCAAATCCCTGATTTTGGTGTCTCAATCCCCAATTTTAGCTCCAAAACCCTACTTCTTTGGCTCTAAATCCCCCATTTTTTGGCTCCAAACCCCCAATTTTTCACTTCCAATCCCCAAATTTTGGGTCCAAACCCCCGGTTTTGGGTGTTTGCTCACCCTCGAGCAGCTGCGGCAGGAAGTGTGCGGCGGCCTTGTCCTTCCTGACGCGGGGCCCGGCCATGGGGCGCCCGTGCCGCTCGACTTTGGCTTCCAAATCCCCACTTCTTTGGCTTCAAATCCCCAATTTTTCGGCTCTAATTCCTCAATTTTTTGGTTCCAATCCCCAATTTTTGGGTTCCAAACCCAAATTTCTGTTTGCAAATCCCCGATTTTGGTTCCAAATCCCCATTCTTTTGGCTCCAAATCCCCAATTTTTCGGCTCTAATTCCTCAATTTTTTGAGTTCTAATACCCAATTTTTGGGTTCCAAACGCCGATTTTGGCTTCCAAATCCCCACTTCTTTGGCTTCAAATCCCCAATTTTTCGGCTCTAATTCCTCAATTTTTTGAGTTCTAATACCCAATTTTTGGGTTCCAAACGCCGATTTTGGCTTCCAAATCCCCACTTCTTTGGCTTCAAATCCCCAATTTTTCGGCTCTAATTCCTCAATTTTTTGAGTTCTAATACCCAATTTTTGGGTTCCAAACGCCGATTTTGGCTTCCAAATCCCCACTTCTTTGGCTTCAAATCCCCAATTTTTCGGCTCTAATTCCTCAATTTTTTGAGTTCTAATACCCAATTTTTGGGTTCCAAACGCCGATTTTGGCTTCCAAATCCCCACTTCTTTGGCTTCAAATCCCCAATTTTTCGGCTCTAATTCCTCAATTTTTTGAGTTCTAATACCCAATTTTTGGGTTCCAAACCCCGATTTTGGGTTCCAAATCCCCATTCTTTTGGCTCCAAATCCCCATTTTTTTGGCTCCAAATCCCCAATTTTTTTGGCTGCAAATCCCCAATTTTTGGGTTCCAAACCCCGATTTTGGGTTCCAAATCCCCAATCTTGGTGTCTCAATCCCCGATTTTGGCTCCAAATCCCCATTTCTTTGGCTCCAAATCCCCCATTTTTTGGCTCCAAAAACCCATTTTTTTCACTTCCAGTCCCCAAATTTTGGGTTCAAACCCCCAATTTTTGGTTACAAATCTCCAATTTTGGGTTCCAAATCCCCAATCTTGGTGTCTCAATCCCCGATTTTGGCTCCAAATCCCCATTTCTTTGGCTCCAAATCCCCCATTTTTTGGCTCCAAAAACCCATTTTTTTCACTTCCAGTCCCCAAATTTTGGGTTCAAACCCCCAATTTTTGGTTACAAATCTCCAATTTTGGGTTCCAAATCCCCAATCTTGGTGTCTCAATCCCCGATTTTGGCTCCAAATCCCCATTCTTTTGGCTCCAAATCCCCAATTTTTCAGCTCTAAACCCCCAATTTTTGACTTCTAATCCCCATTTTTTTGGGTCCAAACCCCCGGTTTTTGGTGTTTGCTCACCCTCGAGCAGCTGCGGCAGGAAGTGTGCGGCGGCCTTGTCCTTCCTGACGCGGGGCCCGGCCATGGGGCGCCCGTGCCGCTCCAGCCCCAGGTACCAGGCGCGGCCCGAGCGGCGCTGCCGGTACAGCGCCGAGGCGTAGAGCACGTGGTAGTTCTCGAACACGCACTCCTTGAAGCGGCACTCGGGCGTGAAGTGCACCTGGAAACACCTGGGGGTCACCTGGGCACTCCTGAGATATACCTGAGTACACCTCGATACACCTGGGGGTCACCTGAGCACACCTGGGGGCACCTGAGATATACCTGAGATACACCTGGGCACACCTGGGGGCACCCAGGGACACCTGGGGCACACCTGGATACACCTGGGGGCAGCTAGGGTACCCCTGGGGGCACCTGGGCACACCTGGATACACCTGGGCACCCCTGGGGGCACCCAGGGACACCTGGGGCACACCTGGATACACCTGGGGGCAGCTAGGGTACACCTGGGGGCACCTGGGCACACCTGGATACACCTGGGGCACTCCTTGAAACGGCACTCGGGCGTGAAGTGCACCTGGGGGCACACCTGGGGGTCACCTGAGCACACCTGGGGACACCTGGGCACTCCTGAGCACACCTGGGCACACCTGGGGGTCACCTGGGGTCACCTGGGGGCACCTGAGATACACCTGGGGGCACCTGGGCACACCTGGGCACACCTGGGGGCACCTGAGATACACCTGGGCACACCTGAGCACACCTGTATAGACCTGGGCACTCCTTGAAGCGGCACTCGGGCGTGAAGTGCACCTGGAAACACCTGGGGGTCACCTGGGGGCACCTGGGGGCACCTGAGATACACCTGGGCACACCTGAGCACACCTGAGCACTCCTTGAAATGGCACTCGGGCGTGAAGTGCACCTGAGGGCACACCTGGGGGTCACCTGGGCACACCTGGGGGCACCTGGGGCACCTGGGGGCACCTGGGCACAACTGAGATATACCTGAGTACACCTGGATACACCTGGGGGCACACCTGGGGGTCACCTGGGCACACCTGGGGGCACCTGAGATATACCTGAGATACACCTGGGCACACCTGGGCACACCTGGGGCACCTGGGGACACCTGAGATATACCTGAGTACACCTGGATACACCTGGGGGTCACCTGGGGGCACCTGAGATACACCTGGAAACACCTGGGGGCACCTGGGGGCACCTGAGGTACACCTGGGCACACCTGGATACACCTGGATACACCTGGGCACTCCTTGAAGCGGCACTCGGGCGTGAAGTGCACCTGGAAACACCTGGGGGTCACCTGGGGGCACCTGGGCACACCTGGGCACACCTGGGTACAGCCCAGGGTCACCTGAGTACATCTAAGGGTCACCTATGGGTGCGTTGTCCCACCTGAAACAACTGTGGGCCCACCTGGGGGTCACCTGGGCACACCTGAGCACATCTGGGGGTCACCTGGGGGCACCTGGGCACACCTGGGTACAGCCCAGGGTCACCTGAGTACATCTAAGAGTCACCTATGGGTGTGTTGTCCCACCTGAAATAGCTGTGGGCACACCTGGGCACACCTGGGTACAGCCCAGGGTCACCTGAGTACACCTAAGGGTCACCTATGGGTGCGTTGTCCCACCTGGGCACACCTGGGAAACACCTGGGATACACCTGGGATACACCTGGGCACACCTGGGGCACACCTGGGCACACCTGGGCACACCTGGGCACACCTGGGGGTTTTGGGGGATCCCAGGGTGGATTTTTGGGTGAATTTGGGGGTTTTTTTGGTGTATTTGGGGTAGATTTTGGGATTTTTGGTGGTTCGGGGTCAGATTTTGGGGATTTTTGGGGGTGATTTTGGGATTTTGGGGTGGATCTTGGGGATTTGAGGTTTTGGGGTAAATTTGGGTCTTTTTTGGGGTGGATTTTGGGGATTTGGGGTGGATTTTGGGTTTTTTTCGGTGTCCTTGGGGTATATTGTGTGATTTTGGGGTGGATTTTGGGGATTTGGGGTGGATTTGGGTTTTTTTGGGTGTCCTTGGGGTATTTTGCGTGATTTTGGGGTGGATTTTGGGGATTTCGGGCATTTCCTGGCGGATTTGGTGTTTTGGCTGTTCCTGGCGTGGATTTCGGGGTGGATTTGGGGATTTTGGTGCAGATTTGGGGGGTTTTGGGCGTGGATTCTGGGGGGGATTTCGGATTTGGGGCGGATTTTGGTGTTTTTGGGGTGAATTTCGGGGTTTTTGGGTCACTCACGGAGGTGTAGACGACGCCGGCGCCGTTCATGGCCACGTAACGCCCGGCGCGGGCGCCCTGGATGGCGACGACGCGGAGCCCGACCGGGATCAGGTTAAACAGGGCTGGAAATGGGGGAAAAAACGGCAAAAATGGTAAAAAACGGTAAAAACCAGTAAAAACCAGTAAAAACCAGTGAAAACCAGTGACAACGCCCCCCCCCAGTTCATCCCAGTAACC
>NW_024496551.1:0-232 GCF_017590055.1 Onychostruthus taczanowskii
TGGGGGGTTCCCATTTTTGGGGGTTCCCGGGGGGGTGTTCCCATTTCGGGGTTCCCATTTTGGGGTTCTAATTTCGGGGTCCCCATTTCAGGCTTCCCATTTTTGGGGTGTCTGTGGGGTCCCCATTTCAGGGTTGTCATTTTGGGGTCCCCATTTCGGGGTCCCTATTTCGGGGTCCCTATTTCGGGGTTCCCATTTTCTGGTGCCCATTTTCGGGGTTCCCGGGGGGTCC
>NW_024496552.1:0-232 GCF_017590055.1 Onychostruthus taczanowskii
CAGGTCTTTATGAGTACCTTATCCCTGTATTGAATTTGGTGTACTGTGAATCCTAGAGGAATGTTTTGCTTTCAAATTCCCTGCTTCCTCAGTTCCTGTAGGTTTTTACCTGTGGTTATCAGGTAAGGTCGCATTTGAACATCTTCTGTTCTCAGGTGCCCTACAGGCATCCTGTGTTCATAGGGCATCCTGTAGAGCATCTTGAAAGGTGATAACCCTGTTTCAGAATGAG
>NW_024496553.1:0-232 GCF_017590055.1 Onychostruthus taczanowskii
CGCATCGCTCCGCACATCGCCCCGCACCTCTCTGCACATCGCTAATCATCACCCCGCGCACCGCTCCGCATCGCCCCGCGCATCGCCCCGCACCGCTCCGCACATCACCCCGCGCACCGCTCTGCACCGCTCCGCATCACCCCGCGCATCGCCCCGCACCGCTCCGCACATCACCCCGCACATCGCTCCGCACCGCACCGCTCATCGCTCCGCATCACCCCGCGCATCGCCC
>NW_024496554.1:0-232 GCF_017590055.1 Onychostruthus taczanowskii
TTTATCAATTTTTATATTGTTTGGAAAGTTTTCCTTCTGCCTTTAGGAAACAACTAAAATTAATTAGAGAGATTATTAATTAGAGAGATAAAACCAAGGAATTCCTTAAACCAGGAGTGGTATTGATTGGGAGAATGGTTACATGAGAAATTAGATCACACTGGTAAGGAGGCGTTTTATTTTGTTGCACAGAGCAAAGGGGAGCCTCTAAACAGGAAAACTTGTGAAATTA
>NW_024496555.1:0-232 GCF_017590055.1 Onychostruthus taczanowskii
TTTATTTTATTTTTAAATTTTATTTTACTTAATTTTATTTTAACTTTATTTTAACTTTATTATTAATTTTACTTTATTTTGCTCTATTTTAATTTTTTATTTTATTTAATTTATTTAATTTATTAATTTTATTTTATTAATTTTATTCATTTTATTTTATTTATTTTTAAATTTATTTTTAAATTTAATTTATTTCATTTTATTCATTTTATTTTACTTTATTTTATTCATT
>NW_024496556.1:0-232 GCF_017590055.1 Onychostruthus taczanowskii
ACATTTTAATCTGATTTGCATTTTGGTGAAAGCCTGGAATCTTTTGCAGTTTGCCAGATAACAAAGGGTTTAGAATAGTATGCAAGTAATCTTTTGGACCTTTCATCTCTCTTCTTATGACAATCAATACATTTACTATACTCCTATTTTTATTCCATCAGGGAATTTGATCATAAAAATGACTCAACCACTCAAAGAGCATTAGTCAAAACTATTCAGAAGTTCTTGATCT
>NW_024496557.1:0-232 GCF_017590055.1 Onychostruthus taczanowskii
TGATCAATATTTGTGGGCGTGGCTAAAACCTCATTGGCTGCTGTGGGCGTGGCTAAAGCGCGGCCTTCGGTCGTTGTGGGCGTGGCCAACCAGCGGTGAATAACCGAGGTGGGCGTGGCTAAAGAACTCTGATTGGCAGCTGTGGGCGTGGCTAAAGAACTCTGATTGACAGCTGTGGGCGTGGCTACAGAGCGCTGACATCTGAGGGCGTGGCTAAAGAGCTCTGACAGCT
>NW_024496558.1:0-232 GCF_017590055.1 Onychostruthus taczanowskii
TTTTTCCCAATTTCCCCCTTTTCCTCCCCAGCAAATGCTGCACTACGACCCCAACAAGCGAATCTCGGCCAAGGCCGCGCTGGGCCACCCGTTCTTCAGGGACGTCACCCGAGCCGTGCCCCACCTGCGCCTCTGACCCCAAAAACGGGCCCAAAACCCCCCAAAATGACCCCCAAAACCCCCAAAAACTGCCTCAAAACCCCAGAAATGGCCCCAAAACCCCAAAAACGGC
>NW_024496559.1:0-232 GCF_017590055.1 Onychostruthus taczanowskii
GTGGCGAGAAGAGGGATCCAAAACACGTCCATGGGTGTCCAGAAACGGAGAAGATTTGGGGCACCAACCACCCAAAAATGGGCACCACAAAGAGGAAGAAGAAGAGTGCCTGGGTGTTTTTTTAGTGCCTGGGTGAGGGGAGGGCTTTGGATGTGGTTTGTGACAAAAATGACGCATCAAGGAAAGGCAAGCCACACTTCGATGTAAATTTGAGGTGTTTAAAAAAGACCCC
>NW_024496560.1:0-232 GCF_017590055.1 Onychostruthus taczanowskii
CTTTGGGGTCTCCATTTCGGGGTCCCCCCGTTTGGGGTCCCCCCTTGGCGCTCACCCTTCCGGGGTCCCCCCCGGGGGTCCCCGTTCCCCCCCAGCCTACGAGGAGAAGCAGCGCCTCAAGCGCTCCGAGATCTCCCAGCGCTCCTGGTTCGGACCCCCTCCCTCCCGAGCCCCCCTCCAAAAACTGGGGCTGGGGGCTTCCCGCTCGCCCCGAGCCCCCCCGGCACCCCCC
>NW_024496561.1:0-164 GCF_017590055.1 Onychostruthus taczanowskii
TGTCACTCAGTGTCCCCACGTCACCTGTGTCAATGCTCAAGGCCAGCCCCTCTGTCCCACTGTCCCTCCTGTCCCCAATGTCCCCAGTGTCCCCATTGTCCCCCACTGTCCCCATTGTCACTCAGTGTCCCCAATCCCCCCAAATGTCCCCAATCCCCCCATGT
>NW_024496561.1:1658-5270 GCF_017590055.1 Onychostruthus taczanowskii
AAAATAACCCCAAATAACCCCAAAATAACCCAAAATAACCCCAAAATAACCCAAAAAAAAACCCCAAAAAAAACCCAAAATAACCCCAAAATAACCCCAAAATAACCCCAGAATAACCCCAAAATGACCCAAAATAACCCGAAATAACCCAAAATGACCCAAAATAACCCCAAATAACCCCAAAATAACCCCAGAGCGGGCCACAGCGACCCCAAATGACCCCAAACAACCCAAAATGACCCAAAATAACCCAAAATAACCCGAAATAAACCCAAAATAACCCCAAAATAACCCCAAAATAACCCAAAATAACCCCAAATAACCCCAAATAACCCCAAAATAACCCCAAAATAACCCCAAATAACCCAGAATAACCCCAAAATAACCCCAAATAACCCCAAAATAACCCCAGAGCGGGCCACAGCGACCCCAAACGACCCCAAACAACCCAAAATAACCCAAAATAAACCCAAAATAACCCCAGAGCGGGCCACAGCGACCCCAAACGACCCCAAACAACCCAAAATAACCCAAAATAAACCCAAAATAACCCCAGAGCGGGCCACAACGACCCCAAATGACCCCAAAAATAACACCAGAACGGGCCCGGGAACGACCCGAGATAACCCGAATAAAGCCCAAATAGCCCCAAAAATAACCCGGGAGCGGGCCCCGGGTCAGCCCAAAATAACCCCAAAAACAACCCCGGAACGTTCCCGGGATTGGCCCGAAATAAACCCCAAAGAGCCCCAAAAATAACCCCAAAACTGGCCCAGGGACAGCCCGAGACAGGCCCGAAATAACCCCAAAAATAACCCCGGAATGGGCCCAGGACCAGCCTGAAATAACCCAAAATAACCCCAAAAATAACCCCGGGACCGGTCCGGGATTGGTCCGAGATAACCCAAAAAAAAACCCAAAAATAACCCCGGGACGGGCTCAGGATCAGCCCGAGATAGCCTGAAATAACCCCAAAACAAGCCCAAAATAACCCCAAAATAACCCTGGAGCAGGCCTGGGACCAGCCCCAAATAAACCCCAAATAACCCCAAAATAACCCCGGGACCCGGCCAGGATCAGCCCCAAAATAACCCCGAAAATAACCCCAAAAATAACCCCAAAATAACCCCAAATAAACCCAAAAATAACCCAAAAATAACCCCGAGATCAGCCCAAAATCAGCCCGAGAATCGCCCCAAAAATCACCCCAAAACCCCCCAAAAACCGACGCCTGTCCCCGGTGTCCCGGTTATCCCCCGGTGTCCCCCCGTGTCCCCAATGTCCCCCCGGTGTCCCCCCGGTGTCCCGCTGACCGCCGCCCGCAGCCGCAGCTCCCGCAGGGTCCCGGTTCCTCCCCGCAGGTCCAGCCCGAGCTGCTCGAGCCGCAGCGGCTCCTCCAGGAAGGGCCCGAGCCAGCGCTGCAGCGCGTACCGGGCGGCGCGGGCCTTCAGCGCCTCGGGCCAGCCCCGCGCCCAGCCCGCCATGGCGGCGGCACCGGCGGCGGCACCGGCAGCGGCCCCGACACCGGGATCGGCCTCGGGATCGACACCGGGAGCGGCCCCGACACCGGGATCGGCCCCGGGAGCGGCCCCGGGAGCGGCTGCGGCCCCGAACCGGGAGCGGCCCCGAGATCGGCACCGGCACCGGCGCCGCCACAGACAGCCACTTCCGGCTCCGCCCACGCACTTCCGCTCCCGACGCGCTGCCCCCATTGGCCGCCGAGGGTTTGATTGACGGCGCGCCAGCGGGAGGGGAGCGCCGCCGGCCAATCAGAGCGCGGCGGGCGGCGCGCGCGCGCGCGCGCTCCGGCCAATCGCGACGAGGGACGGGGGACGAGGGCGGAGAAAAGGCGGGGCCTCGGCCGGAAGTGGCATCGGGAGGTTGCCGGAAGTTGCGCAATGAGTTGCCGGAAGTGGGAAGCGCCGGGGCTGGGGGCGCTGAGGGGGCGGGGCTGGGGTGGAGGGGAGGAATTGGGGGAGGGGGGGGGGAGGCACCCCCCACCCCCGAGGGCGGTTTGGGGGCAATAAGAGGGTTTTTTAGGACGATAAAGGATTTTTGGGGTCAATAAAGGATTTTTGGGGTCAATAAAGGATTTTTCAGGACAATAAATGGTTTTTTTGTGGGATAAAAGTGCTACCTTTAATGGGGGAGGGGCGGAACTGGGGTCAGCTGCGGGTCAGAACCGGGTCAGGACCGGGTTAGGACTGGGCTGGTTCCGGATCGGTCCCGGTGGGTCCTGGGTCGGTCCCGGTACCCCCCAGTCCACCCCGGGTCAGTCCTGGGGGGCTCTGGGTCCGTCCCGGGTCAGTCTCGGTCCATCCCAGTCCATCCCAGTCCATCCCAGTCCATCCCAGTCCCTCCCAGTCCCTCCCAGTCTGTCCCAGTCCCTCCCAGTCCCTCCCAGTCCATCCCAGTCCATCCCAGTCCCTCCCAGTCCCTCCCAGTCCGTCCCAGTCCGTCCCGTCAGTACCGGCCGTGCCGGCACGCGTCGCAGCCGCACGAGGCCGCGGTCACGGCCCGGAGGCGCCGGGAGCCGCCCGGGCAGCGTAGGGTGAGCTGGACCTGGGGGCGGGGCCGGGGGCGGGGTCAGGGACACGCCCCGGGGAGCCCCGCCCACAGCGGGACACGCCCGGCCGCGCCCTCACAGGCCACGCCCACACCTGTGCAGCTGCACCCTCATAGGCCATGCCCACACCTGTGCGGCCACACCCACATAGGCCACGCCCACACCTCTATCTGCCCTGCCACACCCTCACAGGCCACGCCCACACATTGATGGACCCACCCAGGCCACGCCCACATATGTTCCACCGCACCCTCATAGGCCACGCCCGCACCTGGACATGCCCTCACAGGCCACGCCCACCCCTGCACGGCCACACCCACTCCACCCAAGCCACACCCACATCATTTTTTCCCCAGGCCCCGCCCACAGCCCCCAAGGCCCCGCCCTCAACGGCCCCGGGCTCTCCTGGCCCCGCCCCCTCGCGAGGCCCCGCCCACCCTGGTCACGTGCTCCATGGTGCAGCAGCGCGCCTCGGCCAGCAGGGGGCGCCCTCCGGCGTCCAGCAGCGCGGGGGGGGCGGGGCCGGCGCGCGACTCGCAGTGCCCCGCGCATGCGCCGAGCGAGGCCACGCCCCGCGGGCGGCAGGGGGGCCGCGTGGTGGGGGCGGGGCTCCCGGGACTTCCGGGGGGTGGAGCTTCGGAGGGCGGGGCTGATGAGGGGCGGGGCCTGCATGGGAGGCGTCTCTGAGGGGCGTGGCCAGGGTGTGGCCCGTGGGGGCGTGGACAGTGAGGGTGTGGCCGGTGTGGGGGCGTGGCCAGTGTGGGTGTGGTTCAGAACAGGGTGGGGCTAAGGGCACCATGGGGGTGTGGCCTGTCAAAGGGGCGTGGCCAGGTGTGGGTGGGGTTCACGAAGGCCGGGCCTGGCTGGGTGGGCGTGGCCTGATTCCAGGGCGGGGTTAAGGGCAGGGCGGGGCAGGGAGAGGGGGCGTGCCCTGAGGCCCCGCCCCTCGCAGGGGATTGGACAACGCCGGGAAGACGACGCTGCTGAAGCGGCTGAACGGGGAGGACGTGGGGGGCACCTCCCCCACCCTGGGCTTCAACATCAAA
>NW_024496562.1:0-232 GCF_017590055.1 Onychostruthus taczanowskii
TAACATAGAATGATCATAAAAATAATAAACTAGAATACATATTTAAAATTTACCCCTTATTCCTGAGCTGATTAGATTTCTAAAGCCAGAAGGAATAATTAATCTGACCCAGTGTATAACAAGGCTACTTAATGTCAATTGGTAATGACTACATGATTCTCAATAACCTGTCTTTCAGAAAAAACCTACTACACTAAATATAAATACTTTGAAGAGATACCCACTTTACCAC
>NW_024496563.1:0-232 GCF_017590055.1 Onychostruthus taczanowskii
CCCTCCCAGCAGGCAGCATAGTCGCTCTCTTCCTGACTGGTTTCTTAGTTCTTACATGGATGTTTAATGCCCAACATATCCACCCTTCATCTGATCCATATCTTGGTCACTGTATGTGATCACTCCTAATTTCCCTTCTGGTCCATTCTGCCGTGCAGTACTGCATCATTTTGAGCTCGTCCTTATCTCTGGTATTGGGGTCATGTTTCCACTAGGCTAGTTTCCTTCCCAG
>NW_024496564.1:0-231 GCF_017590055.1 Onychostruthus taczanowskii
GGTTGGGCTGGGTGACCTCCAGAGGTCTTCCACCCCTAACATTCTGTGAACCCCTCAGTGTTCTACAACCCCTGCCCAAACCTATTCACCCAGGTTCCCTCCCAACCCCACATCCTTCCCAGCGGTCCCAAATTTACCCAAAAATCCACAGTGTGGCTCTGCCCTCCTGTGACACTTGTCTGTGCCTGCTTCTGCTCATTAAATTGGGACTATCAGGTCTTGCTTTCCAAC
>NW_024496565.1:0-231 GCF_017590055.1 Onychostruthus taczanowskii
AAAAAAAAAGCATAAACCACTAAAATATTACATCATGTTCTGCCATACATCAACTTTCTTGTTATTTTATAGCCATTAACTTACACAAAATATATTTAAAGATACTGTTTTTCATATCCAAGCCACTTATGATGGCATTTCTCTGTAAGATACATTTCTTGAGCCAACAGTCTTGAAATGGGAAGGCATACATTAGATTAAGAAAACCTACAATATAACAGGTTAAGTATT
>NW_024496566.1:0-231 GCF_017590055.1 Onychostruthus taczanowskii
CCCACTATCCCGGCTGTTAACCCTTTCCCGGCCGTACCTGAGGCTCGGGGGGGGGCTCCTCCCCCGGGGGTCCCTCGGGTGGTGCTTTCTGGGGGGGCTGGGGGCCGGGGCCGAGCTTGGAGCGCAGCCAGAGCAGCTCCTCGGGGGACAGGATGGCGCCGGGGGGGTGCTGCAGGACGTGCTCCTTGAACCTGCGCCACAGGCGGGGTCACAGCCGGAATTGGGGGGGTC
>NW_024496567.1:0-231 GCF_017590055.1 Onychostruthus taczanowskii
TCTGGGGTCCTTTTTGGGGAGGGGGGAGGGGCTAGGGTCCTTTTTTGGGGGGGTCCCCGGTGTGTTCTGGGGGTTCTGTTCCCTTTTTTTTGGGGTGGGGGAGGACCCCGGGTGTGTCATGGAGGGGTCTGGGGTCCTTCCTGGGGTGAAGGGGAAGCCCCCCGGGTGTCCTGGGGGGGTTCTGGACCTTTTTTTTGGGGTGGGGGAGAACCCCCAATGTGTCCTGGGGGG
>NW_024496568.1:0-231 GCF_017590055.1 Onychostruthus taczanowskii
GGCTTGAGGGACAGAAATATCTTGAATATTCATAGAAATATCTCAAATATCTGTAAAAATCTCTCATCTAAAGGAGGGTCCCATTAATCCATAGAAATATCTCCAATTGTAGAGGTTTTGGTTCGTGACCAGGCAGAAACACCAATTCAGTGAAGAGGTCTGAGTTCACCAGTCTGAGTTTCCGGCCAATGCACCCATTGTGGGGTGGGTTTAGTGCTGGCCAAACCCCAG
>NW_024496569.1:0-231 GCF_017590055.1 Onychostruthus taczanowskii
TCATATTTTATGACACAGCAAATAGAGATTTAGCAGTGTCCGATGAAAAAAACTATACTCAGGAGCTGACAACTGACAAAATTATTTCTTTATTTATTTAATAAGAAACATTTTATCTCGTTCGAATATCACTCAGCAATGCTGGATTGGGAAAAACAGCAAAAACCAAAAACCAAACTAGTCAAGTTATGTAGAGTCGGCAGGTCTGAAGGTCTGAGGAGGTGTAAATAG
>NW_024496570.1:0-231 GCF_017590055.1 Onychostruthus taczanowskii
TCTGGCCATTCATGAGACTCCCTGGCAGTGACATTCCCAGTGTCAGAAACTTTCACTGTTAGGAGTGAAGCCCCTTCGCAGTGGATGGCTCCAGTGAGCTGACGGGTGCCCTGCTTGACTCCTCACACAGCCCACCCTCACATGTGTCAGACCAGTTTCCTTACAGGTCCCAGGTTTCCCATAGCAGTGAATCAGATGTCTCAGTCCATAAAGCCATTTATTCACAGTGCA
>NW_024496571.1:0-231 GCF_017590055.1 Onychostruthus taczanowskii
TCTCGCCGGGGGGTTTGGGGAGTCTCAGGGGAGCAGGGGGGCAGTTTTGGGGTCTCACCAGGCGTTTTTGGGGGTCCCTGTGTCCCCTGGTACTTGTCCTTGGCCACGGCCCAGTCCACAGCCAGGGGCCGCCCTGGGGGGCACGGGGGGGTCAGAGCCCCAAATTCCTGAGGGCCCCGTGCCCCACAAACCCCCCCAGCCTGTGTGCCCCTTCCCCAGAGACCCCCCCAG
>NW_024496572.1:0-670 GCF_017590055.1 Onychostruthus taczanowskii
CAGCGGGGACAGCGAGGGGACAGCGGGACACGGTCCGGGGGACATCCCGGGGGTCCTGGAGTGGCCGTCCCGCCGTGGGGACAGCGAGGGGACGCTGGGGACGTGGCACGGCCCGGAGTGGTGGCGGTGCCGGGTTTGGGGACAGCCAGCCGTGTCCCGGTCCTGTCCCGGTTCTGTCCCCAGCCCTGTCCCGGTGCCACCGTCCCCTCTGTGTCCCCCCAGTGTCCCCATCCCATCTCCACACTGACTCCCCTACCCCGGGACCCCCGCTGGAACCCCCAAAAACCACCTGGAGACCCCAAAAAACACCTGGAGACCCCAAAAAACACCTGGAGACCCCCAAAACCACCTCTGGGACCCCCCTGAAACCCCCAAATCACTTCGAGACCCTCCCCCAAAAAATAGCCGGAGACACCCAAAAACAGCTGGAGACCCCTCCCCAAACACCTGAGACACCCCCACCCAGGACCCTCCCCAAAACCACCGGGAGACCCCCCGCAAACACCTGGACCCCCCCAAACACACCCGGAGACCCCCGAAAACACCTCGAGACCCCCCTGGAACCCCCAAAACCACCTCGAGACCCCCACTGGATCCCCCAAAAACACCTGCAGACCCCTCCCCAAACTCAGCCCAAACCTGGCCTTCCTGTCCGAGGAGGTGAGGGAGA
>NW_024496572.1:4824-5272 GCF_017590055.1 Onychostruthus taczanowskii
GTGCCCCCCCCAGCCTCCCGCCCCCCTCCCCGCCGTGGCACCCACCGGGCTCAGCCAGGAGGACGCCCCCGAGCCGGGTGAGCTCGCTGCCCGGCCGCTCCTCGATGGGGATGAGGCCGCCCGAGGCCAGCGCGGGGTCGCAGCTGCTGCCGGGGGCGGCCACGTAGAAGGGGACGCGCAGGTGGCGCGCGGCCAGCGCCAGCTGGAACGTCCCGATCTTGTTGGCCACGTCGCCGTTGGCCGCCACGCGGTCGGCGCCCACCACCACGGCTGGGGACACGGCGGGGGCTGCGTCACCCGGGGGTCCCCTCGCCGTGGCTCTGCTCTGTGTCCCTGTTCCGTCCCCAGCCTGTGTCCCTTTTCCTTGTCTCCATCGTGTGTCACCTCACGCCGTGTCCCTCCTGTGGGCCCTCACCCCGTTCTGTGTCCCCACTCCATGTCCCTGCTG
>NW_024496573.1:0-231 GCF_017590055.1 Onychostruthus taczanowskii
CCGCTCCGGCTGCGGCAGCGCCGCGGAGCGCCCGGCCCGGCGGGAGCGCGGCTTTCCCCACGGGACCCCAGGGACGCCGTCCCATCGGCGGGGCTGCGGGACGAGGCTGCGAGGTGGGGATGGAACGCGGCGGGGCCGTCACGGAGGGGGCGCGGGGCCGTGCGGCAGGGCCGGGTTCGGCGGGGAGGGCGGCGGTCTGGGGCTCGCCCCGCCGGCCGGGGCGCAGGTGGC
>NW_024496574.1:0-231 GCF_017590055.1 Onychostruthus taczanowskii
TGAGGGGCTGGGCTCAGCTCCTCTCCCGCTCTCCTCTGGACACTGGAGGGGAGCCAGGCCATGCTCGCTGTGGGGAGAACTCGCCACCACAGCGGAGCTCTGTCTCCTGCTGCCTTCCCCTGCTGTGAGTGAAGCTCTGCTAGTGGGGCACTCATTGTACTGGGACCTTAGTGACACCCTGCCTCACTAGAAAAGGACCATCAACATCTACTCCGGTGCCTCAGGGGAAAA
>NW_024496575.1:0-231 GCF_017590055.1 Onychostruthus taczanowskii
GGTCAAAAATCATTGAGGTTGGTGTAGGGTCTTCCTCTACATGGATCCAAACCTGATGGATCTCCATGGTTATCTCCAGGCTTAAACCCCTGAGGTGGAGCAGAGTCTTGCTCCAAGCAGGGCTTGAGACTGCAGAAATGGGTTTGGGGTGGGAGGGGGTTCTTCTGAGGGGGTCCCAGCTTTGCTTTGACCCCCTTGTCCCACCCCCACCAGCTGCGATGAGACCCACCT
>NW_024496576.1:0-231 GCF_017590055.1 Onychostruthus taczanowskii
GGGGAGGGGCGGTTTTCCCCCGAAATCTCCGAATTTTGGGGGGTTTGAACCCCAAAAATCCGCGAGGGAGGCGCCTCGGAAGGGGCGTGGCTTGGGGGTGAAGCCCCGCCCTCCGTTTCAATCGCCGGAGGCGGAGTCAGAGTCGGCGCTTCCGGGCTGGGCCCCTCCTCCCCCCACCCCCAGCACGTGATTGGTGGAGGTGAGAGACGGGGGCGGGGCCCCGGGGAGGGG
>NW_024496577.1:0-231 GCF_017590055.1 Onychostruthus taczanowskii
GGGAGGTGTTTGGGGGGTGTTGAGGGGCTCTGTGGATTTTTGGGGGATTTTGTGGCGTTTTGGGGGGTTTTGGGGGTGCCAGGGAGCTGTGCGGGGGGTCTCGAGCGCTGGGTCGTCTGGGGTCTATAGGGGATGTTTTGGGGTGTTGGAGAATTCTGGGGGGGTCCCAGAGGACATTGGGCTCCCAGGGGGTGTCCCCAGGGGTCCAGGGGAAGGGGCCCAAGGGGTGCT
>NW_024496578.1:0-231 GCF_017590055.1 Onychostruthus taczanowskii
ATTATTGTCTGTGTTTGAACTGGGGGGAATCCCCCTTAACTCGTGGTTTTAAAGGATTGAATGAAAACCTGCCTTTTCCTGCCTTGTTAGGAGTATAACAGGGGTGACAGGGAATCCTGTGTTCTATTTTAATACAAAGGGGAAAAATATGGTATATAAATAAATATAAATATATACGAAGTATATAAATATATACATTTATACACGATGTATATAAATAAATACAAAATA
>NW_024496579.1:0-231 GCF_017590055.1 Onychostruthus taczanowskii
ATATAATTTTTAAAATTTTTATTTACATCGTTTTAATAATTTTTTAAAATTTACATAGTTTTACTATAATCTTTACAATTTTAATTTACAGTTTTAATATAATTTTTTTAAAATTTATTTACATAGTTTTAATACTTTTAAATTTTTATTTACATAGCTTTAATACAATTTCTAAAATTTTTATTTACATAGTTTTAATATCACTTAAAACATTTTTATTTAGATAGTTTT
>NW_024496580.1:0-231 GCF_017590055.1 Onychostruthus taczanowskii
GTTTATTAATAATGGCAGCTTTAGTAACTATTGCTTGACTTGTGACTTTTTGTTGTTTAAATATTTCTTCTTTCTTGTGCCAAGTTGTGCAATTATTTGTTAGTTATTTGTAAACACTTGAGTCGTGATTTTGATCAACAAATAACCACTTATGTCTTACAAATTATACTTTGCAGTGTTAAATTTGGAAATTGGTGCCAAAAGTCTGTTCTAGAGGTGAAAGCCATAAAG
>NW_024496581.1:0-231 GCF_017590055.1 Onychostruthus taczanowskii
GTAGCTCCCATGGGAGAGAGTTCTCCATGAACTCCCCTGATGTGAGTCTATCTCACAAACAACAGATCCCTGAGAATGCTGCAGCATGAGTGCATCCCACAGGCAACAGTGCCCCTCAAACTGCTGCAGTGTGGATCTCTTCCCTGGGGTGCAGTCCCTCCAGTGGGGGCTTCTCTTTCCACAGGCCTCCTATAGGATCACAGCTTCCTCCAGGCACCCACCTGCTCCAGA
>NW_024496582.1:0-231 GCF_017590055.1 Onychostruthus taczanowskii
TGCCTCAGCGGGGGGGCGGGGCCGAGCGTCACTTTGCTGCCCTGAAGCTGCAGCGTCAGAGGGGGCGGGGCCGAGGCGGCGGCGGGGGGCGGGGCCACGGCCGGCGGTGGGAGGGGCGAAGGCTTGGCCCCGCCCCCCGCGGGGGAGGGGCGGTGCTGGGCCAGGGCGGCGAGCTGGCCCAGGCTGACGACCTCGCCCGCTGGAATTTTGGGGGAAAAAAGGGGAAATTTG
>NW_024496583.1:0-6684 GCF_017590055.1 Onychostruthus taczanowskii
GGAGCCCCTTGGAGCAGCTTTGGGATCATTCCGGAACCTCTGGAGCAGCTTTGGGATCATCCTGGAGCAGCATTGGGATCATCCGGGACCTCTTGGATCAGCTTTGGGATTGTCCTGGAGGAGCTTTGGGGTCATCCAGAATCTCTTGGATCATCTTTGGGGTCATCCAGGATCTCCTGGAGCAGCTTTGGACTCGCCCCAGCACCTTTGGAGTAGTTTTGGGACCGTCCTAGAGCAATTTTGGGATCATCCTGGAGCAGCATTGGGATCATCCGGGACCTCTTGGATCAGCTTTGGGATTGTCCTGGAGGAGCTTTGGGGTCATCCAGGATCTCTTGGATCATCTTTGGGATTGTCCTGGATCAACTTTGGGATCATCCTGGAGGAGCTCTGGGATCATCCGGGACCTCTTGGATCAGCTTTGGCATCATCCAGGATCCCTTGGAGCAGTTTTGGGATCATCCAGGACCCCTTGGATCAGCTTTGGGATCATCCAAGAGGGGCTCTGGGATCATCCAGGACCTCTTGGATCATTTTTGGGATCATCCAGAACCCCTTGGATCAGCTTTGGGATCATCCTGGACCCTTTGGATCACATTTAGGGTCATCCTGGAACCCCTTGGAGCAGCTTTGGGACCATCCTGGAGCAGCTTTGGGATCATCCTGGAGGAGCTCTGGGATCATCCTGGACCCCTTGGATCACCTTTGGGATCATCCTGGACTTTTTGGATCAGCTTTGGGATCATCCTGGAGGAGCTCTGGGATCATCCAGGACCTCTTGGATCATTTTTGGGATCATCCAGGACCCCTTGGATCAGCTTTGGGATCATCCTGGACCTCCTGGAGCATTTTTGGGATTGTTCTGGCGGAGCTCTGGGACCATCCAGGACCCCTTGGAGCATTTTTGGGATCACTCAGGACCCCTTGGATCACATTTAGGGTCATCCTGGAACCCCTTGGAGCAGCTCTGGGATCATCCTGGATCAACTTTGGGATCATCCTGGACTTTTTGGAGCAGCTTTGGGATCATCCTGGAGGAGCCCTGGGATCATCCAGGAGCTCTTGGATCATTTTTGGGATCACCCAGAACCTCTTGGATCACGTTTAGGATCATCCAGGAACCCCTTGGAGCAGCTTTGGGACCCTCCTGGATCAACTTTGGGATCATCCAGAATCCCTTGGATCACATTTAGGGTCATCCTGGAAGCCCTTGGAGCAGCTTTGGGATCATCCAGGACCCCTTGATTCATTTTTGGGATCACCCAGGACCCCTTGGATCACATTTAGGGTCATCCTGGAAGCCCTTGGAGCAGCTTTGGGATCATCCAGGACCCCTTGATTCATTTTTGGGATCACATGGAATATCCCAAAAATTGAAGCTGCTTGGAGCACCTGGAACTAAAAACCTGGATTTGGGATTTGCTCCAGGTTTGGGATTTATTCAAGCTTTGGTATTTAGGATTTGTTCTGGATTTGGGATTTGGTCAAGGTTTGGGATTTGGTAATTGTTCCAGGTTTGGGATTTGTTCTGGATTTGGGATTTGGGATCTGCTCCAGGTTTGGGATTTGGTATTTGTCCCAGGTTTGGGATTTGTTCTGGATTTGGGATTTGGGATCTGCTCCATGTTTGGGATTTGCTCTGAGTTTGGGATTTGGGATTTGCAGCGGGTTTGGGATTTGTTGCCGGTGTTGGATTTTTTCCAAGTTTGGGATTTAGGATTTGTTCTGAATTTGGGATTTGCTCCAGATTTGGGATTTGTTCTGGATTTAGGATTTTCTCGTGGTTTGGTATTTGGGAGTTGTTCCAGGTTTGGGATCTGTTCTGGATTTGGGATTTGTTCCAGGTGTGAGATTTGCTCTGAGTTTGGGATTTGAGATTTGCTCCAGATTTGGGATTTTTTTTTTTCCTGGATTTGGGATTTGGGATTTTTTCTGGATTTGGGATTTGTGATTTTCTCTGGGTTTGGGATTTGGGATTTTGCTCCAGGTTTGGGATTTCCTTTGGTTTTGGCATTTGCTCCAGATTTGGGATTGGGGGTTTTGCTCCAGATTTGGGGTTTTGCTCTGGGTTTGGGATTTTCTCTGGATTTGGGATTTGCTCAGGTTTGGGATTTGCTCCAGGTTTGGGATTTGCTCCAGATTTGGGATTTTCTCCGTGTTTGGGATTTGGGATTTGCTCTGGATTTGGGATTTGCTCCAGATTTGGGATAGGATCATCCAGGACCCCTTGGATCATTCTTGGGGTCACCCAGGACCCCTTGGATCATTTTTGGGATCATCCAGAACCCCTTGGATCACATTTAGGATCATCCAGAACCCCTTGGAGCAGCTTTGGGACCATCCTGGAGGAGCTCTGGGATCATCCAGGACCCCTTGGATCATTTTTGGGATCATCCAGGACCCCTTGGGTCACCTTCGGGATTATTCTGGATGAGCTTTGGGATCATCCATGACCTCCTGGAGCACCTTTGGACTCATCCAGGACCCCTTGGAGCAGCTTTGGGACCATCCTGGATCAACTTTGGGATCATCCAGAATTTTTTGGATCATTTTTGGGATCACCCAGCACCCCTTGGAGCACATTTAGGGTCATCCTGGAACCCCTTGGAGCAGCTTTGGGATTGTCCGGGATCATTTTTGGGATCATCCAGGACCCCTTGGATCATTTTTGGGATATTCCAGGACCCCTTGGGTCACATTTAGGGTCACCTGGAGCCCCTTGGAGCAGCTTTGGGATTGTCCTGGAGCAGCTTTGGGATCATCCAGGATCTCTGGAGCAGCTTTGGGACCATCCTGGATCAAATTTGGGATTGTCCAGGACCCCTTGGATCATTTCTGGGATCATCCGGAACCCCTTGGAGCAGCTTTGGGACCTCCTGGAGCACTTTGGGCTCATCCTGGAGCACTTTGGGCTCGTCCCGACCCCACACCCGAATTCCCTGAGGATCCCAACTCCTGGATCCCGAAAATCCCCTCGGTGCAGGGGTCTGGGATGGCTGAGCAGCTCCTGAGGGGATTTATTTGGGGCAAAAAAAGCCAATTTTGGGCTGAACGAGCCCGTCAGGGACTCACGGAGCCGCCCAGGATTGTTTGGGATCGGATTTGGGGCTTCCATCCTCCCCAAATCCTGGAAAAGAGGGAAAAACCAGGAGAAAAACTCCGGGAAAATTAAAAAAAAAACAAGGAAAAAAATTCCAGGAAAGCTGCAGGAGCTTGGGAATGCGGCCGTGACCTGGAGGAGGATTCGGAGTCACCCTCTGGGAAAAACTCTGGGAATGTGTGGGATGTCCTGGAGGAGGAGCAGGCAATCCCAATTCCTGCCTTTTCCTCCCGCTTCGCCAGGGAAAAAATAGGAAAAAAAAATTCCACCAAGGATTTGGAACCGTTCCCGTGGATTTATCCCGGGAAAAAAAAAAAATAAATCCACGAGGTGAGGGGGAAAATCCAGTTTTTTTTTCTGGGAAAAGTGAGGAAAACCGCGCGGGTTTTGGGTGTGGGAGCGTTCCAGACCGGGAGCGCTTTGGTGGAAAGAGGGAAAAATGTGGAAAATCGCTGGAAAATCGCTGGAAAATCGGGAAAACCGGGAAAACCGGCAGCTTTGGCATCGCGGCGGATCCCGCAGGGAATAAAGGAGTTAAATCCCCGCGAATCCCGAATTTTCGGAGCCGCCCGGTGGGAAATTTCATAAATCCACGAGGTGAGGGGGAAAATCCAGGTTTTTTTTCTGGGAAAAGTGAGGAAAACCGCGCGGGTTTTGGGTGTGGGAGCGTTCCAGACCGGGAGCGCTTTGGTGGAAAGAGGGAAAAATGTGGAAAATCGCTGGAAAATCGCTGGAAAATCGCTGGAAAACCGGGAAAACCGGCAGCTTTGGCATCGCGGCGGATCCCGCAGGGAATAAAGGAGTTAAATCCCCGCGAATCCCGAATTTTCGGAGCCGCCCGGTGCCGGGATTCCCGGAGCTTTGACGCCTTTTTTGCCCGTTTTTGGCCCGTTTTTGCCCGTTTTTGGCCGTTTTTGGCCCGTTTTTGGCCCGTTTTTGGCCGTTTTTGGCCCGTTTTTGGCCCGTTTTTCCCCGGGAAGGGGCGGGAATTGTCCGTCCGCACTTAAGCGCTTTTGCATTTCAATCGCCCCAAATCCCGCTCCGCCTTTTTTTGGGATGAGGGGCGGGGGGCAGGGATCCCTCCCGGAAGAGTTCGGGAATCGCCGGGAATTCGGGAAAAGGCGTTGGGACCTCGAGGTGAGCGCGCGGGATTTTGGGGAGCCGGGAAAATTGGGGGAAATCGCCTTTTTTCCCATCCCCCCGGCCGGGTTTTGGGGGGAATCCTTGGGGATTTGGGAGCGCCGGTGGATGCGGGAAGGGGAATTTGGAAATGCTGGATTTGGGGTGGGGGGTGGAGCCCATCCCGAAATGCCCGCGGGGATTTGGGATCCCGGAGGGAATCCTGAGGGATTTGGGATTTCGGAGGGGTTTGGGATTCCAGAAGGATTTGGGATCCAGGGGGATTTGGGATCCAGGGGATTTGGGATTCCAGAGGGATTTGGGATCCAGGGGATTTGGGATTCCAGAGGGATTTGGGATCCAGGGGATTTGGGATTCCAGAGGGATTTGGGATCCAGGGGATTTGGGATTCCAGAGGGATTTTGGTTTGCCGTTTGCTGCCGGAACAAGCCCTCTCCAGCTGGAATAATTCCCTGTTCATTTGCATTCCGTACCTTGGCGGTATTTTTAGGCTCTTGCCCTGCCTCTCCTTCCTCCGGGTAAATTTAGCTCCCGCTGCTCCCTCCTGAGCCTTTATCCTCGCCGAGCTGCGAACTGCCGGCCCTTAGCGCCTCGTTCCTCCGCCCTGCCCGGGACCGCCCCGGGATCCTTTTAATTCCCGGTTCCCAGGTGGGAAAGGGGGTTTGGGGTCTTTATTGCCCCGGCATCCTTTTAATTCCCGGTTCCCAGGTGGGAAAGGGGGTTTGGGGTCTTTATTGCCCCGGCATCCTTTTAATTCCCGGTTCCCAGGTGGGAAAGGGGGTTTGGGGTCTTTATTGCCCCGGCATCCTTTTAATTCCCGGTTCCCAGGTGGGAAAGGGGGTTTGGGGTCTTTATTGCCCCGGCATCCTTTTAATTCCCGGTTCCCAGGTGGGAAAGGGGGTTTGGGGTCTTTATTGCCCCGGCATCCTTTTAATTCCCGGTTCCCAGGTGGGAAAGGGGGTTTGGGGTCTTTATTGCCCCGGCATCCTTTTAATTCCCGGTTCCCAGGTGGGAAAGGGGGTTTGGGGTCTTTATTGCCCCGGCATCCTTTTAATTCCCGGTTCCCAGGTGGGAAAGGGGGTTTGGGGTCTTTATTGCTCCGGGATCCTTTTAATTCCCAGTTCCCAGGTGGGAAAGGGTTTTTGGGGTCTTTATTGCTCTGGAATTGTTTTAATTCCCGCTTCCCAGGTGGGAAAGGGGATTTGGGGTCTTTATTGCTCCGGGATCCTTTTAATTCTGACCTTTTGGGGTCTTTATTGCTCCGTTTTAATTCTCAGCTTTTGGGGTCTTTATTTCACTGCAATTGTTTTAATTTTCACCTTTTGGGGTCTTTATTGCTCTGGAATTGTTTTAATTCTCAGCTTTTGGGGTCTTTATTTCACTGCAATTGTTTTAATTTTCACCTTTCGGGGTCTTTATTTCACTGCAATTGTTTTAATTTTCACGTTTTGGGGCAGGGAAAGGTGATTTTGGGATCTTGATTTCTGTGGAATTGTTTTAATTCCGACCTTTTGGGGTCATTATTTCACTGGAATTGTTTTAATTCCCACTTCCCAGGTGGGAAAAGGGGATTTAGTGATCTTTATTTCACCGGAATTGTTTCAATTCTCAGCTTTTGGGATCTCTATTTCTGTGGGATTGTTTTAATTTTCACTTTTGGGGCAGGGAAAGGTGATTTTGGGATCTTTATTTCTCCGGAATTAATTCCCACTTTTTGGGGCAGGAAAAGGTGATTTTGGGATCCTCCTTTATTTCACTTGGATAATTTCAATTCCCACTTTTTAGGGCAGGAAAAGATGATTTTGGGGTGAATAATTTTGGGGCAATCCACCTGCTTTGAGCCTGGTTTCCCCTCCCAGGAGTCTCCAAAGTTTTTCCCAGGAGGAAAATCCGATCCTCCCCAGCTCCTCCCGCGGCAGAACCTCCCAAAATCCTCATTTTGGGCTTGTCCCATCTCGGGGATCGAGGTTTTTGGGATAAACGACAGATTTGGGGGAATTTTGGGAATTTCAGGTGATGGAGGGGAGCACAGGTGACATTTGGTGACTTTTGGTGTCCCCAAACCCTCCCCTTGCTCATTTTCTGCCCCTTTTCCCTCAATTGAGTGACACGGTGACATTTGGTTGGTTTTGGTGTCCCCAAACCCTCCCCTTGCTCATTTTCTGCCCCTTTTCCCTCAATTGAGTGACACGGTGACATTTGGTGACTTTTGGTGTCCCCAAACCCTCCCCTTGCTCATTTTCTGCCCCTTTTCCCTCGTTAGAGTGACACGGTGACATTTGGTTGGTTTTGGTGTCCCCAAACCCTCCCCTTGCTCATTTTCTGCCCCTTTTCCCTCAATTGAGTGACACGGTGACATTTGGTGACTTTTGGTGTCCCCAAACCCTCCCCTTGCTCATTTTCTGCCCCTTTTCCCTCGTTAGAGTGACACGGTGACATTTGGT
>NW_024496583.1:7393-11638 GCF_017590055.1 Onychostruthus taczanowskii
TTTTGGTGTCCCCAAACCCTCCCCTTGCTCATTTTCTGCCCATTTTCCCTCGTTAGAGTGACACGGTGACATTTGGTTGGTTTTGGTGTCCCCAAACCCTCCCCTTGCTCATTTTCTGCCCCTTTGCCCCGCAGGTTTTGCCGGCAGCCCCCGCAGTGCCGGCGCCGCGTTCTGCTCCGCGCGGCGCCGCGTTCCCGGCGCGGCATGGAGGAGAGCGTCCCGCCCTTCCCGGAGCGCCTCGCAGACGGAGCCCGAGCCCTCCTGATGCCCCCCGAGCCCAGCCCCGAGCCCTTCCCCGCCCCGGAGCCCGGCTTCCTGCAGGATGCCAAAACCCAGAGCGCGGCGCCGCCCGGCACCGAGCTGGGCGAGGACGACGCCTTCTACGGCGCCGAGGAGGAGCCGGCGGCCGCGAGCCGCGAGGGCAAGGCCCCCGAGCCGAGGGACGAGCCCGACTTCTTCTCCTCGCTGGCCCGGCACGAGCCCGACGTGGCCCTGGAAGCGCACGACGAGGCCGGTGAGCGCCGGGGCGGTGCCGCGCGCGGTCGGGTTGGGTCGGGTCGGGTCGGTGGGGTCTGCCGCTCTGAGCCGTGGTGGCGCCGGGGTGGTTTGTGCTGGGGTTGGTTCTCTTGGGGGTGGTGTTGGCTCTCTCGTGGTGATGGTTGTCTTGGTGATGATGATGGATGTCTCTTGGTGGGGTGATGATGATGATGGATATCTCTTGGTGATGATGATGGTTCTCTCGGTGATGATGATGATGGATATCTCTTGGTGATGATGATGATGGATATCTCTTGGTGATGATGATGGTTCTCTCTTGGTGTTGGGTCTCTTGGTGATGATGATGATGGATGTCTCTTGGTGGTGATGATGGTTCTCTCTTGGTGATGATGATGGATATCTCTTGGCATTGCTTCTCTTGGTGATGGCATTGGCTCTCTAGGTGATGATGATTGTTCTCCTGGTGATGATGATGGTTTTCTCTTGGTGTTGGATCTCTTGGTGATGATGATGGTTCTCTCTTGGTGATGGTGTTGGCTCTCTCGGTGGTGCTGTTGGCTTTCTCTTGGTATTGGTTCTCTTGGTGATGGTCTCGACTCTCTCTTGGTGTTGGGTCTTTTGGTGATGGCGTTGGTTCTCCTGGTGATGATGATGGTTTTCTCTTGGTGTTGGATCTCTTGGTGATGATGATGGTTCTCTCTTGGTGATGATGATGGCTCTCTTGGCGTTGGTTCTTTGCGTGATGGTGTTGGCTCTCTTTGTGATGGTGTTGGCTCTCTCGGTGGTGCTGTTGGCTTTCTCTTGGTTCTCTTGGTGATGGTCTCAGTTCTCTCTTGGTGTTAGTTCTCTTGGTCATGGTGTTGGTTCTCTTGGTCATGGTGTTGGCTCTCCTGGTGATGATGTTGGTTGTGTTGGTGATGATGGTGGACGTCTCTCGGTGATGATGATGGATGTGTCTTGGTGATGATGTTGGCTGTCTTGATGATGGTGGATGTCTCTTGGTGTTGGGTCTTTTGGTGATGGCGTTGGTTCTCTTGCTGTTGGCATTGGTTCTCCTGGTGATGATGTTGGTAGTGTTGGTGATGATGATGGACGTCTCTCGGTGATGATGGTGGATGTCTCTTGGTGTTGGGTCTTTTGGTGACGGTGTTGGCTTTCTCTTGGTGATGGTTCTCCTGGCGATGATGTTGGTTCTCTCTTGGTGTTGGTTCTCTCTTGGTGACGACGTTGACATTTTGGTGATGATGTTGGCTCTCTCAGAGATGGTGTTGGGTTTCTTGGTGTTGACTCTTGTTGATGGTGTTGACTCTTGGTGCTGTTGTTGGCTCTTGGTGATGGTGTTGGTTTCCTTGGCTTTGATGTTGGTTCTCCTGGTGATGGCATTGGTTCTGGTGATTCTGTTGGTTCTCTTGGTGATGGTTTTGGTTCTTTTATTGATGGTTTTGGTTCTCCTGGTTTTGGCTCTCCTGTTGATGGTGTTGTTTCTCCTGGTGATGGTTCTCTTGTTGATGGTGTTGTTTCTTCTGGTGTTGGTTCTCTTGTTGATGGTGTTGTTTCTCGTGGTGTTGGCTCTGCTGGTGATGGTTTTGGTTCTCCTGGTGTTGGCTCTCCTGGTGATGGTGTTGGCTCTCCTGGTGATGGTTTTGGTTCTCCTGGTGTTGGCTCTCCTGGTGATGGTGTTGGCTCTCCTGGTGATGGTGTTGGTTCTCCTGGTGTTGGCTCTCTTGGTGATGGTGTCGGTGGTTCTCTCTTGCTGATGACGTTGACGCTCTTGGTTTTGGCTCTCCTGGTGTTGGTGTTGAGTCTTGGTCAACATTGACTCTTTGTGACGTCCTTGGTGCTCTTGGTGACATTGGCTCTCTTGGTGACGTTGTTGGGGGAGTTTTGGGGGTTTTGGAGGAGTTCTGGGGGTTTTGGGGCTGTCTGGAGTGGTTTTGGGGCAGTTTGGGGGGTTTTGGAGGAGTTTTGGAGGTTTTGGGACTGTCTGGAGTGGTTTTGGGGCAGTTTTGAGGGTTTTGGAGGCGTTTTGGAGGTTTTGGGACTGTGTGGAGTGGTTTTGGGGGAGTTCTGGGGGTTTTGGGGGTGTCTGGGCTGGTTTTGGGGCAGTTTTGGGGCAGTTTTGGGGGTGGCCTCCTGTCCTCTCCGGGATTTTTTCCCGGGATTTCCCTCTGGGATTTCCTTTGCCCCATGCTCCCCCTCTCCCCGTTTTTGGAGCTGGGTTTGGGGTGTTTGGAGCTGGGTTTGGGGTGTTTGGAGCTGGGTTTGGGGTGTTTGGAGCTGGGTTTGGGGTGTTTGGAGCTGGGTTTGGGGTGTTTGGAGCTGGGTTTGGGGTGTTTGGAGCTGGGTTTGGGGTGTTTGGAGCTGGGTTTGGGGTGTTTGGAGCTGGGTTTGGGGTGTTTGGAGCTGGGTTTGGGGTGTTTGGAGCTGGGTTTGGGGTGTTTGGAGCTGGGTTTGGGGTGTTTGGAGCTGGGTTTGGGGTGTTTGGAGCTGGGTTTGGGGTGTTTGGAGCTGGGTTTGGGGTGTTTGGAGCTGGGTTTGGGGTGTTTGGAGCTGGGTTTGGGGTGTTTGGAGCTGGGTTTGGGGTGTTTGGAGCTGGGTTTGGGGTGTTTGGAGCTGGGTTTGGGGTGTTTGGAGCTGGGTTTGGGGTGTTTGGAGCTGGGTTTGGGGTGTTTGGAGCTGGGTTTGGGGTGTTTGGAGCTGGGTTTGGGGTGTTTGGAGCTGGGTTTGGGGTGTTTGGAGCTGGGTTTGGGGTGTTTGGAGCTGGGTTTGGGGGGCTTGGAGCTGGGTTTGGGGTGTTTGGAGCTGGGTTTGGGGTGTTTGGAGCCGCGTTTGGGGTGCTTGGGGTTGTGGTTTGGGGTGTTTGGAGCCGGGTTTGGAGTGCTTGGGGTTGTGGTTTGGGGTGTTTGGAGCCGGGTTTGGGGTGTTTGGAGCCGTGTTTGGGGTGGCCAGAGCCACGTTTGGGGTTGGGGTGGTCAGAGCTGTGGTCATGGAATGGCCGGAGCCTTGTTTGGGGTCAGGGGTGTTCGGAGCCATATTTGGGGTCCTGAGGGTGGCCAGAGCCATGTTTGGGGTGGCCAGAGCTGTTTTTGGGGTCAGGGGTGGCCAGAGCCATGTTTGGGGTGGCCAGAGCTGTTTTTGGGGTCAGGGGTGTTTGGAGCCATATTTCGGGTCCTGAGGGTGGCCAGAGCCATGTTTGGGGTGGCCAGAGCTGTTTTTGGGGTCAGGGGTGGCCAGAGTCATGTTTGGGGTCACTGGATGGACGGAGCCATGGTCAGGGCGTGTTTTGGAGCCGTGTTTGGGGTCAGGGGTGACCAGAGACATGTTTGGAGTGGCCAGAGCTGGTTTTGGGGTATTTTTGGGGTTTGCTTGGGGTGAAATCATCCCCACAGGGTTCTCCAACCCTTGGGGTCAATTTTGGGACGAGCAGGGCGCCCCAGGTGCCTCCAAGGCCCGGATTTAGTTTGGAACCATCCCAGAGAGCTTTGGGGTATTTTTGGGGTTTATTTGGGGTGAAGTGGTGTCGTTCTTGTGGGGTGGCTCCTCCCACGGGGTTCTCCATTCCTGGAACTCAAACTTTGGCAGGATTTTGGGATTTTGGGACCAGCAGAGCTTTCCAGGTGCCTCCAAACCTTTCTGGATCCCATCCCGAGGGATCTTTGCCAGCTCTTGGAGTTTTTTATGGTGCTTTGAACCTGATCCAGGAAAAACCACAAGAGCAACACCCAAAAACCCCAAACACATCCCAAA
>NW_024496584.1:0-231 GCF_017590055.1 Onychostruthus taczanowskii
GTATGCACATTTCCTGCATTAGCCTGCCTTGTTGCTGTTGATAATGGCTTTGGCCTTGGGACTGTAAAGCACAAGATGGAAAAGTATCAGCCTTGTGTAATCCAAGCGGTGGCCGGTTGCACATCCTATTTCCCTTCTCTAAAATTACCTTCTCTTAGGACCGATGAAGGCAAACGGTACGGCTTGGCTCTCTCTACTGCCAGCTTCCTCTGAACTGTGGGAAGGATCTTG
>NW_024496585.1:0-231 GCF_017590055.1 Onychostruthus taczanowskii
AAACCCATCCTAGAGACCCCAAACCCAACCCCATCCCTTTCCCCCCATCCTCTCCCCGCCCTCCCGGGGGTCTCCCCGCCCCGGTGCGACCCCCGTCCCACCCCTGCCGACCCCAAATCCCCTCCCACAGACTGCAAATCCCCTCCCCAGAGACCCCAAACCCATTTTCCCCCCATTCTCTGCCCCCATCCCCGCCCTGCCGGGTGCGACCCCCGCCCGCCCCGGCGCGAC
>NW_024496586.1:0-231 GCF_017590055.1 Onychostruthus taczanowskii
GGGGGGGGACACGGGGGATGTCGCTGTCACCTCCCAGCGCCGGGCGCGGATTTGCTCCGGGATTACAAAAACAACGGGATTTGGGAAGGGATTAAATCCCGGCGGCCACCGGGCGGGAGGAGCGGCCACCGAGTCCCCAGGGTGTCCCCACGGCGTCCCCACAGTGTCCCCACGGTGTCCCCACGATGCCCCCACTCTGCTGTCCCCCCCGATGTCCCCACAGTGTCCCCA
>NW_024496587.1:0-231 GCF_017590055.1 Onychostruthus taczanowskii
TTCCCCACAATTTTCTTGTATTTTCCCTCAATTTTCGTGTGTTTCACCCCAATTGTTTGATATTTCCCCCTAATTTTTGGGTATTTCCCCCAAATTTTGCTGTATTTCCTCCTAATATTTTAATTTCCCACTCCAGTTTTGGGTATTTCCCCCCAGTTTTTGTGGTTTACCCCCTAATTTTCGTGTATTTCCCCCCAATTTCTGCTATTTCCCCCCAATTTTCCCTATTTC
>NW_024496588.1:0-231 GCF_017590055.1 Onychostruthus taczanowskii
TGGTCACTCTCCTCCATGGCCCCGCCCCCCGCCCCTCCCCCAATCAGCGCCGCTCATTAACCACCCGGCCTCGTTAATTATTATTTATTTATTTATTTATTTCCCATCCGGCGAGGCCCCAACGAGGGGGGGAGGGGCGAAAGGGGGGAGGAGCCAAAAGGGGGAGGAGCCAAAGGGGGGAGGAGCCTGGGGCCGCCCCTCCCCCCCTTCCAGGGGCGCCCCTCCCCCACC
>NW_024496589.1:0-231 GCF_017590055.1 Onychostruthus taczanowskii
TTTTTTGGGTCCCAAAGGGAATTTTTTAGGTTCCAGAAGGGATTTTTACTGTTCCAGTGGGGATTTCTGGGTTCCAGGGTGAATATTCTGAGTTCCAGAGAGGATTTTTTGTGTTTCAGGGGGAATTTTTTGGGTTCCAGAAGGGATTTTTCATGTTCCAGAGGGGATTTCTGGGTCCCAAAGGGGATTATTTGGGTCCCAAAGGAGATTTTTTGGGTCCCAAAGGAGATT
>NW_024496590.1:0-231 GCF_017590055.1 Onychostruthus taczanowskii
TACTTATTAATTTCCCTTGGAGCACATCTGCAAGACAGATACTCTGCTCTCAAGTCTTTAACTTGTGCAGAATTTACCCTTCCCTTGTACATAATTTTCCTTTGCTGGGCTATTCCCAGTGAACGTCACCAAATCCCACAAGACCAGTCCTGACTCTACCAAAATAAAATCAAACTGAGGATGTTATTTTTCTCAAGGATTTTTAGGTTTATAAATCCCCTGTTCTGAAGT
>NW_024496591.1:0-231 GCF_017590055.1 Onychostruthus taczanowskii
GTTACTGCCCCCCCGGTGTCCCCCCCGTTCCTGACCCCGGTGCCCCGGGGCAGCCCCGTTCGACTGGCAGGACGCGCTGGGGCTGGAGGCGCTGCTGAGCGCCGAGGAGCGGCTGCTGCGGGACAGCGCCCGCAAGTTCTGCCAGGAGCGGCTGCTGCCGCGCGTGCTGCACGCCAACCGCCACGAGGGTACCCCAAAACCCGCCCCGACCCCCCCCGGGACAGCCTGACC
>NW_024496592.1:0-231 GCF_017590055.1 Onychostruthus taczanowskii
GATATTATGCAAAGGCCCTTTTTGCATTTTTACCATGGACTTTACTAGCAGATATTCAGGCTACAACACTCAGCTAACTCCTAGGTTTTGGATCTGAGATAAGCAGATGGATTCCTTCTGTTAATGAAGAGGAATAATAAGTCTGTGTCAGTGGACAATGCAAATTATAAAAGATGTGTCCCTGCATCTTTCTTGTAGGTGCCATTCAGGTACTGGAAGGCTGCAATTAGG
>NW_024496593.1:0-231 GCF_017590055.1 Onychostruthus taczanowskii
TAGCAAACTGCAAAGAAGCAGCTGCTCATCTGTGACCACAGAAGCCACCCCTCCCCAAATACACCTACAAACAGAATTTGGAGTTTGGAGGGGATTTGGGATGAGATAAATGTGATACTGTTGTCCAGTCCTCCCAGGCCTAGGGAGAGGAATGTGATTCTAGAAGAGACATTGGGATGTGATGGTGGCTCAAACACTCAGGAGAAGCTGCCATGGGCAAAGCACCCACCC
>NW_024496594.1:0-5405 GCF_017590055.1 Onychostruthus taczanowskii
GATTTTGGGGGGGGTCCCATGGGAATTTGGGGAGGGGTCCCTCACCTGTAGATCCTGCCCTCGCTGGGGTCCCCCCAGAACAGGGACCCCCCCTCAATGTCCGCCTCCAGCGCGGCCGCGTGCTTCAGGGACCCCCGCAGGATTTGGGGTTCGGGACCCCCCAGGGCCAGGAGCTGGTGCCGGGTCCCCACCAGGAGGGTCCCGGGGGGGCCTGGGGGGCACAGAGGGGTCAGAGCGGGGGAGGGAGACCCCAAAATCACCCAAAATCACCCAAAAATCACCCAAAATCATCTAAAATCACCCAAAATATCCTAAAAGCTGATAAAATCACCCCAAAATCACCTCAAAATCACCCCAAAATCACCAAAAATATCCAAAAATCTGATAAAATCAACACAAAATATCCCAAAATCACCCAAAATCACCCCAAAATCACCCAAAATCATCTAAAATCACCCAAAATATCCTAAAAGCTGATAAAATCACCCCAAAATCCCCCAAAATCACCTCAAAATCACCTCAAAATTACCAAAAATATCCAAAAATCTGATAAAATCAACACAAAATATCCCAAAATCACCCAAAATCACCCCAAAATCACCCAAAATCATCTAAAATCACCCAAAATATCCTAAAAGCTGATAAAATCACCCCAAAATCACCTCAAAATCACCCCAAAATCACCAAGGTCCTGGGGGGGCCTGGGGGGCACAGAGGGGTCAGAACGAGGGAGGGAGACCCCAAAATCATCCAAAATCACCTCAAAATTACCTAAAATATCCTAAAATCTGATAAAATCAACCTGAAATATCCCAAAATCACCCCAAAATCAACCAAAATATCCTAAAATATCCTAAAAGCTAATAAAATCACCACAAAATATCCCAAAATCACCCCAAAATCACCCCAAAATCACCCAAAATCATCCAAAATCACCTCAAAATTACCTAAAATATCCTAAAATCTGATAAAATCAACCTGAAATATCCCAAAATCACCCCAAAATCACCCCAAAATCACCCAAAATCATCCAAAATCACCTCAAAATTACCTAAAATATCCTAAAATCTGATAAAATCCACACAAAATATCTCAAAATCACCCCAAAATCACCTCAAAATTGCCCAAAATATCCTAAAAGCTGATAAAATCACCTCAAAATCACCTCAAAATCACCCAAAATCCCCCAAAATCACCTCAAAATCACCCCAAAATCACCTAAAATCACCCCAAAATCAGAAAAAAATCTGACAAAATCATATAAAAATCACCTAAAATATCCCAAAATCACCCCAAAATCAGCCAAAATCACATCAAAATCCCCTAAAATCAGATAAAACCACACAAAATCACCCCAAAATTCCCTAAAATCTGTTAAAATCACCCTAAAATCCCCCCAAAATCAGATAAAATTACCCCAAAATCAGATAAAATTTCCCCAAAATCGGACAAAAGCACATAAAAATCAAACAAAATCACCCACAAAATCAGAAAAATCAGACAAAATCACCCCAAAATCTGACAAAATAACCCCAAAATCTGACAAAATCACCCCAAAATCCCCCAAATCTCCCCAAAATCTGACAAAATCACACAAAAATCACCTCAAAATTGCCCAAAATATCCTAAAAGCTGATAAAATCACCTCAAAATCACCTCAAAATCACAAAAAAACCTCCTAAAATCTGATAAAATCACCTCAAAATCACCCAAAATCACCAAGGTCCCGGGGGGGCCTTGGGGGGCAGAGAGGGGTCAGAACGGGGGAGGGAGACCCCAAAATCACCCAAAATCACCTCAAAATCACCCAAAATCACCAAGGTCCCGGGGGGGCCTTGGGGGGCAGAGAGGGGTCAGAACGGGGGAGGGAGACCCCAAAATCACCCAAAATCACCTCAAAATCACCCAAAATCCCCCAAAATCACCTCAAAATCACCCCAAAATCACCTAAAATCACCCCAAAATCAGAAAAAAATCTGACAAAATCATATAAAAATCACCTAAAATATCCCAAAATCACCCCAAAATCAGCCAAAATCACATCAAAATCCCCTAAAATCAGATAAAACCACACAAAATCACCCCAAAATTCCCTAAAATCTGTTAAAATCACCCTAAAATCCCCCCAAAATCAGATAAAATTACCCCAAAATCAGATAAAATTTCCCCAAAATCAGATAAAATTTCCCCAAAATCAGATAAAATTTCCCCAAAATTGGACAAAATCACATAAAAATCAAACAAAATCACCCACAAAATCAGAAAAATCAGACAAAATCACCCTAAAATCTGACAAAATCACCCCAAAATCACCCAAATCACCCCAAAATCTGACAAAATAACCCCAAAATCTGACAAAATCACCCCAAAATCCCCCAAATCTCCCCAAAATCTGACAAAATCACACAAAAAAATCCCCAAAATCAGCCAAAATCACCCCAAAATCACCCAAAATCCACCCAAAATTCCCCCCAAATCCTGTATTTTTGGGGTATTTCTGGCTGATTTTCATGAGATTTTTTAATATTTTTGGATTTTTTTGGCTATTTTTGGGTTATTTTGGGCTATTTTTGAAATATTTTGGGGGTTTTGGGCTATTTTTGGGCCATTTTTGGCCATATTTTTGTATGTTTTGGGCTATTTCTGGCTGGTTTTGAGGGGATTTTTGGGGCTTTTTTGGGGGTCTATTTGGGGATATTTTTGGGCTATTTCTGGAATATTTTTGTGTTATTTTGTGCTATTTTTGGGCCATTTTGAGCCATATTTTTGTATATTTTTTGCTATTTCTGGCTGGTTTTTAGGGGATTTTTGGGGCTGTTTTGGGAGATATTTTGGGGGGTTATTTTGGGCTATTTCTTGAATATTTTTTGTGTTATTTTGTGCTATTTTTGGGCCATTTGGGCCATATTTTTTTATATTTTTTGCCGTTTCTGGCTGGTTTTTAGGGGATTTTTGGGGATTTTTGGGGCTGTTTTGGGAGATATTTTGGGGGGTTATTTTGGGCTAATTTTTGAATATTTGTGGGTATTTTGGGCCATTTTTGGCCACATTTTTGTATATTTTGGGCTATTTCTGGCTAGTTTTTAGGGGATTTTTGGGGATTTTTGGGGCTGTTTTGGGAGATATTTTGGGGGGTATTTTTGGGCTATTTCTTGAATATTTTTTGTGTTATTTTGTGCTATTTTTGGGCCATTTGGGCCATATTTTTTTATATTTTTTGCCGTTTCTGGCTGGTTTTTAGGGGATTTTTGGGGATTTTTGGGGCTGTTTTGGGAGATATTTTGGGGGGTTATTTTGGGCTAATTTTTGAATATTTGTGGGTATTTTGGGCCATTTTTGGCCATATTTTTGTACATTTTGGGCTGTTTCTGTCTGGTTTTTAGGGGATTTTTGGGGGTGTATTTGGGGATATTTTTGGGCTATTTTTTGAATATTTTTTGGGTATTTTGGACCATTTTGGGGCCATTTTTGGGCCATTTTTTTAAATATTTTTTGCCGTTTCTGGCTGGTTTTTAGGGGATTTTTGGGGATTTTCGGGGCTGTTTTGGGAGATATTTTTGGGGCGTTATTTTGGGCTATTTTTTTTAATATTTTTGGGTTATTTTGGGCCATTTTTGGCCACATTTTTGCATCTTTTGGGCTATTTCTGGCTGGTTTTTAGGGGATTTTTGGGGCTGTTTTGGGAGATATTTTGGGGGGTTATTTTGGGCTATTTTTTGAATATTTGTGGGTATTTTGGGCCATTTTGGCCACATTTTTGTACATTTTGGGCCGTTTCTCTCTGGTTTCGAGGGTATTTTTGGGTGTTTTTTTTCTCTCTCCGGGAATTTGGGGTGATTTTGGGGGATTTCGGGGTCACCCACCGTGGCAGGTGCGGTTGTCGGGGCCCAGCCCCAGCCCGGGGGGGCAGCGGCACTCGAAGCCCACGGGGAGGTCCCGGCAGGAGTGGGAGCAGCCCCCGGCCCCCTGCAGGCACTCGTTCACTCCTGGGGGGCAAAAGGGGGTTAGAAATCCCAAAAAAATCCCAAAAATCCCAAAATCCCAAAATTCCAGACCCCAAAAACGCCAAAATCCAAAAAAAATCGCAAAAATCCCCAAATCCCCGCCCCAAAAATCTCAAAAGTTCCAACCCCAAAAGCCCCAAAATCCCAGAAATCCCCACTCCAAAAACCCCAAAATCCCAAATTCCAAAAATCCCAAAATCCCAAAATTCCAGACCCCAAAAATCAAAAAAAATCACAAAAATCCCCAAATCCCGGCCCCAAAAATCCCCAAAATTCCAACCCCAAAAGCCAAAAATCTCAAAATCCCAAAATCCTCAAAATCCCAGAAATCCCCAAAATTCCAACCCCAAAAGCCCCAAAATCCCAGAATTCCCCACTCCAAAAATCCCAAAATTCCCAAATCCCAAAAATCCCAAAATCCCAAATCCTAAAAATCCAAATTTGGGGGAAATTTGGGACTTCTGGGGGAAAATTTAGGATTTTTGGGTGGGTTTTGGGGGAAATTCGGGATTTTGGGGGAGGAATTTGGGGTTTTGGGGGGGATATTTGGGATTTTGGGCAGGAATTTGGGGGGATATTTGGGATGGGAGGAGGAGGTGGGGAGGTTTTGGGGGGATTTTTGGGGGGATTTTTGGGGTTTTTGGGGTCCCGGCAGGAGTGGGAGCAGCCCCCGGCCCCCTGCAGGCACTCGTTCACTCCTGGGGGGCAAAAGGGGGTTAGAAATCCCAAAAAAATCCCAAAAATCCCAAAATCCCAAAATTCCAGACCCCAAAAATCCCAAAATCCAAAAAAAAATCACAAAAATCCCCAAATCCCTGCCACAAAAATCCCCAAAAATCTCAAAAATTCCAACCCCAAAAGCCCCAAAATCCCAGAAATCCCCACTCCAAAAACCCCAAAATCCCAAATTCCAAAATGCTCAAGAGAAACCCAGGGGCAGCGGCACTCGAAGCCCACGGGGAGGTCCCGGCAGGAGTGGGAGCAGCCCCCGGCCCCCTGCAGGCACTCGTTCACTCCTGGGGGGCAAAAGGGGGTTAGAAATCCCAAAAAAATCCCAAAAATTCCCAAAATCCCAAAATTCCAGACCCCAAAAATCCCAAAATCCAAAAAAAATCACAAAAATCCCCAAATCCCCGCCCCAAAAATCTCAAAAATTCCAACCCCAAAAGCCCCAAAATCCCAGAATTCCCCCACTCCAAAAACCCCAAAATCCCAAATCCTAAAAATCCCAAAATCCCAAAAATTCCCCAAATCCCACAACCCCAAAAATCCCAAAATACTAAGTCCCAAAAATCCCCAAATCCCAAAATCCCCAAATACCCAAAGCCAAAAAATCCCAAAAATCCCCAAATCCCTATCCCAAAAATCTCAAACGTTCCAACCCCAAAAGCCCCAAAATCC
>NW_024496595.1:0-231 GCF_017590055.1 Onychostruthus taczanowskii
TTGAGTCAATGGGATTGGGTCAGTGGGGTGGGGTTGGGTTAATGGGGTTGGGTTTGGGTCAATGGGGGTTGGGGTTGGGTCAGTGGAGTTGGGTTGGGTCAATGGGGTTGGGTCAATGAGCTTGGGTCAATGGGGTTGAATCAATGGGGTTGGGACAATGGGATTGGGTCAATGGGCTTGAGTCAATGGGGTTGGATAAATGGGTTTGAGTCAATGGGATTGGGTCAATGG
>NW_024496596.1:0-231 GCF_017590055.1 Onychostruthus taczanowskii
CCCCGCGGCCATGCCGAAGTCGGCCAGCCGGACGTGGCCGGAGGCGTCCAGCAGGACGTTGTCCGGGCTGAGGTCGCCGTGGGCCAGCGGCCGAGCGTGCAGCGCCCGCAGCGCCCGCAGCGCCTCCCACAGGTACCCCCGGAGCCGCCACTCGGCCAGCGGCCGGCCGGCCGGCGGCTCGGACTGCGGCCAGGGGGCGGGCAGGGGGTCAAGAGTGGCCGGAGAGGGGTC
>NW_024496597.1:0-231 GCF_017590055.1 Onychostruthus taczanowskii
AACCCCCAAAATCTGGGATTTCCCCCCCAGAATTCTGGGAGTTCCCGACCCAAACCCCGAAAATCTGGGAATTCCCCTCCGGAATTTCGGGAATTCCCGCCCCCAAAACCCCGAAAATCCAGGAATTCCCTCCCCAAAACCCCAAAAACCCGGAAATTCCCCCCCGGAATTCCGGGAGTTCCTGCCCCCAAAACCTGAAAATCTGGGAATTCCCCCCCGGAATTCCGGGAG
>NW_024496598.1:0-231 GCF_017590055.1 Onychostruthus taczanowskii
ACCCCCCCAAAATCCCCTTTAAACCCCTCAAATCCTCTCCAACCCCCCAAAGCCCCACAAAATCCCCTCAAACTCCCCCAAAATCCCTTTTAAAATCCCTCAAATCCCCTCCAATCTCCCCAAATCCCCTTTAAAATCCCTCAAATCCCCTTTTAGCCCCCCCAAATCCCCTTCAAACTCCCACAAATCCTCTTTAAAACCCCTCAAATCCCCTTTTAACCCCCCAAAATC
>NW_024496599.1:0-231 GCF_017590055.1 Onychostruthus taczanowskii
GGGGACACCTGGGGGGACACCTGGGGGCAGCTGGGTGGGACCTGGGGACACCTGGGCATGGGCTGGGCACACCTGGTACACACCTGGGAACACCTGGGTGGGACATGGGGACAGCTGGGACACACCCGGGCACACCTGGGTGGGACATGGGACACACCTGGGAGCACACCTGGGTGGGACCTGGGGACACCTCGACACACCTGAGTGGGACCTGGGTGGGACATGGGACAC
>NW_024496600.1:0-230 GCF_017590055.1 Onychostruthus taczanowskii
CCCGGTCCCGCCCCCGCCGTGTCGCGGCGGTGCCGCCAGGGGGGGCCCGCGGCCGCGGTGTCGCGCAGGGCCCGCGCCGGCGCTCGGAGGAAATGAAGGCGAGTTCCGCCGAGGCGGGAGCCATTACCCGCCGCCGGACCTGAGCCCCCCCTCCCGCCGCCGCCGGGGCCCCGCTCCGCGCCCCCCGCGCCCCGCACGCCCGTCCCGGCGCAGGTAAGCGCTGCCCCGGG
>NW_024496601.1:0-230 GCF_017590055.1 Onychostruthus taczanowskii
CCTGGTGTCGGCCACCATGAGCGGCGTCACCACCTCCCTGCGCTTCCCCGGCCAGCTCAACGCCGACCTGCGCAAGCTGGCCGTCAACATGGTGCCCTTCCCGCGGCTGCACTTCTTCATGCCCGGCTTCGCGCCGCTGACCTCGCGGGGCAGCCAGCAGTACCGCGCCCTCACCGTGCCCGAGCTCACCCAGCAGATGTTTGACGCCAAGAACATGATGGCCGCCTGCG
>NW_024496602.1:0-230 GCF_017590055.1 Onychostruthus taczanowskii
GCAAGCGCAACGCCTCCTCGGACAATTCGGACTCGGAGGCGCTGCCGGCGCCGTCCCCGCGCCACGACGACGACGCCAGCGTGCAGGTGGGCGCCCGGCGGGGGCGGGGCCACCGCGGGGTGGGCGGGGCCGCCTGGGTCACCTGCCTGGGGGGTGGGGTCACCTGGGAGGGTGTGGTCACCTGGGTGTGGTCACTGGGTAGCTGGAGTCACCTGAGGTGGGTGTGGTCC
>NW_024496603.1:0-230 GCF_017590055.1 Onychostruthus taczanowskii
AAAAAAAAAAGCAGGAAAAAAAAATCCAAATAAATTCAATTTTTTTTTTCCTTGGGAATTCTTCGTTAATTTTTTTTTAATTGTTAAAATTATTTACATCCAAAAAAAATAAGGAATAATTTGAATTTTTTTTAATAAAAAAAGGCGTTTTTGGAATTCCCAAACCTTCGGAAAAATAAAAATTTCCAAAGATTTCAAAAAGTGCCTCAAAAATTGGGGATTTTTTTTTT
>NW_024496604.1:0-230 GCF_017590055.1 Onychostruthus taczanowskii
CTGACCCGGTTTCGGGAGGGGTCCCCGGGGGGGGGGCGGCGTCCAGAAGGTCCTGGAGGAACTGGAGCTGCTGCTCGGGGGGGGCCGTGCCCTGAGGGGAGACCCCAGCCCCAAAATCCCTCAGGGAGACCCAAAATTCACCCCCCAGACCCCAAAAAATTCCCCTGGGACCCCAAAAAGTCCCTGAAAACCCCCGAAATTCCTTCCCTAGTCCCAAAAATCCCCCCCCA
>NW_024496605.1:0-3801 GCF_017590055.1 Onychostruthus taczanowskii
CGGGGGGACAGCGGGGCGGGGGAGGCGGAGGAAATGGATGGGAGGGGAGAAAAATGGGGGAAAAATAGGAAATTAATGGGAAAAAAATCTCATGGAAAATATAGAGAATGGGTAAAAAAAAACACATGGAAAACGGAAAATGGGAAAAAAAACCCCATGGAAAACATAGAGAATGGGTAAAAAAAAACCACATGGAAAACGGAAAATGGGGGGAAAATAGGGGGGAAAATAGAGAATTAATAAAAATCATAATGGAAAACATAGAGAATTGGTAAAAAACACATGGAAAAGGGAAAATGGGGGAAAATAGGGGGGAAAATGGGAATTAATGGGAAAAAATCTCATGGAAAACATAGAGAATGGGTAAAAAAAAACCACATGGAAAACGGAAAATGGGGGAAAATAGGGGGGAAAATGGGAATTAATGGGAAAAAATCTCATGGAAAACATAGAGAATGGGTAAAAAAAAACCACATGGAAAACGGAAAATGGGGGGGGAAATAGGGGGGGAAATGGGAAATTAATAAAAAACATAATGGAAAACATAGAGAATAGGTAAAAAAAACCACATGGAAAAAGGAAAATGGGGGAAAAATAGGGGGAAAATGGGAAATTAATAAAAAATCTCATGGAAAACATAGAGAATGGGTAAAAACACATGGAAAATGGGTAAAAAATAGGTGGGGAAAATGGGAAATTAATTTTAAAAAGGCATGAGAAGCACAGGAATGGGTAAAAACCACATGGAAAACAGAAAAAATGGGTGAAAAATAGGTGGGAAAAATAGAAATTGGGTAAAAAATACATGGGAAACATAGAAAAGGGTAAAAAATGCATGGAAAATGTAGAAAATGGGTGAAAAATAGGTGGGGAAAATGGAAAATTCATAAAAGGGCACATGGGAAACACAGAAATGGATAAAAAAGGCATGGGAAACATGGGAAATGAATAAAAAACATAGAAAATTCAGGAAAAACACGTGGGAAACATAGAAAATGGGGGGAAATACATGGAAAATAAAGAAAATGGGAAAAAATGCATGGAAAATAGAGAAAATGGGGGAAAATACAAGGGAACATAGAAAATTCATAAAATCACACAGAAAACACAGAAAATGCATGAAAATGCATGTGTGAGTGCATGGGAAAGGCAGGAAATACACCCAAAATACACCCAAAGTACACCCGAAACACACCCAAAGTGCACCTAAAATGCACCCAAAATACACCTGAAATACACCTAGAATACACCTAAAGTACACTCGAAACACACACAAAGTGCACCTAAAATGCACCCAAAATACACCTGAAACAGACCTGAAATACACCCAAAATACACCCAAAATGCACCCAAAATACACTATAAATACACTTAAAATGCACCTAAAATACACCCAAAATACAACCAAAATACACCTGAAATACACTCAAAATACACCTGAAATACACCCAAAGTACACCCGAAATACACTCAAAATACACCTGAAACAGACCTGAAATACACCCAAAATACACCCAAAATGCACGATCACACACAGGGCTCACACAGGATCACACACAGGGATCACACACAGGGCTCACACAGGATCACACACAGGGATCACACACATGAACTGAACGTGAACACTCACAGAACACTCACACACAGCTCACACACACATGGAGCTCACACTCACACAGGATCACACACACAGGGCTCACACACAGGATCACACACAGGGATCACACACAGGGATCACACACATGAACTGAACGTGAACACTCACAGAACACACACACGGAGCTCACACACACACACACAGCGTGCACACACACACACTCATGGGGCACACACACACAGGGATCACACACATGAACTGAACGTGAACACTCACAGAACACTCACACACGGAGCTCACACTCACACAGGATCACACACAGGATCACACACATGAACTGAACGTGAACACTCACAGAATACACACACACGGAGCTCACACTCACACAGGATCACACACAGAGCTCACACTCACACAGGATCACACTCGGAGCTCACACTCACAGGATCACACACAGGATGCTCACACGTGCACAGAGCTCACACACACTCACAGAGCATACGAGCATGCACTGAGCACAAGCACACACACAGAGGTCACACTCACACAGAGCTCACACTCACACAGGATCACACACGGAGTTCACACACGGGGATCACACAGGGGTGGTCACACAGGCCCTGAGCTCACACACAGAGCTCACACTCACACGCAGAGCTCACATTCACTCACAGAGCTCACACTCACACTCACACATGCACACACATTCCCAGAGCTCTCACTCACTCACAGAGCTCACACTCACACACCTGCCTGGGTCCTGCACACTCACACCCGTGCACACACACTCACACCTGCACACTCACACCTGCACACTCACACCTGTACACGCACACACCTGCACACTCACACCTGCACTCACACTCACACCTGTGCACACACACTCACACCCGCACACACTCACACCTGCACTCACACTCACACCTGTGCACACTCACACCTGCACTCACACTCACACCTGTGCACACTCACACCTGCACTCACACTCACACCTGTGCACACTCACACCTGCACTCACACTCACACCTGTGCACACTCACACCTGCACTCACACTCACACCTGTGCACACTCACACCTGCACTCACACTCACACCTGTGCACACTCACACCTGCACTCACACTCACACCTGTGCACACTCACACCTGCACTCACACTCACACCTGTGCACACTCACACCTGCACTCACACTCACACCTGTGCACACTCACACCTGCACTCACACTCACACCTGTGCACACTCACACCTGCACTCACACTCACACCTGTGCACACTCACACCTGCACTCACACTCACACCTGTGCACACTCACACCTGCACTCACACTCACACCTGTGCACACTCACACCTGCACTCACACTCACACCTGTGCACACTCACACCTGCACTCACACTCACACCTGTGCACACTCACACCTGCACTCACACTCACACCTGTGCACACTCACACCTGCACTCACACTCACACCTGTGCACACTCACACCTGCACTCACACTCACACCTGTGCACACTCACACCTGCACTCACACTCACACCTGTGCACACTCACACCTGCACTCACACTCACACCTGTGCACACTCACACCTGCACTCACACTCACACCTGTGCACACTCACACCTGCACTCACACTCACACCTGTGCACACTCACACCTGCACTCACACTCACACCTGTGCACACTCACACCTGCACTCACACTCACACCTGTGCACACTCACACCTGCACTCACACTCACACCTGTGCACACTCACACCTGCACTCACACTCACACCTGTGCACACTCACACCTGCACTCACACTCACACCTGTGCACACTCACACCTGCACTCACACTCACACCTGTGCACACTCACACCTGCACTCACACTCACACCTGTGCACACTCACACCTGCACTCACACTCACACCTGTGCACACTCACACCTGCACTCACACTCACACCTGTGCACACTCACACCTGCCTGCACACTCACACCTGCACACTCACACCTGTACACGCACACACCTGCACACTCACACCTGCACTCACACTCACACCTGTGCACACACACTCACACCCGCACACACTCACACCTGCACTCACACTCACACCTGTGCACACTCACACCTGCACTCACACTCACACCTGTGCACACTCACACCTGGCCGGGCCCTGCAGACCCCACACGTCCCCCCCTCCCCCCCCACGAGACCCCCGGTAC
>NW_024496605.1:3845-5398 GCF_017590055.1 Onychostruthus taczanowskii
CTGTCCCCGGCTATCCCCGCCTGTCCCAGTCCCGATTCGTCCCGGTTCCTGTCCCCATCCCCATTTGTCCCTGTCCCCATCCCCGGCTATCCCCGCGCTGTCCCCATCCCCGCCTGTCCCTGTCCCCCCTGTCTCTGTCCCCATCTGTCCCTGCTCCCATCCCCGGCTGTCCCCATCTCCGGCTATCCCTGCCTGTCCCTGTCCCCATCCCCATCCCTGTCCCCATCCCTGTCCCCATCCCTGTCCCCATCCCTGTCCCCACCAACTCCAGCCCCTTCCCCGCTCTGTCCCCATCCCCATCCCCACTGCCATTGCCCCCTGTCCCACCGCCACCAGCAGCCCCATCCCTGTCCCTGTCCCCTTTTCCAACCCCGTTCCTGTCCCCATCCCATTCCCATCCCCATCCCTGTCCCTGTCCCCTTTTCCAACCCCATTCCTGTCCCCATCCCCAGCCCCATCCCTGTCTCTGTCCCCATTCCCGTCTCCATTCCCAGCCCCATTCCCATTCCCATCCCCGTTCCCGTCCCCTCCCCGTCCCCTCCCCGGTGCTCCCGGCTCAGCGGGCGGCCTCCCGCCGTCTCCGCCGCTCGCCACCATCGCTCCCAAGGGCGACGAGGACCTGCTGGCGCTGGCCGCGTCGCGGCTGAGCCGCAGGAAGCGGGTGGCCGGCGTGGCCATCGGCGTGGCCATGCTGCTGGTGCTGCTGGTGGCCATCCCGCTGCTCGTGCACGGCTCCAAGGCGGCCGCGCACTACGAGATGCTGGGCAGCTGCCGCATGGTCTGCGACCCCTACCCCGAGCTGCCCCCCGCCTCCCCGCCGCCCTTCCTGCCCGGGGCCAAGGGCGAGCCGGGCCGCAAGGGCCGCGCCGGTCTCCGCGGGCCACCGGGACCACCGGGACCGCGGGGACCTCCGGGAGAACCGGGCCGGCCGGGCCCTCCGGGACCTCCGGGACCGGGGCCGGGCGGCTACATCCCGTCCTTCTACAGCCCCAAAATCGCTTTTTACGCCGGCCTGAGGAAGCCGCACGAGGGCTACGAAGTGCTGCGCTTCGACGACGTGGTGACCAACGTGGGCAACTACTACGAGCCCTCGAGCGGCAAATTCACCTGCCCCCTGCCCGGCATCTACTTCTTCACCTACCACGTCCTGATGCGCGGCGGGGACGGCACCAGCATGTGGGCCGACCTGATGAAGAACGGGCAGGTAACGGGACCCCCCCCCCGCGGGACCCCCGGCCCCGCTTTTCGGTTTGTTCAGCCCCGATTTTCACTGCCCGCTTTGCGGCCCCGCTTTTTTTTTTTGGTTTTCGGCCCTCGGTTTGCACGCCCCGGTTTTCAGCCCGGGTTTTGAGCCGCGGTTTTTCATCGCTGGTTTTTCATCTCCCCCCCCCCTTCTTCTCCCCGGTTTTCACTCTCCGGTTTTCAGCCCCTGTTTTCATCGCTGGTTTTCATCCCCCGCTTTTCACTCCCTGGTTTTCAACCTCGATTTTCAACCCCACCGAGCCCCCCAGCCCGGTTTTCTTCCTCTGGTTTTCACCTCTGGTTTTCACTCC
>NW_024496606.1:0-230 GCF_017590055.1 Onychostruthus taczanowskii
CATGGAGCTGTTTGCAGACTCCCAGTGCTCTGGCTGGGTTTGGTGGGTGTTTCTTGCTGGCCTGGATAGGAGTGTGGAGCACAGCCCTTTGCTGGGCTCTGGTAGGGCTGAGTCCACTGGGTTCCCTTCCCAGCCCTCCCTTAAGGGAGTAGTGACAGTTGCATTCCCTTCTGACTAGGGGATGGAGAGAAGCCTGTCCCCTCAGCCCTTTGCCGAGAGATGTGATCTTG
>NW_024496607.1:0-230 GCF_017590055.1 Onychostruthus taczanowskii
GGGGAATATTTGGGGATTTTTTTTAAACTAAAATCTCGATTTTAGGGAATATTTGAGGAATTTTTTGGGAATTCTGGAGGATTTTTGTGGAATTTTTTAGGATTTCTGAATTTTTGGGGATTATTTTTAAAATTTTTGGGGAATTTTGGGGATTTCTTTAGGAATTTTTAGTGAATTTTTTTAAACTTTGGATTTTTTTTTTAAATTTTGGGATTTTTCCTTTAAATTTT
>NW_024496608.1:0-230 GCF_017590055.1 Onychostruthus taczanowskii
AGCCCCCCCCCCCAACTCCCGTTGCCACGGCAACAGCGCCTCCCCTCGGCCCCGCCCCTTCCCGCTGACCACGCCCATTTGTCATTAACCCCGCCCCCTTTCCGGCTCCCTTTGTGGCAGGAAGCCGCTGCCGCCCGTGGCTCCCTTTGTGGCAGCCGCCATGGCGGCCGAGCGGGCTCCGCCGGCCCGGGCCCAACCTCCGCCCCCCGGCCCCGCTCCCGGCCCCGCTC
>NW_024496609.1:0-230 GCF_017590055.1 Onychostruthus taczanowskii
CAAAGAGTTTGTGCCAGTCTTGTGTGGTGATTATGGATCTGTTAATGAGGAGGGAAAGGAAAAACAAGGAATGAACAAGAAGAGAGTCCCTGGGATCCTGTGAAACACTTCCTGGTGGAATATCAGCCCAGTCATGGCAATAATCCCAGGAAAAGACGTGGGAATGAGGGTGGCAAAAACCTGGAATGAATTCAATTTTGCAAATCATTGTGCTGTTAAAAAAAAAAAAA
>NW_024496610.1:0-230 GCF_017590055.1 Onychostruthus taczanowskii
CCCCATTTTGTTGCCCCAAGCCCATTTTTTTTTACCCCAACCCCCATTTTTTTGCCCAACCCCCATTTCCCCTGCCCCAGTCCCCCCCCGGTGCCGTTTTTGCCCCAGCTCCCCTGTCTGCCCCGCAGTCGCAGCTGGGCCGGGAGCGGCGCGCGGAGCTGCGCTACGACTTCAGCTTCGACCGCGTCTTCCCGCCCGGCGCCTCCCAGCAGGACATCTTCCAGGAGATC
>NW_024496611.1:0-230 GCF_017590055.1 Onychostruthus taczanowskii
ATTTTGGCACAAAAAAAGTGAATTTTAAAGGGAAAAAACCTCAGGATTTTAGGGCTGAGGGTTTGGGGTTGTTTGCCCCTCCCCCAGCGGTGGTGGGCGTGGCCAAAGAGGCCCCGCCCACCCTTTGGCGCCGCCCCCAGGAGCAGGAATGTTTCCAGGAGGAGCTGAGGAGAGCGCAGCGCAAACTGCTCAAAGTGTCCCGCGATAAAAGGTAGCCATGTTTTTATTTT
>NW_024496612.1:0-230 GCF_017590055.1 Onychostruthus taczanowskii
CACAGAGCCTTCCTACCCTCCAGCACAACAGCACCCCCACCCAACCTGGTGTTTTAACCTTTGGCCTTAGAAACACTGGGCAATGCAGCCACCAATGCTACAACCTCTCACATCCTACATGAGCACTCTGGCAACTGCACTAGTTCCCCTTTTGGCCAAACAAAGCTCATCCATACACTTTTCCCTGGACATCAGTTTAAGGAAGATGTGAAAACTTAAAATAAGCTGTA
>NW_024496613.1:0-230 GCF_017590055.1 Onychostruthus taczanowskii
TTCCAATTTTTCCCATTTCCCCTCAAACCTCCGAATTCCGACCCTGAATTCCCATTCCTGACAAATCCTTGGGGGGGGTGCTTTTGAACCCCCCAAAAATTTGGGATGGTCGGAGCAGGCAGGGAAGGATTTTGGGGGAATTTTGGGGTAAAATCTGGGGATTTTGGGCCGGAGGCGAGCCCCCACTTACGGGCACCAACTTCCAGTACCAGCGGGTGGGACACTGAGAA
>NW_024496614.1:0-230 GCF_017590055.1 Onychostruthus taczanowskii
TATTTTAGGGGACTCCTGAGCTGAGGAGCTCAATTAAACCAGGAATTAATGAGTTAAAGTAATTAATTAGTCAAGCCAGGAATTTCCAAGACATCCAGATCCTAATTTTTCTCATTTCCCAGGGCAGTTTAAAGATCTGGAGGCACCAGAATTCCAAGGACAACTCAGGACAATCCTGGATACCCAGAGACGGAGACATTTTGGATTTTTAGGGAAGAAAAATCAGATTT
>NW_024496615.1:0-230 GCF_017590055.1 Onychostruthus taczanowskii
TGAGGGTCCCGGTGATCCCGCTGTTCCCCCTTGTCCCCCCCCAGAGCCGTGTGTCTGGAGCCCCTGGGGGCCCTGGGGGCCCTGCGGAGACCCCTGTGCGGGGGGGTCCCGCCTGCGCCACCGGCACCCCCTGAACGCCGAGCCCCCCGGGCGGGCGTGTGCGGGGGTCCGCACCCAGAGCGAGAGCTGCAGCTCCAGCGCCTGCCCCGGTAACCCCCGCGCTGCCCCCC
>NW_024496616.1:0-1179 GCF_017590055.1 Onychostruthus taczanowskii
GGGACCCCCGCCCAGCCCCCATACCTGCCCCGTGACGGGCTCCAGCTGCTGCAGCGTGGCCAGCACGAACACGGCCGTCTTGCCCATGCCAGACTTGGCCTGGCACAGCACGTCCATGCCCAGGATGGCCTGGGGGATGCACTCGTGCTGGACTGCGGGGAAAGCAGGGGGTCACGGGCTGGCACGGGCACCGAGACCCCCGGAGACCCCCGGCAGGGGCACCGAGACCCGCGGAGACCCCCGGCAGGGGCACCGAGACCCCCAGAGACCCCCGGCAGGGGCACCGAGACCCCCAGAGACCCCCAGGAGGGGCACTGAGACCCCCGGAGACCCCCGGCAGGGGCACCGAGACCCGCGGAGACCCCCGGCAGGGGCACCGAGACCCCCAGAGACCCCCAGGAGGGGCACTGAGACCCCCAGAGACCCCCGGCAGGGGTACTGAGACACCCCCAAGAGGGATCCTGAGACCCCCGGGAAGGGCACCGAGACCCCCAGCAGGGGCACTGAGACCCCCAGAGACCCCCGGGAGGGGCACCAAGACCCCCAGAGACCCCCAAGAGGAGCACAGAGACCCCGGGAGGGGCACCGAGACCCCCAGAGACCCCCGGGAGGTGCACTCAGACCCCCAGAGAACTCCGGGAGGGGCATTGAGACCCCCGGAGCCCCCCGGGAGGGGCACTGAGACCCCCAGAGATCCCTGGGAGGGGCACTGAGGCCCCCAGAGACCCCTGAGAGGTGTACTGAGATCCCTGGGAAGGGCACCGAGACCTCCAGAGACCCCCGGGAGGGGCACAGAGACCCCCCCAGAGACCCCCGGGAGGGGCACTCAGACCCCCAGAGAACTCCGGGAGGGGCATTGAGACCCCCGGAGCCCCCCGGGAGGGGCACTGAGACCCCCAGAGATCCCTGGGAGGGGCACTGAGGCCCCCAGAGACCCCTGAGAGGTGTACTGAGATCCCTGGGAAGGGCACCGAGACCCCCAGAGACCCCCGGGAGGGGCACTGAGACCCCCAGAGATCCCTGGGAGGGGCACTGAGACCCCCAGAGACCCCTGAGAGGTGTACTGAGATCCCTGGGAAGGGCACCGAGACCTCCAGAGACCCCCGGGAGGGGCACAGAGACCCCCCCAGAGACCCCCGGGAGGGGCACCGAGACCCCCGGAAGGCGCACTGAGGGCCC
>NW_024496616.1:1194-4628 GCF_017590055.1 Onychostruthus taczanowskii
CCGGGACCCCCGCCCAGCCCCCATACCTGCCCCGTGACGGGCTCCAGCTGCTGCAGCGTGGCCAGCACGAACACGGCCGTCTTGCCCATGCCAGACTTGGCCTGGCACAGCACGTCCATGCCCAGGATGGCCTGGGGGATGCACTCGTGCTGGACTGCGGGGAAAGCAGGGGGTCACGGGCTGGCACGGGCACCGAGACCCCCGGAGACCCCCGGCAGGGGCACCGAGACCCCCGGGAGGGGCACCGAGACCCCCGCAGACCCCCGGGAGGGGCACCGAGACCCGCGGAGACCCCCAGGAGGGGCACTGAGACCCCCAGAGATCCCTGGGAGGGGCACTGAGACCCCCAGAGATCCCTGGGAGGGGCACTGAGACCCCCAGAGACCCCTGAGAGGTGTACTGAGATCCCTGGGAAGGGCACCGAGACCTCCAGAGACCCCCGGGAGGGGCACAGAGACCCCCAGAGACCCCCGGGAGGGGCACCGAGACCCCCGGCAGGGGCACTGAGACCCCCAGAGACCCCCGGGAGGGGTACTGAGACACCCCCAAGAGGGATCCTGAGACCTCTGGGAGGGTTCCAGAGACCCCAGGAGTTCCCCAGAACCCCCTGCCGGGATCCCAAAAACTCCCAGAGCACCCCTAGGACGGCACCAGAGGCTCCCCGAGACCCTGGAATGGTCCCAGAGTCACCTGGGATGGCCCCAGAGCCCCCAGACCCACCCTCGGAGGGGGGCTCAAAGCCGCAGTCCAAAGCCCCCCAGAGCCCCCGGCCCACCTTCGGAGGGGTGCTCGAAGCCGCAGTCCACGATGGCGCGCAGCAGCTCGGGTTTGAGCGGTCACAGAGCCCCCCAAAGCCCCCGCCCCCCAGAGCCCCAGCCCCACCTTCGGAGGGGTGCTCGAAGCCGCAGTCCACGATGGCGCGCAGCAGCTCGGGTTTGAGCAGGAAGTCGCGGAAGCCGGAGCTGTGGATGGACACGTAGGAGCCCTTCACGTCCTTCTTGGGCGCCGCCTCGGCCCCGTCCGGCCCCGCCGCGTTCTCCACCTCGTCATCCTCGTAGTCCAGCAGCTCGTTGTCCACGTCGTTCTCCGCCATGCTGGCCACGGCAGCCTCCCACGGCAGCTCCTCCCTGGGGGCAGGGGGCTGCTGACAGGGGTCCTGGGCTACTGGCAGGGGGCCCGGGGCTACCAACATCCCCCTGGGGCTGCTGACAGAGGTCCTGGGGCTACCAACATCAGCCTGGGGCTACTGACAGGGGTCCTGGGCTACTGACAGGGGTCCTGGGCTACCAACATCAGCCTGGGGCTGCTGATCCTCCATGGGGCTACTGACATTGGCCTTGGGGCTACCAACATCAGCCTGGAGCTACTGACAGGGGTCCTGGGGCTTCTTGGGCGCCGCCTCGGCCCCGTCCGGCCCCGCCGCGTTCTCCACCTCGTCATCCTCGTAGTCCAGCAGCTCGTTGTCCACGTCGTTCTCCGCCATGCTGGCCACGGCAGCCTCCCACGGCAGCTCCTCCCTGGGGGCAGGGGGCTGCTGACAGGGGTCCTGGGGCCACCAACATCAGCCTGGGGCTACTGACAGGGGTCCTGGGCTACTGACCACTGCTGAGCACCCTCCCACAGCAGCTCCTCCCTGGGGGCAGGGGGCTGCTGACAGGGGTCCTGGGCTACTGGCAGGGGTCCTGGGGCTACCAACATCCCCCTGGGGCTGCTGACAGAGGTCCTGGGGCTACCAACATCAGCCTGGGGCTACTGACAGGGGTCCTGGGCTACTGACAGGGGTCCTGGGGCTGCTGACAGGGGTCCTGGGCTGCTGACAGGGGTCCTGGGGCTACTGACAGGGGTCCTGGGCTACTGACAGGGGTCCTGGGCTACTGACATCCCCCTGGGGCTACTGACCCTCCATGGGGCTACTGACATCACCCTAGGGCTACTGACTGTTCCTGGGGCTACTGACAGGGGTCCTGGGGCTACTGACCACTGCTGAGCACCCTCCCACGGCAGCTCCTCCCTGGGGGGGCAGGGGGCTGCTGGCAGGGGTCCTGGGCTACTGACAGGGGGCCTGGGCTACCAACATCAGCCTGGGGCTGCTGATCCTCCATGGGGCTACTGACATTGGCCTTGGGGCTACCAACATCAGCCTGGAGCTACTGACAGGGGTCCTGGGGCTACCAACATCACCCTGGGGCTGCTGACAGGGGTCCTGGGGCTACTGACCACTGCTGAACACCCTCCCACGGCAGCTCCTCCCTGGGGGGGCAGGGGGCTGCTGGCAGGGGTCCTGGGCTACTGACAGGGGTCCTGGGCTACCAACATCAGCCTGGGGCTGCTGATCCTCCATGGGGCTACTGACATTGGCCTTGGGGCTACCAACATCAGCCTGGAGCTACTGACAGGGGTCCTGGGGCTACCAACATCACCCTGGGGCTGCTGACAGGGGTCCTGGGTCTACTGACCACCAACAGGACTACTGGCCAGTAGTGGGGCTACCAACATTAGCTTGGGGCTACTGACATCACCCGGGGGCTACTGACATCACCTTCGGGCTACCAACACGGGTCCTCGGGCTACTGACCGTCCATGGGGCTACCGACAGGGGTCCTGGGGCTACTGACCACTCCTGAGCACCCTCCCACGAGCAGCTCCTCCCTGAGGGCACGGGGGCTACTGAGCTCTCATGGGGCTACTGACAAAAACCTTGGGCTACTGACCCTCCATGGGGCTACTGACATCAGCCTGGGACTACTGACCACCCATGGTATTGCTGGGCACCAGTGGGGCCACTGACATCAACCTGGGGTACTGAGCACTCATGGAGCTACTGACATCGGCCTTGGGGCTACCAACATCAACCTGGGGCTGCTGACCTCTAACAGCACTGCGAGCCACCAGCGGGGCTACTGACACCGGCCTTGGGGCTACCGACCCTCCATGGGGCTACTGACATGGGCCTGGGGCTACTGATCCTCCATGGGGCTACTGACAGGGGCCCTGGGCTAGTGACATCACCCTGGGGCTACTGATCCTCCATGAGGCTACTAACATGGGCCTGGGGCTACTGACAGCGGCCTGCGGCTGTTAACATCACCCACGGGACTGCTGGCCACTCCCGGGACCACCGACATCAGCCCCGGGACCACCGACATCAGCCCGGGGACCACCGACACCGCCCCCGGGACCACCGACACCGCCCCCAGCAGGGCCCGGGCGCACGAGGGGACCCCAGGACCCCCAACCCGCCCCGGGAGAGCGGGCCCAGGGCCAGCACCGTGTGGCCACCGGCGGCCCGGGACCCGCAGCCCCCCCGGAAAGGGTCTGGGGGGGGTCAGCACCGAGCGTCCCCCGGAGCACCGGGACCCCCGGGAATCACCGGAGCCCCCCCCCGAGCCCATCGAGACCCCCGAGCCCCCCGGGGAAAGCGGCCCCGAAGACGG
>NW_024496616.1:4656-5419 GCF_017590055.1 Onychostruthus taczanowskii
CCCGCCTCCTGCCTTGCCCCACACCGACCGGGCCGCATGCACACCTCGGCTCAGGCAGCGCCGAGGACAGCCCCGATGCAGGGCCCTCAGGGAGGCCGCGCGCCGAGCGAAAGCCCCCGGCAGAAGCCCCGCCCCCCGCGTTACTATGGCGACGGTTCCCGCCACGGCCAGGCCACGCCCCCAGTGATGACGCAACGCTAGTCTAAACCAATCATTTTATTGCGCGCCCGAGGGGCGGGGTCAGAGGTCGCCCGCCAGGCTGATGGTGGCCAATGAGACGGTCTCGGTGGAGAGGCTCCGCCCCTTCTCGTAGATGAGGTACACCAGGGGGGTGGGGCCCTCTTCTTCGGGGGGCGGGGCCGCCAGCACCGAGTACCCGCTGGGCCCCTCCCACACGCGCAGGCCACTCCCCCACCACGTGGTGCCATTGTCGAAGCTCCAGCGCAGCGTCAGGTTCACGCCTGGGGGCGGGGCCGGTCGGGGACACGCCCATACTCAGACCACGCCCCTCCGCCAAAAGCCCCGCCCCCTGCCACCTCCTTCACCCCCAAAGCGGGACCCGGGGACCCCCCAGAGGCGGGACAGCCCCCCACCCCTGACCCCGGTGTCCCCCCAAATTGCCGAAATCCCGGGGCCGAATCTGCCCCGGTGTCCCCACCCCCCGTCCGTGGCCTTGTCCCCTCCATGTCCCCTCCGTGTCCCCTCCGTGTCCCCTCCATGTCCCCATGTGCCCACCATGTCCCCAATCCCCCCAATGTCTCCA
>NW_024496617.1:0-230 GCF_017590055.1 Onychostruthus taczanowskii
CTGTCACCCTTGTTTCATCCTGAGCTACATAATTCTTCTACTGTGGACAGGAAAATTGTTCCCATCTCTCCTGTACTTCTCTGGTTACCTTTTCTCCAAGCTGTGCAGGACCCATGTGAGGAGGCTGTGATCCTGTACCAGCTCATAGGCAGCTCTGGTGACACGGGCAGCACTTTGTAATATCTCCAGAATACGTTTCTGAAACAGAAAATGGAACTTATTCTTTTACA
>NW_024496618.1:0-230 GCF_017590055.1 Onychostruthus taczanowskii
CTCCCCACCCCTGCAAGAGGCCCCCCCCGCCGCCTCTCCCGGTACCGCCCCGACCCCTCCGGTCTCTCCCGGTCTCCCCCGATCCCTTCGCGGTCCCCCCGGCCCGGCAGACACCGCCGCGCCCCGCGCTGTCCCCCCCCGCGGCGGCAGCATGGTGCGCGCCGGCTCCCCCCGCGCGGTGGTCGGCGCCGCCCCGCTCCCGCCGCTCGTTTCCGCGCGAAGCCGCTCCC
>NW_024496619.1:0-230 GCF_017590055.1 Onychostruthus taczanowskii
GAATAACAGTTCTTTACTAGGAAAGTTTAAAAATGCAAATGTAATAGTACAAATAAAACCACTGGCAGAGTCATTATACGACTTGACACCATGTGGGTCAGGATGTTTGTAGCATCTCGTTGAATAGTGGCTGCAGTCTTGGAGTGACAGTTCCTGTAGAAGTAGTGATCTTGTAGAAGGGTGTAGTTTTCTCTTGAAGGTTGACTGGTGGTGTAGATGGGCCTGGTCTT
>NW_024496620.1:0-230 GCF_017590055.1 Onychostruthus taczanowskii
AGGAGCCTCCCCAGCCCCCCAGCCCCCCCGCTGGTGGCTCACCGTTTTTGGGGGTCCCCCCGGGGGGCTCAGGGCCAGCTCGAAGACCAGGCTGGAGTGCAGGTAGGGCCCGGGGGGGGGGGCCCAGCGCACGCACAGCTCCCCCCGCGCCCCCCCCGCCGACACCGACACGTTCTGGGGGGGCCCCGGCAGCACTGGGGGGAGGGGAAGGGTCAGGGGGGCACCCCAAA
>NW_024496621.1:0-230 GCF_017590055.1 Onychostruthus taczanowskii
CCAGAGCTGAGGTTTTGCTGGCACTTTGCCTTCTATCACCAGGGATTTCAAACTCCGTCCCTTCATAGTTGCTGTGGCCAAGATGGCCACCATTCTCAACTTCACTTAGGAGCTCCACTCTGTTGACACAGATTAGACCAAGGAGGGCATTTTTCCAAGTCATCTCCCTTGTCATCCAGGTTTTTAGGAATCTTCTGGCCCAGGTGTGATGCTCCCAGTTAATTTCTGGC
>NW_024496622.1:0-230 GCF_017590055.1 Onychostruthus taczanowskii
TTGGGGAATTTTTGGGGATTTTGGGGGTTAAAAGGGGATTTGGGGGGAAATTGGGGAGATTTTGGGGTCTTCGTTCAATGGGATTTTATTCCATTTTTGGGCTTTTTTGGGTTTTATTTGGGTCTGGGGTCTCGGGATTTTCTTTTGGGGGGGTCTCCCTAAATTTTGGGGATCTCGAGAATTTTGGGGGGGGCTCTGGGGCTCTTTTTGGGGTCGTTTAATGCCATTTT
>NW_024496623.1:0-230 GCF_017590055.1 Onychostruthus taczanowskii
TACTCTCTAACCTGGGGGCTTTTCTCTTGAGAAGGGCAGAGTTACTGTGAGATTTTGGCCAGGGGATGAGGGGCTGGGCTGGGATGAGATGAGCTGAGCTGGGCTCCTCACACTCTCTTGCTGTCTGCATCATGGGAGGAAGGTTGAGCTCTTGGTTAATGCGGGGAGGATTCACTGCTGCTGGCCTCTATTGCTTCTTCCTTACCGTGGGTGAGCCTTTGCTTGTAAGA
>NW_024496624.1:0-230 GCF_017590055.1 Onychostruthus taczanowskii
ACACTGACAGAACATCCCTCCCCCAGAAGTTAACAGGAGCAGAAGTAACATGAGGCCTAATCCAGGCCGTCTGTCCCTCTGGGCTTGTGACCAGCTCGGGCCGCTGGCTCACGTAACATTGTGCTGTTCCCCCAGGTCCCGTGACAGGCCTCTCCACTGGATTCAGGGGCCAATCCGGAGGCCAGGCAGCAAGGGGGAGAACTGTGATGTCAGCACCACTGTCAAGAAGC
>NW_024496625.1:0-230 GCF_017590055.1 Onychostruthus taczanowskii
GAGAGCTCAGGATTGGGGTGAACCCCGAGATTTTGGCGTTTGGGGGGGTCCTGAGGGTCCAGGAGAGCTCAGAATTGGGGCAAATCCCGGGATTTTGGGGTCTGGGGGCTGGGCCAGCTCAGAACTGGGTGAATTGGGATTTTGGGGTTTGGGGCAGCTCAGACCTGGGTGAATTGGGGGTTTGGGGGGTCCTGGGGGGCCTGGGCCAGCTCAGACCTGGGGGTTTTGGG
>NW_024496626.1:0-230 GCF_017590055.1 Onychostruthus taczanowskii
TTGGGAATTTTTTGGGCTGGGATGAAATGTTGAAATTTTGGGGATAAAATCGGGAATTTTGGGGTTTTCCAGACCCTTCTCCCGACAACAGCCGCTACACGGAGCTGACGTGGCAGGTGGAGGTGGGCACCGTCCTGCACGGCTTCGCCGGCTACTTCGAGACGCGGCTCTACGGCGACGTCACCCTCAGTGAGGGCGGGGCCGGGGGCGGGGCTTAGTGGGGCGGGGCC
>NW_024496627.1:0-5366 GCF_017590055.1 Onychostruthus taczanowskii
ATTCAGAGAGTTTCTGAGCTGCAGACCCATGGGTATTGATCCCCTATAGCTGATATACATTACCTGGCACTCACCTACCCTTATATTCTGCCATAGGCATCTGCCTAGGACACTGTTGGAGATACTGATCTGGCTGGACCATTGTTCTCACTTGTTATGGACATACATATTTTTGTGTGACAAAATCTCAGATTTCACTAGCACTACTGTGGACATTATTGCTATGGAAACAAACTACTGCAATTTACTGTCTACACTTTAAAAATACATTAGTGTTGATTCATTTGCATCAAACCTCATAGAAATCAACCAACACCTTTTGTATTTTTTTTTTACACTTCTGTGCAATGATCCAGCAATGAGGAGCTGTCAGGCTTGACTAGTGACTGGCATAAATGCAAAAACATTTTACAAGCTCCATACTGAGGAAGCTCTGGTACCTGCAGAGGGCCTCAGGGCAAACAATTTGGTTTTGATAGTGTAAGAGGCAAGAGGTGAAGATTCCAGGGCTGTTCAGCGCAGAGCCTGTTTCCTCTCCTCAGGAGCTGCCAGGAAGAGGCAGAACATGAGTTCTCCAGAAGAAGCTCTTGTTACCACCCTAGCAGCTATTCGACAGCTGTCACTGTGGTTCTGTGCTGGGAATGTCACTCCTTGGAAGAAGTTCCCATCTAATGATATCAACTGTCTCTACAATCCTTTGGTCCCACTATTTCTAATGGGATTATGGCAGGCATAAATTTCCTCTATAGAGTTTATGCTGAAAGTGCCATTAACTCAAATATTTATTTCAGGCATTCCTCCCAAACCTTCTGTATCTACTAAAGGCTGTCCCAATGCTCAGGGTCACTACCTTGTGCCTTGTAAGTCCTGAAGAAGACACTTTGAGGCATGGAACTTTTTCCAGTGAGATTGCTGTGGTGCACATACATCCTCCTATGCACGTGAAAAAACAGGCATCACCTCTTCTCTCCCTAACTGATTAATGGTGAGGATACATTATCAGAGCTAATAGGAGTCAAATGGAGAAAGCTAGCCAAGTGAAACCCTGTAAATTGGTTCCTGTGCTTTTTCCAATCACTTCTAATACCTAATGCCAGGAAATTTCATTTGTGTCCAGTCAGAGCTAAAAGGGAAAGGATTAGAAAGTAAATAACTCCCACATCTGCACTAGGGGAGCAGTCAGCTCTTTCACTGCCCCATTTATTAGCAGGACAAAAATGTAAATTTACATCACAGAATTTTTTCCCTGTACAACCTATCATTCCTCTTGGAAAAATAGATGTGCTTACTAGCTTTTCACCTATATGTCCACATCAGTATGTCTATGCATCTTTATTTTTCTCTTCTCTGACCTATATGACCTTTACCTAGGTGAAACGATCAGTTTTCAATAGGAATTTTGCTACCAAAGAGCAGGCCAGATTGGTCTGATGCTCTTAGATGTCCTATTTTAACACTTTGGTTTTAGTTTAAAATTCCTATCGTAGAATTCTGCTTTAGTGCCAGGTGGCAAGTCCTGTAAACATAGACCAGGGGGTGGTGTTCTGAAGACCTAGTTCTGCTGAGAAAATCCTGGGAGGTACATTCTGTCTAGCTTTCCATCAGCCATTGCCAAGGACTAGCTGTCTTGGTGGGAAAGCTTATAGGGGAAAGCTGTGTAGATTGAAGCAGTACTCCTGGCTGTACCCAGATAATAGGCTGCTGCTGTCACCTGTTTTCCGTGTTGATTTCCCCTTCTGTCTCATTCTCTCTCATTTATCTACCACACAAATTAATTTTAAAAATCTGTAATTGACATTAAATTTCTGCCATAAAAATATGCAATAGAGAACAATCGGAAACTATCAGTCTCCTGGAAGAGAACAGAAAATTATAGTGATCTTTGCAGACCTACTGCTCCCAAGGGTAATTGTGAGAAGCTGGGGAGATTTGCTGTACAGTGAGCATTCAGAGGGGCCTGATGTCTGTGTGCCTCTGAGACTCTTTCCATGCCCCGGGCTGTTCCCATATTTTGATATCATAACACTTTCTGTAAGACATGCTGCAGGCACCTGGGAATGCAGGGTTGTTCCTCTGGATGAGAGCGAGAAGTGCACAGAGAGATAAAGAGCAAACCCATTTCCTTTGCATAGAAAGATGAAATTTCTCTACATGCACATAGCTTATTGTCCCTGCAGTTGCTCTGTCCCTCTCTTTGCTTCTGCCACCCTGGCGATGGTTATCTCCCCACACTGGTAGTCAAGGTAATCTCTCCACCTTGACACAGACTTTGATTCAGTAAGCCTATCTGTGTAACAGCTGTTGTGACAGAGCACAGTCTTAGGATTTTCTTACTTGAAAGCCGGAGAAATTGTCTGTTTCCTTATCTTCTTTTCACTTTCAGTTTTAGAAGCACTACATTAACGAAACAAATTATATAAAAAGTCTGGACTGTCTTCTCTCCTTTTTCCCTTCTCCTCTCAGTATTGATTATTTGAAAGTAATGCAAATACAATTTCTATGCATAATATTGTTATGCATATCTTTCCTTTTCCCCAGTTAAAGAGTATTAAATTAAATGTGTCTAGCTGTAGGACATTGTAATCAAACATTGTGAGCACAACAGGTTTTGTCTTCTTTGAATAACATTATGTTGTTATTTTTGAGTTTGGTTCCCTGGAAAACTGTAGAATCAGTTTCATTCTTTGTGTTCTCTTCTTAAAGTTTTATTTAACATCCTTCTAAATAAAAAAGCCAGTGATCACACTTGAGCCATCAACAGCAAACTTTTCAACTAGCAAATAATCAGTGTGAAGCTCTGAATTAATAAGCAAAATGAATGCATTAAATCACAAAATGTATCTAATTCTCTATCTGACAAGCAACTATACCTCTTACTGAACTTAAACCTATGTCTGAATGGCAACAACCCCAGAGGAACCTGACCCAGATTTATATCTTTTATTACTACAGCAGAAATTATATGGTAATAATAACATTATCAATGCACTCCCTTTTTCAGCAGTTCTGAGTATCCCAGATACACAATTGCATGCAAATGCTTAATGTTATTGTTATTGCAAAGGCCAATAACAAAATACTTTATGTTCTACACCATTCCTGATTATCTCTACTGGTTTTTTTTCTATGTATGTATGCTATTTGTAAATAACAGAGGGAATGAACTTATGAGCTGTTCACAAACTTCATTATCTTCTATTAAGTAATCAAGGCATGTGATTGCAACCTAAGCTTTTTTTTTACTCAACTGTGGTCCATGGTTGCGAGAATCACATACATCAGATTAAAAACAATGGTCAGTGATGGATTGATATCAATATAGATGATGCAGAAAATGACCAATTTCCAATTTTTTGTGACTGTGAGAGGATTTTCTACATGAGATTTGGTGGCAATCACAAATGTGATTCAGTTTAATCAACTGACTATTTTTAGAAAACGAAAGACTATCTCAGTATGGCTCAGCTAGAATTGCTGCATGACTTCATCTACAGAGCTAAAGTGGCAATGTTGTCCATTTACTGCTAACAACCCAAGGCGTCCAGTAAATACAGAAAATGAAATAGCCTCTATTTGCATGTCAGTATAATCCCATTTTGTCCTGTTCTATAATTCTGTATCTCTCAGAATCTCTTTTTGTATCCTCCAGTAAAAGGCATGAAACAAGAAACTCTGAAAATAATAACTGGGAGCTATAAAGTCAGCTGATCTCTCAAAGAATGCTGCCGTTACTTCTTTGTTTGGGTCAGTACTGGACAGTCCTGATTGTTAAACACCAGCTCATTCATCCTTCACAGGACTAAAATAATATTTCACATCATACTTACTAAATTCCATAAAAAACTGCTACTTTTTTATGATCTAGGTGTTGTGGTGTTTTTTTGGTTTTTTTTTTTTTTTTTTTTTTTTTTTTGTTTTTTGTTTTTTGTTTTTTTTTTACTATGAAGATACAATATTGGTATGAAGAATGTGTAATGCTGGTGTGAAGAGCATTGTCTTTTCAGACATTAACTAAAAGTGGTTTATATATCCATCAGTCTCAGTTCAGTTCTTAGTTTATTGCTGAGGAAAGTGCACCATAACAAATGGTGGTGAGCAGACCAAAACCACAGAAAGGAATAAATGCTCAAGCTGAAGCTAGATTGGAAGAGAGAGATCCATCCTTACAGACTTGTGCTTATTTTTAAATATAACATTGCCTCAGGCCTGGGACATGTGTAGGAATACACAGATCTCTGTGACTAAAGGCTGCAATGTCATGTGCACTACATGCTGAGTAATATCTTCATTTCTGTGTCACAGGGAAAGGAAAGCTTTATAATGTTTAGTAAAAAAAAGTCTGGACACAGTAAGAAATATCCCTCTAGCACTCATTTAACCTTAGTGAAATGCTCCTATTATTTCCAAAATTAATCAGGTATGAAAGCTCTTCTTTGTTCTTTTGAGGATAATGTCCTAATGGCAATTCATCACAGCAGCCATGAAATCTTGATGACAAATCCATAAACCCTGAAAAAATTTGTAATCTCCTAATTTAAACATGAGCTAGTCTTGTTTTTATTATAACAAATAAATGAGAAGTAATTTTCTGAGTAACATGCACAGATATTTAGTGTGTGACTTGGAGTGTACACATCTAAAAAAACTCCAAACACTTAGCAGTTTAATTCCCTTGTGTAGCTGGCTCAGCCCTGTCTCTCAGCTACTCCTGTGCCAGCTCACCCACTGGCCTGTCTAGTCCTGCACATGCTATTGAGCTTAGTGGCAGCAACATTTTTCATGTCCTGACCTCATCATGATATAAAACTAAGGGTTCACCTTGCAAGAGCAAAGTTATTTTCTTGCAGTTATTTTCTTATAGTCCTACGACCTGCTGTTCTAGCATATCTGAACTTTTTTATTTTATGTTTTAACAGCTAACAGAATCAGTATTTAATCAGGTCAATATTTTATTTTCCATCTGAAAATATTTTGCTTTTCAATAGCAATTCCTGTTTCTGGAAATTTCAGTTTTAGATGTCCTGATTTCAAACAGTCACATAACCTTCTGGTATGGTCATTGCTTTATTATAGTTTCTTTTTACATGGGGAAGTTAGGCACAAATGTTTTAAACTAGCTCTTCAGTATAAAAAGTTACACTGTTAATAAACCAAGACTAGAAGTCAGAAGACTTCAGTCTTTTTATTGAGTTATTTCAGCCTATGATCTGGCAAAGCACATCAATAAAAACATCACAAATAATTTCTGGAATGCCCCTCTACTGCTATCTTACACAGTGTTAGGCTTTAGAAACTCCAGTTACATAAACCAGACTTTCATGCAGCTCCAATAATGTCACCCAGCTGAGGTCCAGTATTTATAAAAT
>NW_024496628.1:0-230 GCF_017590055.1 Onychostruthus taczanowskii
GGGGGTGGCACTATGCAAATCAACCCAAAGACAAATGCATATGTAAATGATATGCAAATTAGCCGATAGTATTTAATGCATGTAAATTAGGGCAGGAGTGGGTGGAGCCATGGGTATGCAAATGAGGGGGTGGAGCATGCAAATGGGGGCCTTGTGCATGCAAATTAGGGGTGGGGATATGCAAATAATGGGACAGAATGCTAATGATATGCAAATTTCTCCAGTCTATT
>NW_024496629.1:0-230 GCF_017590055.1 Onychostruthus taczanowskii
AGGGAAGAGAGCAGATGTGGATCTCAGGGCAATCATGTAAATAGGGTTACTTTCACTATGAACCTCTAAGCAAACCCATGCTGTTATAGTATCCCATATTCTTGTTCTAGGATATAGCTCAGAAGCCCAACAGGAAGCAAGTCACAGATGATATGATCTAGCTTATGGTTTCAGCTCAATGAGTAAGCCCATTGGAGAGATGCGTTTGTGGGGGTTTTTTGTTTGTTTTT
>NW_024496630.1:0-230 GCF_017590055.1 Onychostruthus taczanowskii
CAGCAGAGAATCTGAAAAATAGAAAAGATAAATCCTGAGCCATCAGTCCCACAGGGGAAGGAGCAAACCCACCCAGGACAAACCCCAAAAAGGGATTTTTGCAGCAGAAATTCCCCTGTCCCCAGCTCTCCCCAGCGATTTCTCAGCAGTTCTGTAAATCCAAGGAGGACATTCCTTGGTGACTTCTGGCATTATTCCCATAAAAATTATTCCCATTCACATTATTCCCA
>NW_024496631.1:0-229 GCF_017590055.1 Onychostruthus taczanowskii
GCAGTGACCACGCAGTGACTGGACAATACCAGGTGGTGACCACAGGTGACCACACAGTGACCACGCAGTGACCGGACAATCCCCAGCAGGTGACCACAGGTGACCAGACAGTCCCCAGTAGATGCCCACGGGCTGCCAGCGACCAGTGACTGGACAATCCCCAGGAGATGACCACAGGTGACCACACAGTGACCGGACAGTACCCAGGAGATGACCACAGGTGACCGGG
>NW_024496632.1:0-229 GCF_017590055.1 Onychostruthus taczanowskii
CACCCACCCACCCTCACACCCCTTCGGCCAGCGGCACGGCGGCTCCCCACTGCAGGCTCCGCGGCAGGAAGGAGGGGGCGCGGCGTGCAGCCCTCCCCGGCTCGACGCTCCCGCTCGCAACTCACCCAACAAAGTTGCTGCGGCTGCCGGCGGCTCGGCTCCGCTCCGCTCGCTGGGCTGGGCTGAGCGCGGCGCTCCCCGCCCGCGCAGCCCGGGATGAGCTCACCCC
>NW_024496633.1:0-229 GCF_017590055.1 Onychostruthus taczanowskii
ACCCTTTTTCCATCCCCTCCCGTACTTGTCCCATCCTTGTCCCGTCGCTGCCCCCCCCTCGCCCCGGCCTCGTCCCATCCCGCCCTGTCCCTGTCCCTGTGCTGTCCCGGGGCCATCGCTCGGGGCCTCGCTCTGCGCTGTTCGGGCCCGGCCCGGGGGCCGCTCTCGGCGGGAGCGCTCCGAGCCCGGGGCGCTGCGGCGGGGCCGGGCCGGCAGCCGGAGATTCGCG
>NW_024496634.1:0-229 GCF_017590055.1 Onychostruthus taczanowskii
TAAATCTGGAGAGGTGGTAATAACTCAGTGGATTGCAGGGCTTAGGGGTCTTTTTTAAAGATGGGCAATTACAAATTATATTAGTGTAATTTTATGTCAAGATTTACGTTAATGAGGATGACTAAGAATGCTCTGCAATAGGGAACCAGGAGATTTATTTGAGGGGACTGTTCTCAATAGAATGTTACTTCAGCTTTTGGTCAAAGCAAGCCTTGTCATTGCAGACCTG
>NW_024496635.1:0-229 GCF_017590055.1 Onychostruthus taczanowskii
CCATGCAAGACTTTTCCTTAGTCCCTTCATGTTTCTTCTACATAAAATGGGATTTTTTTTACCACTAAATCTTGCATTTGGTAGGTATGAAACCTGTTTGGATTCCCTTTCTTTAAAACTCTCAGGGACCCTAGAATAGTCATTTTTAATTGCCCAAAGGAAAAGCAAAAATACTTTTTTTTGTTGTTGTTGAGGAATTCCTCAGAGCACATCTGGATTAACACAGTTC
>NW_024496636.1:0-229 GCF_017590055.1 Onychostruthus taczanowskii
ATCCCTGTGGGATTTTGGGGTCCCTGGGAGAGTTTTGGTGGTCTTGGGGGGGTTTTGGGGGTCCCTGGGGTATTTTGGGGTCCCTGGGAAGATTTTGGGGGTTCCCGGGGGTATTTTGGGGGTCCTGAACCCCCCAGCCCCATTTCCCCCCCCAGGTAAAGTGAACCTGGGCCAGGAGGTCGCTCGCTTCAAGTGGGGTGAGACCCCCCAAAAAACCCCCAAAAATCCC
>NW_024496637.1:0-229 GCF_017590055.1 Onychostruthus taczanowskii
CCCCCCCGCCCCCCACCGTGCCCCCCAGAGCTGCACCGCTGTGCCGTGTTCCTGCTGCTGCAGGTGGGGGCCGAGATCCACGACACCCCCACGGTGCTGGTGGACAGGACCCTCACCGACATCTGCTTCGAGGGAGCCGTGCTCTTGTGAGGGGGGGCACGGGACCCCCGGCACCCCCGCACCCTCCCCGGGACCCTGACCCCCCCTGTGGGATCCTGACACCCCCCTA
>NW_024496638.1:0-1171 GCF_017590055.1 Onychostruthus taczanowskii
ATCCCTCACCCAGGTTTCATCTAGAACGGTGTTGTGGGAGACGTTTGGAATTACTAGAAATGGATCAGGTTCTAGTTGAGAAGCCCTCTGCTTCTCCACTGTTTCAAAATTCTTGGAATTACCCTCAAACATGCCCTAGGACATTGCTGTGAAAACACCAATCAGAGGAACATATGGAAAAGAGAACACCACCTCCAGCAGCAGCTGGAATGACCCCACTGCTGTTCTTACCTGCTCTCCAGGTGCTCCTGCCAGAGCTCCCCACAGCCACCGCCATTCCTCAACAGGAGCTATGGAAGACATTTCTGCTGTCCATGAGGGGGAGGAGGCAGTTTGGGATGTTCTTTGCTGTGCAATCAGACAAGAGAGTGTCAATGACCTTGTGGTCCCTTCCAAGCCAGAGCAGCCCCTGATTCCATGGTGCAATCAGCACCTCTCCCAGCTCCATTCCAGAAACATCCTCCCACTAACCCAGGACTTCCCCCCTCCTCTTTTTGCTCCACATCAGGGATGTGTGGCTGAGTGCCACAGGCACGGGAATTTGAAGTGTCCTAAAGGCACCTCCACTCACACTTTAATTTTAAGCCCTCTACCACCGATGAATTTGGATGTTCTTTTGTTAGGAACACCCCACCTCTGCTTCTCTAGGCAACTCCATGGGGGAGATAAAATAAATGTGGACAAGAGTTTGGAATGCAGCTTCCAAGTCAAGTTCCCTGCTAGGAAATGACTCCATCTCTCTGCTACCTTGGGCTGTTTCAAACACAGCCTGGCCTGTGCAGAAGCTCCAATTCTTTTCAGCACCTCTTGTTTAAATGTTTCCCTGCTGGAAGAGGTCAATTAGTCTTTTGAATGGCCAGATTGCCAGAGGCAGGGAAAACCAACCAGCATTCCCTGCACATCTCCATCACTTCCATGCCCACCTGCAGCGAGTGGCCAAAGGACAGGAGCCAGCCCAGGACAGGCTCAGAGCGAGGTCAATTAGTCTTTTGAATGGCCAGATTGCCAGAGGCAGGGAAAACCAACCAGCATTCCCTGCACATCTCCATCACTTCCATGCCCACCTGCAGCGAGTGGCCAAAGGACAGGAGCCAGCCCAGGACAGGCTCAGAGCTGAGGCTTCCAGCCCAAACCATTCCAGGATGATTCCACCATCTCTCCCTGCATTAAT
>NW_024496638.1:1898-145382 GCF_017590055.1 Onychostruthus taczanowskii
AAGTTCCCTGCTAGGAAATGACTCCAGCTCTTTGCTCTGTGTTTAAACACAGCCTGGCCCTGCAGGGCTGCAGACTCTGAGCCACACAACTTGTGAGCTGGCCAGTAACAGCAGCTGAGGTCTCATTCCAGCTGTACACAAAAACAGGGATGGGGGGCTGCCCCAATCCCTCCTTGGAAGGCAGCATCTCCCACCTGGACTTGTGCCGTTCCCAGCCTTTGGTGGCCGCTCTCTCCATCCTCCCACACCTCCTCATCATCCTCCTCGGCAGGGCTGCCTTCCTCATCCTGCAGAGCAAGCACAGGGACAGTCACCAGCCTGCTCATCCCCAGCTGGGCAGCAGGGACGGACTGGTGGCACCCTCTGGATGTCACCCCTCTGCCCGGCACCATCCCTGCTCCGCGGCCCATTCCCGTTCCCGGCCGGGCATCTCCTTGGAACGGGATGTTAAACCACAAACGTTTGCTCTGGGGGCTGGGACAGCACAGACTCCCCCGAGGCAGTGGGCAAAGCTCCTGCTCCCACATCCTCTGCTCCCACAGCCCTGCTGGGGCTGGACAGAGCAAAGGGAATCCTCAGCTCCTGCTGGAACTTTCCTCCTGTGCCCACAAACCCAGAGAAACCGTGGCTGCTCCATCCCTGGAAGTGCCCAAGGCCAGGCTGGATGGGGCTTGGAGCACCCTGGGCTGTGGATGGAATGGCAGGGGATGGAATGAGGTGATCCTTAAGGTCCCTTCCCATGCAAACCATTGGATGATTCCATGGTCTCTCCATGCATCTATTTTGTATGGTTTCCTTTCAAATTTAATTTCCCAAATTTAGATGATTTATCAAAGGAATCACTTAAAAATTACCGCTCGGGGCTGTCCCCGGGCCCCGCTCACCTCCGAGCCCGGTGCCGCCGCCCCCGGTGCCCCCGGCCCGGCCCCGCCGCTCCCCGGGCTCCGCCATGGCCGCTCCCGGCTCCGCGCCTGCGCTCCGGGGGCTGCGGCGTTTCCTTCCGGGAGCGGCCCCGGGTGGAGAAATGTTTTGTATTTTCAAACCCTCTAGCTCCGTAATCAGAATTCCTTACTGTCCATAACCTGCCTATAACACAGCACACATAGGGTTTTATTTCGGAATCAGTTTTTAAATGCATTAAAAAATTTCAGAATATACAAAAATGGAAATATTTGCAGTTTTCAGTATTTTACACACAAACCCCTCACGATTTTCAGGCGTTTTGGGGCTGTAACCTCCCTTTTTTTGGAGGGGTCTCGCTCGGGCCCCCTCATCCCTCACTCACCGGGTCCTCCACCACAATGGGCTGTGCCAAGTGACACCATCACCCTCCAGACTCCCCCACCCCTTTTTCCTCCCCACCCACAGAAGGCGCAGGGAATGCCCCTGAGGATGGTGCCTCGTCCTGGATTGTCCCAAGGGACACTGCAAAGTGCTTGAGGAGGGCAAGCCCCGCTCAACAGCCACCAAACCTCCCGTGTGTTATCCACACCATTACCGTTCTGAATCCAAATCCAGGAAACAAAAAGTTCCCTATCCCAGTTAAATCCAGCACAGCATCCAGCACACCCTGTCCCTGCTCATCTCACAGCCGGACACCTCCAGAGGAATTCTGTGAGGGACAGGGACAAAACTCCTACTACAGTCCTAAAAATGAACAGGCTCTGCCTTCCCATCACCTCTGAGCCGGGAGACCTTATGGCAGCAGGATAAGAAACCAGTTAGACGGGAATTTCTCTCCGTTATCCTGAGCTGCCTGTGCCTGACGCAGGCACTGTCCTTGAACTGCTTTCCCAGCAGAGTCCAGTGTGACCTTTTCCACCAGTTTTCTTGGTACTGAAGTTAGATTATCAGCGCTGGAGTTTCCTGGAAAAGTCCAAGTGGGATACAACTGGAGAATGCCCAGCCAGCAAAGGAGCTCCTCAGGCTTCCAGGACCTTGGGTGGACGATTGAGGTGGTTCCTTCTGGGACATACTGGGATGAATCCCATACAACATCACAGCCTCATGGGTACTGAAGTGGTCCAAGTGGTCCCCAGTGATCCCAAGTGGAAAATCATCGCCCTTCCTCCCCCGCTGGACACACAGATAAGCCAGCAGTGCTTGGCAGAGCCAGGGCGGCTGTGGGAGGGCAGGTGACGGCACAAGGACACTGGGAACAGCTAAAAGCAGAGAGGACGCCCAGGGAGCCGAATTCCCAGACTCCGGCACCCTGCGTGGGTCAGCTGGCTCCGGAAGGATGCTTGCTGTGGCTTTGGGCATCGGGGTCCTGCTGGCCCTGGCAGGCTGCACAGCCACCGAGGACTGTGGTGAGTGTCAGCCACCCATGGAGAACCAGGAGAGCCCACGGATGGGACACAGGATCCCGCTGACCGCCCTTCCCTTTCCAGCGGCCCCGCAGGATAAGGTCTCCCAGCTTCTCCAGCGCATGGAGGAATCTGTAAATCTCGAGGAAGCGGCAAATCCCAGTGTCCTGCTGGCCATGAACCTGGCTGGGGGGGACAGCGATGGTCCCATCCACAAGTGGCTGCTCCAAGAGATCAAGGAGGAGGCAGTGAGGAGAGCCCAGAAAGGTAGGGAGGGAAAGGAGGGAAGGCACCAGCTCCTGGGGGACCAAGTTTCTGCCAGTTCTTGGGGTGCCCAGCCCAGCACAGCCTGGCTGCCCCCTTGTCCCCACAGACATGACCTCGGGACAGGTGGCTCTGCACGTCCTCGCCCTCCTCTCCTCCTGCCAGGATCCCCAGCAAGTCCATGCCCTGGAGCAGACCCTCGACCTGATCCGTGTCCTGCAGCAGAAAACAGATGAGGAGATGGCCAAACTGGGTTTGTTGGGACGTGGGGGCCTGGGGGTGCCACTGTCCCCACACCCTGCCATCCTGCTTTCCCTGTACGCCGTACTCTTTGCTTTCAGAGGCCGAGGGGATTCCCAAAACGACTCTGTACAGCGTGGGCCTGGACACCCTGGCCCTGTGCCTGGCTGAGGCGGGCGGTGCTCAAGGGCCATCGGTGGCCCTGGCCAAGCAGGTGCTGAACCCAGAGAGCCACATCTCCGTGGGTAAGGAACTCCTCTGCTCCCACATTCCCACTCCTGGGGTCTATCCTGAGCCTCGGCAGTGACTCCAGGATCCCACAGACACCCAGGCCATGGTGGCACTGGCGCTGGCCTGTGTCTACAACTACGTGGAGCTCCAGGACGTGCAGGATCTGCTCCGGGAGGCACTTTGGACAGTGAGCAACAGCTTCCTGGATGAGCAGGAGAAGAGGAATGGCATGATCGGGAATATCTACAGCATGGGGCTGGCCCTGCAGGTAGGGGAGGCGCCAGGGGAGTGTGGCATCGCAGCCACCTGGTCCCATTCCCAGATGTGTCATTCCACATCCCACGTGCTCCACAGGCACTGGAGGCCACAAGGAAGTTTTACGCCCCACGGGAGTGGGACTGTGCCCAGGCCTTCTCCGTGGTGCACGCCCACCACTACCAGCAGCCCATGGCCATCGCCCAGGTGCTGCCAGCCCTGGTGGGCAGGTCCTACCTGGATGTGGCTGGCCTGGACTGTGCTGCCACCGAGAATATGTCCCCAGGCCGACAGCTGCCCCTGCCCCCGGTGCTGGGAGCACACGGCATTCCCAGAGGTACGTTGATCCCACCTGGAGTCGCCCAGACCCCACAGGGATGATGTTCCCACCCTGCCGCTCTCTCCCTGCACAGCCGCCATCCAGGTGCATTACTCCATCACCAACACGCTCCAGGGAAAACACTTCCACTTCTCCACCTCAGTGGAAGTCCCAAGTGACTCCACTCTGCTCCAGGTGATGGAGGTGGCAGCAGAGGAGGACCCCAAAACCTTTAGGTGAGAGCCAGGGTGGTTTTGGAGGTGGGATTTGCCATTTCCCCACCCAGGCCTGAGCCTCCTCGACTCTCCCGCAGCTTCCAGATGGAGCAGACATCCTGGGGTCCCTTTGTGACCTCCATCCACGGGATGGCTGGCAGCACGGAGGACAGGACCTACTGGCAGTTCCTCAGTGCTGGGAATGCCCTCGATAAAGGTGGGACAGGGATGGCGCAGGGGAGCCTGTGGTGGGGATCTGCAGATCCCAGCCTCACACATCCCTGTGCTGCAGGGGTTGGCACCTACAAACCACACGACGGGGAGCACATCCAGGCCGTCTTCAGCACCTACTGACACCACCAAGACACCCTGGACCCCTCCACGGAGCAATAAAGTGCCATTCCAGCATATCCCTGTGTGTGTGTGTGGGTATCTCTGGGAGAAAACACAGCTCACGCCCCTTTTGTCTCCCTTCCTGCTTAATTCCATGAGCTCAGCTCCTCTCCTCCTCTTCCCCAGCACCACACACAAGCACAGCCTCACCCAAACTCCATGGAGTCAATTCCCTCTTGGACATCAACAAAGCCTTTCCCCAGCAGCCACGGGCTTGTTCCTCCAGGCACATTGCTGTGCTCCAGTTCAACCTATTCTGATCCTCACACAAGCTCTCACGGCACGAATCAGACGCAATTATCTCAATTTCATTATTACAACCCCAATTAGCATCAGCCTCAGGCCACCAGTTGCATTTTCCACAGGTGGTGGCCTGGGGTTGCAGCTGATTCTAATCCCGATTCTGTGACTCCATCTCTGGCCAGGAGTCACCAGCACCTCTCAATTGGGTCCCAACTGCTCTCCAGCCAGCCCCATTCCCTACTCCCACTGGGCCTTGTCCAGCCACACTTTCAGCTTGGACCTGCTCCCATTTGGGCCCTTCCCACCCAAACCATTCTATGATTCCACAGACACTGTCTCCAGAAGGAGCTGGGAGGGACAAGATCCAAACTCTTCCCAACAGCCCGAAAAGCAGCACGCACCACCTTCCACCATCTCCTGTACATGTGGTCTCATCCCAGACACCAAACCAGTCTGACTCAACCCATGGTGATGGTGCCACCCTCCAGGTCCTTCCATGACCACACAGATAAGCTGGCACCATGTGGCAGTGCCACAGCTGGTGTAGGTTATCAGGTGCTCCACTGGAGATGACATTTCTGCCCTGTGCTACATGGGATGTCCCGGCTACCCAGTCTGTCCCTCTCCCCCCTGCTAAATCCCATCTTGATGCAGTTCTCCATCACCACCACGCTCCATGGAAAATATGCTGCTCCACCTCAGTGCTTTGGTGGTTTGTTTTCAGTAGGATTCACAGGGTTCATTTTCTTGAACTGTGTGTGGCACAGCCCTGGGCTTGGATTCAGGATGGGAATGCTGTGGATAACAGACATCTTTTAGTGGTTACTGAGAAGAGCTTTTTTTTCTCCAGCACCTTGCAGTGTCCCATGGGACAATCCATGCCCCCAGCTCTGTCAGCCAGGAGGTGAGACCATCATCCTCCTCCTCATGACCGTGTCCTACTTGCCTGAGAACCTTTCCATCTGTTCTGCTCCAGAGGGCCACCAGTGCCCACATGGAGCCCCTCGCCCCCGGAAGCACTGGGGTGCCCTGGGGCCGTGAGCACTGGGGCTGTGATGTCACACAGGTGTCCCCCCCGCAGCACTGTGACATCGGCACGGTGTCTCTACAGGACGCGTGCCACCACCCCTGGCTCCCAGTGTGGCCACGATGGGACACAGATGAAGCCATGAGTTTCCTGCTCCCCACGCTTGTCCTGCTGGTGGCCACTACGGCCGTCCTGCTGGCCGCCCGCATTTGGAAGGCGCGGAAGCGCCCCGGGAGCCGGGCCGGGGCCTCGCGGCGCTGCCGAGCGGCCCCGGGGGCTCCCGGTTCCCCCCGGGCTGAGGAGACCCCTCCCCAGGGCCCGGCTGCCCCGGAGAGCCCCCCGTACATCCCCTGCCGCTGCGGGCCCTGCTGCACCCCCTGCGTGACGGCGGCCCGGGAGCTGCAGGGCCTGCTGACGCCGCTGTGGCCCGAGGTGTCCTTCCCGCGGGACTCGGAGATGTGGCAGCTGTGGTGGGAGGACCTGGAGCAGCTGCTGGAGCGAGGCCACCTGCCCTGCTGCGCCTCCTCCAGCTCCTCTGGGAGCCCCCGGCCCTCCAGGAGCCCAACAAGACCCCTGATCTGTCGGAAAACATCTGCCGCTGGAAAAGGCTCAGCCCTCCGCAGAACCCGACGCTGGCTGAGATCCTCCCCCCTTCCAAGAATGTCGATCCCTCGGAAAGGCTCCTCCATTCCCATCCAAACCCTCTGTGAGCTGTGTTGTGCTCCAACTGGAACCTGGCCCGTTCCTGCCAAGAAGCAAGTGGAAGTGTCCTGGAGCCGCAGGTGCCCGGTCCACGGCTCCCAGGATCCTGCGGCAGAGCCACCTGGGCAGACTCTCCGCACGCTGCTGGACAAGAGGCTCCAGCGGCAAAGGCAGCTGTTCCATCAGGGATGCTCCCTGGAGTTGGCTGTGAAGGACAAGGCTAAGGAAGATCTCCCCACCTGGGATATTTATAGCAAAGGTCTCCATCCCTGCCAGAGCCTCCATGAGATCTGCTGGACTCCAGATGGAAAATCCCACATGGACAGGTCTCCCTGTCGCCTTGGAGCCGTGGCTATCCACAGAACTCACCAGATACCCACAGCCAGGAAAAGCCTGGAAGTACAAGTGAGAGCCCAAGCCACTCCAGCAAAGCATTCCCAGCAGCAAGTGTCCCTGAGCCGCCGGTGCCCCATGCACAGCTCACGGTGTGCAGCAGTGCCACAGGAGAAAACCCTGCGGGCAGCGCTGGACAAGAGGCTCCAGCGGGAACGGGGACAAAAGGGAGTTCTCAGGAGATGGCTCTCACGGATCCAGGATGTAGCTCGTGGCAGCAGCTGGCACACTCCGTAGCGTTCTTTGTGCTGGATAAATTCAGGGTTTCCTCTAAAGCTGTCTGGGAGTTCCCACTGTTCTGCTTTCCACTGGGACAGGGTTTCTTTCTTCCCAGGAGCTGGCACATATTGGGCTTGGATTCAGCATGGGAATGCTGTGGGTAACACATGGGTCATGGTCCAGCCAGCTGGAAAACTCAGATGAAGAAGTTGAAATTTCATTTAATTAGAACTAAGAGATGGAAAAGGTGGAAAAGTATTCCAGTCTTCCCATGGGGAGACCGCTCACATCAGAGAGCCCCAAATCCCCTGTGCTCTCTCTGATTGGCTCTGCTGGGTCCCTAGCTTCCCACAGCACTTGCTCCAAGGATAAAGAGTGGAACTGGAAATCATTAATAATAATGTAAGTGTCAGAAGCAGTGGGAATCTTTGTTTGGAATAAGAAATGGAGGAGAAATGGAGTGAAAAACCACAAAGCACCGGGCAGGAAGAAGGAAAAGCTGCTGGAAAAGCAGCTTTTAGAATTGGTAAATTTCCCAGACTTATTTCCAGATATTATTATTGTGAAATAATTTTTTGTCTCTTCACCACAAAACCATTCCTGTACCTATGAAGGTATCTGGAGATAAAAGAGGAACACTTAATTTAAAAACTTCTGGGGGAAAAAAACGATTATGGATTGAAACATGTGAGAGAATCCACAGCAAGGAAACGAAAATCCCAATTTTAGCAAGATTAATGCATAATAAAGATTCCTTTCCCCAGAAAACAAGCCAGCCTTCTTATTGTCCAAACTGGCAAAGCGCAGACTCACGGATTTTGATGTCTACGAAGCATCCAGAGAGCTCAAAACTGGAATTCTTTGTGTTCCAGACTGTGTTTGGTTTGTCGGCTGTTATGGAATTCCCTCAAAAACCGGGATTTTCATTTAAAACCACGGTTTAAGCCACTTCTCTGGAGAAAGAGAAACAATGTCTTTGTGTTCAAATTTTATTCTGAAAACAAAACCCATCCCATAGCTCTGACAAGGAAAACACTATAGAAAATACAGAATAAAATAAGAAATAAAAGGTTTTAATTCCCGTCCTGGGACCTGTAAGTGTGTACAACACGGAAAAATGCCTCTGGAATTCAGGGACTGAAGAGGCTGCAGTTCTAGGCTTATGGGTATTTTTATTTTTAAGCATTTCTAAGCAAATTTCACACTGGGAGAGCTGCAGTCTGGGTTCAGCTTTCCTGGGGTTATGCACTAAAAGAGGGCCAGGGCATTGCTGGAACTGAGATCACAACTGGGTTTTGAATAAGGAGAGTGACCACAAAAAGGAAAGGAAAAACCTTAATGAACTTTCTTTAAAGGGGGAATTTTACCTCATTACTTGAAGCCTCCTTCCCAATTCCAGCTTGCCTTCCACTCCTATCTTTCCAGTTTCTGCTTGCATCTACCTTTTCTGGGATGGATGGGATCAGGCTGAAATCTAATCTGTCCTGAGTCTGCTCTGGAGCTGTTCAGCTTTGGAATTCTGAAATGTGGGGGTGTTTGTGCCCAGAAGCTGTTCCACTCTGCTGGCCTCACCCATTCCTTCCCAGCACTAACACACAGCACTGACTGCCATTAGTCTAAAATTCCTCATTAAGCCCCCCAAAAACCCAGTCCCAGAGGTCTGTGGGCGCCCAATCCGGTTATTTTGCCTTTTTAGTCTTTGTGGCCGCGGTGCTGTTGGGCTTGGAGTTGGTCTTGGCTTTCTTCTTGGCCCCTCCCTTGGGCTCCGGCTCCTTGCGCTTGGCCGAGGTGATGGATCCGGTGACCTTGAAGAAGTCGTCGAGCCGGCCCTGGGTGCTTCCCTGGCGGCTCTTGCTCAGCCTCTTGACGCCGTTGCGGATGCGCTCCTCGTTGAACTGCTTCTCCCCGCACATGAACTGCACCAGCTGCTCCTCGTCCGGCTCGCTCCACTTCAGCTCCACGGCGTCGGGATCGATCACGTCGGGCTCCAGGAAGAGCTTCTGGGCCTCCCTGTGCAGCCAGTTCTCGGGCAGGGGGTACTTCTTGGTGTCGAGCTGCTGCACGATCCTCTCGATGGATTTGTGCTCCCGGATGAGCTCCACGGCGCGCTTCGGCCCGATGCCGCGGATGCTGGCGCAGTAGTCGCAGCCCAGCAGGATGCACAGGTCCACAAACTGCTCCCAGGTCAGCTGCAGATCCTGCAGGATCCGGTTCAGGTGGAACTCCTGGATGGGCAGCTTCTTGGTCTCGCTGGCCGTGAGGTGCCGCATCAGCACGGGGCTGCCGAAGGTGAGGCAATCCATGTCCTCCGTGGCGGCGGCGTACACCTTCCCGGCCTTCACCAGCGCGGCACAGCTGGCCTCTGCCTCTCCGGGTGCCTCCACGTAGGGAATTCCCATCAGCGTCAGCAGCTTCTTGCACTCCTGCGTGTGCTGCGGGGTCACCTTCACCAGCCTCTTGCTGTACTTCTCGATGTTCTCCTCCTCCCCGGCCTCCTGCGCTTCCTGCAGGTGCTTCTCCGCCTCGGCCCGGCGCTCCGTGCGCTTGGCCAGCTCCCCGGATTTCAGCTGCGGGGGCTTCCCGTCGAACACGTACACCGGCTTGATGCCGTTCTCCACCATGCGGATGGTGCGGTAGAACATTCCCATCAGGTGGCTGGTGGTCTCCCCATCCTCGTTCTGGAGCACGTCAGCTCCCTGCCGCACGGCGATCAGGAACTGGTAGATGCTCATGGAGGCGTCGATGGCCACTTTCCGGCCAAAGTAGGACTTGATGTCGTTCTCCCGGATGGCCCCGGGAGCCACATCGGCGATAAGCTTGGCCAAGCCGTGGATTCCCATCCTGGGGAAGGGAAAAGGGGGATGTTGAGAGCGGGCTCTGCTTGAGGAACGTTGGGCCACCCAAGGAGGGGGAAGCAAAGAGGGCAATGCTTCCCCTGCAAACCATCACTCCAAGGGCTGCGGCCTCTACTGGCAGCCTTATCCCGAATCCTGCCTCAGGCCACCCTTATCCCTCACACTCCCCTCTCGGCCCATCATTACTCCCCTTCCAACCTCTGTCCCTCCCATCCCAATCCCCCTCCCCAAAATCCGATTACCTCTACCATTACAACCATCTAGACCCCACCACCTCCCCATTCTTATCTCCCTATTTCCCAGCTCCCCAGGCCTGCCATCAACCCCTCTTCCGTCCCTTTCAGATCCTCCGTTTCCCTCAGCCACCGTTACCCCCCTCGGGGCCCCCGTGCTTCCTCAGCAGCCATTACCCCGAGAGCTCCCGTTTCCCCTGAGATCCCCGTTATCCCTCAGCCATTACCTCTGAGAGCTCCCGTTTCCCCTCACATCCCCGTTATCCCTCAGCCATTACCTCTGAGAGCTCCCGTTTCCCCTCACATCCCCGTTATCCCTCAGCCATTACCTCTGAGAGCTCCCGTTTCCCCTCACATCCCCGTTATCCCTCAGCCATTACCTCTGAGAGCTCCCGTTTCCCCTCACATCCCCGTTATCCCTCAGCCATTACCTCTGAGAGCTCCCGTTTCCCCTCACATCCCCGTTATCCCTCAGCCATTACCTCTGAGAGCTCCCGTTTCCCCTCACATCCCCGTTATCCCTCAGCCATTACCTCTGAGAGCTCCCGTTTCCCCTCACATCCCCGTTATCCCTCAGCCATTACCTCTGAGAGCTCCCGTTTCCCCTCACATCCCCGTTATCCCTCAGCCATTACCTCTGAGAGCTCCCGTTTCCCCTCACATCCCCGTTATCCCTCAGCCATTACCTCTGAGAGCTCCCGTTTCCCCTCACATCCCCGTTATCCCTCAGCCATTACCTCTGAGAGCTCCCGTTTCCCCTCACATCCCCGTTATCCCTCAGCCATTACCTCTGAGAGCTCCCGTTTCCCCTCACATCCCCGTTATCCCTCAGCCATTACCTCTGAGAGCTCCCGTTTCCCCTCACATCCCCGTTATCCCTCAGCCATTACCTCTGAGAGCTCCCGTTTCCCCTCACATCCCCGTTATCCCTCAGCCATTACCTCTGAGAGCTCCCGTTTCCCCTCACATCCCCGTTATCCCTCAGCCATTACCTCTGAGAGCTCCCGTTTCCCCTCACATCCCCGTTATCCCTCAGCCATTACCTCTGAGAGCTCCCGTTTCCCCTCACATCCCCGTTATCCCTCAGCCATTACCTCTGAGAGCTCCCGTTTCCCCTCACATCCCCGTTATCCCTCAGCCATTCCCCGGCCGCTCGCGCACCGCCGCTCCCGCGCTCCGCCGCCGAGCCCGCCGGGAGCCGCCGCCGGCCAATGGGAAGGCAGCTCGCGCTCGCCGCGCCTCGTTCCCGCCCTCACTTCCACTTCCGGCGGCGGAGGGGGGCGGACGTGCGGCGGCGGGAGCGGAGCCGACGTGTCGCAGCAGGGACTGGCGACATGGTGAGGGTGGGGATGGGGGGACCGGGGGTTGCCACAGGGGACCCGGCCCCGCTGAACACCGCCGTGTCCCCGCAGGAGCTGGAGGCGATGAGCAGATACACGAGCCCGGTGAACCCGGCCGTGTTCCCGCACCTCACCGTGGTGCTGCTGGCCATCGGCATGTTCTTCACCGCCTGGTTCTTCGTGTATCCCCGCGGCTGAGCGGGCGGGGGGTGCCGTCCCCTTGCCGTGCCTCGCAATCCCGGATTGTCGCCCTAATTCCCGGGGGCAGGGGAGAGGGTGGGGGTCCCCTCGCCTTGCTGTGCCTCTGTTATCACCTTAACCCCCGGCCTGGCAGCTACGAGGTGACATCCACCAAGTACACCCGGGACATCTACAAGGAGCTGCTGATCTCGCTGGTGGCCTCGCTCTTCATGGGCTTCGGCGTCCTCTTCCTGCTGCTCTGGGTCGGGATCTACGTCTGAGCCCCCGGGGGGCCTGGATGGGATTCGGGGAAGCTCTTTTTATATTTTCTTTTGTATTTCAAGGAGAAAACGCCTGTAGCAGGTGTGGTCTGCGACAGGCAGTGACCCACAGGTGAATAAAAGTGGCTCTGTGACACACCGGCCTGGGGACTGCTGGTTTGTCTTTATTTATTTTTTTAACCTGGCTTTCCCAAAGAGCTTGGATAGAATTATGGGAGGTCTAATGCTGGAAAAGTCCTCTAGGATGACGCAGTCCTACCACTCCTCCTACACTGCCAAGGCCACCACTAACCCGTGTCCCCAAGTGCCACAGCCACAAGGTGTTTAAATCCCTCCAGGCATGGGGACTCCACCTCTGGAGCCTGTTCTAGTGCTCTAAAACTCTTTCCATGAAGGAATTTTTCCCAATGCCCATCCTAAACCTCCCCTGGTGCAGCTTGAGGCTGTTTCCTCTTGTCCTGTCACTTTCCCTGAGAGAAGAGACCAATCCTACCTGGCTGCACACTCCTGTCATGGAGCTGAGCCGAGTGGAAAGGTCCCTCCTCAGCCTCCCTTTCTCCATATTGGCACAAGATCCAGGTACTTTGGGATATGGCCACTGTTATCCCAGATTTCTGTGCTCTGTGTGGTCACAGGTGTTCCAGTGCCACCTTGTGTCCTGGTGCAGCAAGGCTGTGCAAAATAAATCTTAAATCTGCTTTTAATCCCTCAGTCTCCTTTGCCGTCACATCCCCTCACCCTTTTTTGGGGAATGCTGTGCCTGTTCTCATCTCTAACCAGGAGTTTTGTGGTGCTGGATGTGCCCTTCATTAATTCCTGAATTAACTGCCTGGCCTAGAAACAAGGAATTGATGTATGTGTCTTCAAGAGGCAGATGGGAATTTTAGCCCAGCTTTCAAACCATTCCACTTCCAAATCACAACTCCAAGCCCCAGGGAAGGAAGATTTCCTTCTGTGGACTTTTAGGTCCTTCTGGATCTGAGTCTGCCCTTTGACATGAGCAATGAGAGGTCAGAGGTGGGTTTTCCTTTTCCTTTCTTTCTTCTTTTTCCCTCCTTTTTTCTTCCTCCTTCCTTTGTCCTTCTGCTTTCTTCTTCCTTTTCCCCTTGTCCATTTAACCTTTTATTTCCCTCTTTATTTTCTTCATTTTTCTCCCAGTTCCTTCATCTTCCCCTCCTAATTTCTTTTTCCTCCTTCCTTTCTCCTTTTTATCCCCATTCCAAAGAACCATGACTGGGCATATCCAGAAACTTCCACCGACTAAAGACTTGGAATTTCCTCCATCCCGTGGGCAGTTTTACAGACATTCACCTGAGTTATTTCCTCAGAAAGGGAGGAAAACACCAGGAGCCATCCTTGGATACAAAGCAGTATTTATATATTTTATTCATATGGGCACATTTACCTCCAGCATAAAACAAAGTCTAAATAAGCAAAACAAACCAAACAAACAAACAAAGAAAAAAAAAATCCGGGGAATCCGGAAACTCAGCCCTCAAATTCAGCAAAATATAAATATAAATCAGGAAGAAAAGAGGGAAACCACGCTTGTTCCCCACAAATAAAAACCAGGAATCAATAATAACCTGCTACAAATGCAACTCTACGAACTGGCTGGCAAAATACAGTGATTAAAGCTGTGGCAGCAACATTTAAACCAACAAAATTAGTGCTTTACGTGGTGTTTTTTTTCCTTAATTCTTCCAGTGGTGCCATAGTCTCTATTTACAGGCTTTAAGCTCCAACAGTAGGACAGAAGAGTTGGGAATTTGCTTTTGAAACAACTCCCAAACAGCCTCGTTCTCCACCTTTTGTCTTCCTTCCTGCCAGGAATGTCTCTTTGCCGCTGGATAGGGAGGGATTTCCCCAAGCTGGAGAGGTCGGCTCAGAATTCCCTCCATCCCACACAGGGAAAGGCCTGATTGTGAACTCTCTTGGTACTGATTGGGGACAGGGAAGGGGCAGAGATGCGTTTTTGGGGGGGGGAAATCCATGCAGACAGCTGTTTCCACGGGCCTGGAAGCAATTCCATGACTCCTTTACAATTCGGAACCCCTTTGGAGCTCGTTGCTGCCTCGCTGGGCAGCAGCCGATGGATGATTTTTATCACGGAATCCTGGAATGGTTTGGGTGGGAAGGGACCTTAAAGCCCATTCAGCCCCACTCCCTGCCATGGGCAGGGACACCTTCCACTAATCCAGGCAGCTCCAAACCCATCCAAGCTGTCCTGGAACACTTCCAGGGATGGAACATCCAAAACTTCTATGGGCAACCTGTGCCACTTTAAGACATAAGGTACTATTGACACTAAAAACTTCATCCTGAATCCCTGTCCTCTCCTGATCCCAGGGATTGCTGCCAGCTCCATGTGGGTAGGGCTGGCTTTGGCACTCCAGGAATTGCCACATCCCAGTTGAACTACCTGGGCACCATGTCTGAGGCAGCATTTGGGAATATATGTGGGAAAACACTGTTCCTTGGGGCTGTTCCATAAGGAAAAAGGCACTAGAGATGTATCCAGGCACTTGGTTTGTTGGGAATCTCCCTAAATCCCATGGCTGAGCATCCTGGGGAAACCTGAGAGATCCCAACTTCCTCCTGGGCCACCACTGATTGATTCCTTCCCTCAGGAGTGAGCTGGAGTGTACTGGGGTGTCTTGGCTGAGGGGGGGTGATTGCAGGCTCTGGCCCCCCCAACATTCCCTGTTTCCTCTTCCAGGGGCTTTATCCCATCTCGGCATCACTCACCTGAGGAAGGACGTGCCAGCCTGGGCCACTGATTGCCAAGGGAACAACAAATCTGCCAAGGAAGTTACTTCCCAGTTTAAAACCAGGAAAAACTGCTCAGGGCAGGTGGAGGGAAGAGCACTCAGCTACATCCAGGTGTTTCCTTCCCAATTTCAGGGAAAAACAGAGAATCCTGCTGAGCATGGAGCCCCCCCTCCTTGTGCATAGGTATTCCAAGCCTTGGGGCATCCTGTTGTCTCACTGAGCTTCCCAAAACTAGGTTTTCCAACTGCTTGGCTGCTAGGAATGCCCTGCTCACCCACTATTCTCTGCTTCCCAGGATTCAGTGGATTTTAGTAACTATAATTCAGTGTTTCCAGGCCTTGAAACCTCCCTACAAACAGCTTCTTGGGGGCAGATGCCAAATCCAAGTGACATCAACCAGGAATTTCAGGGCTGCTCTGTTGGGATAAGCGCAGGAGGGGATGATGGGAGATAAAACCAGACGTGCCCAGGAACCATCACTTTACCTGGATGAAATCCATCTTTGTTTCTCCAGAGCAGATTTAGAGTGTCCTTAGGATCAACATGTGGCATTCCCCCCTCACTTGTTTCCTCAGGGAAATCCATTTTGGAATAACCTGGAGGTGGCTGAGCCTCCAGGAACACAGACATCTCCTCTGTAGCACGAGGAGCAGGACGGGGAGGAGGAAGCACAGGGAACCACTTGGCTTTCCCACAGGACACACGTGGCTCAATGGGGCCAGAAGGAAATTCCTGTTTTTTTACGGCTTAAACCCCACAAGAATTCAGTAGTTTAGCAATTTAAGGACTTGTAACAGTAAAATATCCCAAATCCCCCCAGCAGACCTCTGTGAGGGCAGGGACAGCCTGCAGCTGCTGCCATCCCAACTTTTGGGAGAACACCCCTCTCCTGAGGCAGAGATCCTGCCTGGACACAGATCCTGGTGTTCCCAGGGACTTGGCCTTGCTCTGCAGGGCACTCCAGGCTTTGCCAGTGCTGCACATCTGGGCAGAGGTTGGCACTGGCTCCAGAGCCGACCAGGCAGCTCCGCACACGCCGCTTCCAAGCGGATAAAAACGGATCCTACCACACTAAATGTGGGTAAGTCCCAGTCATTTGTCACCCCTGGCTTGGGGACAAGTGTCCCCAGGTGTGGCATGGCCTCAGCAGCAGCTTGAGTGGGGGTTTTATCCATCCAGACCTGGATATCCCACATGGATATGGGATTTAAGAGCACAAAGAAGAGGGGGGATGACGTCGAAGCTGCTCCTTCTCCGGTTGTTCCTAGAGGAACGTGTCCATTGGCAGGTCCAGGAGTGTCTGGGAAGTCTGTGGGAAGTGGCCCTAGGCCAAGCAGAAGGAACAGCAACTCCAGTGTAGAACTTCCAGTAGGTCCAGGCACAGCCATCCTTTCCAGGCCAAACTCCAGCGTTTGGCTCTTGGAAAGGGCTCCAGTGTTGAAGCAATTCCAGTGTTGTGAAAAACTGATGTGGGACATCTGGGAGCACCGGGTGGGGCTCCTGTCCATGGAAGGAGCATCCCTCTGAGATGTGGGAGAGCTGTCCACGCTCAGTCCGGTGTGATGCTTCCAAATCCAGTGTTGGAAGGGGAGGGGGAAATGATGGAGGACACAAACATCCCCCTAAGGGAAGGAGAGGGGTGTGGGATGCTGGGAATCGGTTCCTCAGGAGCCACCACAGGGCTGGTGGTGGCTTTTAGGTCCTGTCTGTCCTGAGCTTCAGTGTCTCCAGCCATCACCATTCCAGCTCCGGAGCTGCCGCAGGACACGGGGAGGAGGTGGGGCTGGGGGCCAGCGGAGCAGGGAATTCGGGAGGCTCCCAGTGGCACCAGTTCCCCTCCTGTCTCTGAGCAGAGGGCACTGGTGCTGCCGGGACTCACTCACAGAGCCAGTAGAACTGGAAGTAATAGTCAGTGAAGAGGTGTCCCAGCTGCTCCAGGGAAGTGCTGCAGTCGGCTCGGCCCTAGGAACGGGAAAAGCAGCTTAGAGAGACAGGGGTGCGACTCCAAGGGCAGAATTCTGCCTGGATTATGGCCTGAGGCAGGGACAGGTCATCCTCCTACCACCTACAGGACTGTGGGAAGCTCCTGGTGCTAAACCTGCATTTCCCACATTTCATAAATCCCACATTTCTCTCCTTCCACGTGGCCCTGGACAAGCTGCGGGCACTCACCGGCTGCGCCACTCGGAAGTGGTAGGAAAACTCCCGGAAGGACAGCATCACCAGAGGCCAGCGGTGCGTGGTGTCCTGGGGAAGGAAGGGGAACAGCTGGCATGAGGTCAGGGATGAGCTTGGGGGATGTCCTCCAGGCTGGATCTAGACTGTGAGGAAATCCACGGCCTCGTGCTGTCAAGTGACCCCATGGACGTTTCCTGGAGCACAAGTGGGATGAGGAAGGGCTCTGGGAGCTGGGGGGGCTCAGCCTGGAGGAAAGGAGGCTCCAGATGGACCTTCTGGCTCTGCATAACTCCCTGACAGGGCAGCCAGAGATCAGGTTCTGCTCCCAGGGAACCAAGGATAGGATGAGAGGAAACGGCCTCAAGCTGTGCCGGGGGGGGTTTAAGTTGGGTGTTAGGGAAAATTCCTTCATGGGAAGGGCTGCCCAGGACAGCAGTGGAGTCCCCACTCCTGGAGGGATTTAGAAGCCGTGTGGATTTGGCACCTGGGGACACGGTGGCCTTGGCAGTGCTGGAAGAATGGTTGGACTTTTCCAACCTCAATTATTTCATGTGTATTTTGTGAGCTGTCCCCTTCTCCTTACCTGTGCATCGGTGGAGTCAGTGGAGCTGTTCCTGCTCACAGCATCCTGGCAGGGATCACTGGAGACAAGGTCACAAAGGGAGATGGACACAGTGGAGGAGGAGCTGAGAAGAGAGGACACCATGAGAGCCTGAAGGGGGAACAAGTGTCCCTTTCCCACCACGGCCACATTAGCCACTCCAGGGGCTCCCAAAGGACATGATTCATGGGCACTCACTTCATCTCCAGGGTCAGGTTGGTGTTCACAGCTGTCTGCTGGCTCACAGGGATGCGGTAGCTGAAATTCCCAGTCCTGGGAACACAGAAAGAACATTAGATGTCACCAGGCTGTGGGAAGGTCAGGACAGGACTCAAAATCCCTGGCAGGCTGAGAACTCGGAGGGGAGAACCTCCCAATGTCCCAAGGACAAGCCCACCACCAAAGACAACCCCTGAGGGAAAGCTGGGAGCACCAGCTCCTCTTCCCATGGAGCAGCATGAGGTGATGGCAGGAAACACCCAAGAAAATCTTGGAAAAAATCCCAGATTTTCCTATTTGCTGCTCACACCAAAGTGCCACCAGCCAGCTCTTCCCACTCACCTGCATGCGTCAGCAGCGGCACAGTACTGGGAATGGATGGCCAGGTTGACCTCCAGGATCCGGATGGATTGCAGCACCGGGCTTGGCCCTACCAGGGAGAGAACAAGATATTTAGGAACGGCAAGGGGTGGAAAATCCCGAGGCTGGAAGGGAAAGAAGATGGGATCCACGTACCATCCGTGCCGGGCTGCTCCGTGCGGGGCCGCTCGCTCACCGGCTGCCGGAGGCTGCGCTGCTGCCGGGAGTTGCTGCGGGAGAGCGAGAGGTTGGAGATGTACTTGGATTTGCCCTGGATGTGGGAGAAGGGGGAGGAGGGGCTGGCATTGGGGCTGCCGAAGCTCTGAGACCTGTCAGGAGTCTTTGGCCACTTGGTGTAGGAGGTGGATTTCCCGGTGATGCCCCTGGATTTGGCTTTGATATTTGTCACTGGCAGGAGGGAGGGCTGGCTTTGGTCTGCGGAAAAACGGGAGAAGGTTGTGCTGAGAGGCAGAGAAAGGTTGGGAGCACTGGGATCACCCTGTACCCATGTCACCTCCTGATGCTCCCCAGGTTGCCCAGAGAAGCTGTGGCTGCCCCTGGATCCCTGGAACTGTTCCAGGCCAAGCTGGACAGGATTTGGAGCTACCTGGGATAGTGGAAGGTTCCCTGCCCATGGCAGGGGTGGAACCAGATGGGCTTTAAGGTCCCTTCTGACCCAAAACATTCCAAGATTCTGTGCTTCTATTCCCTCTGTGCCTGATGGAGCTGATGATGGAATGAGATCAAACCTCAAGGTAGGGCTGCTCAGGTGAGCTGTGCCTGGTGTAGCTTCCCATGACTTTTTGCTGGCAACATGGGAAGCTCCAAATCCTTTCCAGCTCCCACATATCCCAGGCTACAGGATCCAAACTGCACCACATGGGCCCAGAAGTATATAAAGGATACATCCAAGGATAAGGATAGAAAGGGTATCAGTTATCAGAGAGCTTCCAAAGGAGTGGAATGAGGATGATGAAAGATCTGGAGGGGAGAAGGAGCTGGAATTGTTCATCCTGGAGGAGACTGAGGAGACCTTCTCACAAGGAAGACAAGGAGGTCACGAGGTGACACAAACCTTGGAGATGTCCCAGCATTTCTGGGAATCTGGGCTGGCCCTCACCTGTCCGGTTGGTGGCATGGGCAGGGCTGGTCTCCGAGGGGACAGTGGAGGAGATGTCAGTGGGAGCAACGGAGCAGCACGTGGAAAAACAGGGAGGGCTGAAACAGGCCAGCACACCGCGACTGGGAATGCCAAGGGCTACTCCATGTGTCTCATCTGGGACTGCAGGGACACAAGGAATAAGTCAAGGCATGGAATAGGAGCAGCACCCAGTGTCCTGCAGCCCTTCCACGAAACCAGAGCCATCCCAATCCATCACCCACCGTGCTCTGGGGGGGTCTTGCTGCCGGCTCCGTTGGATGCGGCCGTGGATCGAACGATCTGCGTCTTGTCAATGTTCTGGCTTGACCTGGAAGGCAGGAAAAGATGCTGGAAACTTCCTGGGTGTGGACAATGGGGCCACTTGTAGCTGGGGGGAACAGTGGCTGCAGCAGGAGGATGGCAAGAGGGACATGGAGTAAGTGGAGATGTGGAGAAGAACAGAGTTATCAGGGAAAGGCAGGGGAAAGGCACATGAGCCATGAAGACATCAAGGAGAGCTCAGAAATTCCACAGGGAATTGTGTGGCCGTTCCATGTCTGGCAGAGAAAAGTTCCAGCTGGTTCAGAGGACACCAGCAACCCTACTAGAACATGGTGTACATGGCAGATTTGACTCCCATCAGGAATCACCTGGGTGGATTTAGGTGCTTGGGAATCAACAGGCTTCAAGCTCTCACCACTCCCTAAGGAATGTGCCCCTTATCCCTTGAAGACAGACTGCTCCAGACCTTGCTCCTCAGAAACACACACAATCCCCCCGCCCCCCCCCACCAAATTCATCCCATGGAATTCCAGATGTTTCACTGCAGCTATCCAAGACCTGAGCTGAGGACACCACATCTCCTGAGGGTAAGGGAGATGGGAAAGGGAGGGAATCTTTCTCTCATGTCTGCGGAACAAGGAGCTCTTCTGGACCCGTGTCCATGTCTTACCTATTCCTGAGCATCGCTCCAGGTTTCTGTGGGATTAATGGAGCTTCACTTATTTAGAGGAATTAAAAAAACCACTTTGTCATCTCCAAGATTTGTCTAAATAGAGGGATTTGTTTTCCAGGTAAAAGGAGACTCAATGCCAGTCTTCCAAAGAGAGTGTGGGCACAAGCCTCTGGAGCTTCACCTTCATTCCAGTCTAAATCCAGCCCTTATTCCTGAAGTTCCTCCACTGCCTCATCCCTTCTCCTTACACAGCTTTATCTTGCTCCTGTTCTCCCTGCAGGATGCAAGTTCTTTATTTAACCTTTAATTAATTAATTTTTCCATCTCCTACTCCTAATTTCCCTTCACTGACAAGACCCATAACCCTTCCTCCTGGAATCCCACTGGAAGTCTCACATCCCTTTCTCTGTTTCTTGATCTTTCGTGGTGCAGGAAAAAAAAGAGGAATTAAGAAAAGGGATGAAGGAATTAAATAATTAAATAATGAAATAGTCACATACCGTGGACACAGAGCGACCGGAATTCCGGGACCCCCGTGCCGAAAGAGGGCCAGGAGACAGGCAGTGGGTACAGCAAAGGAGCTACAGGACAGTGCAGGGAGACAAGGAGAACAGGAAAGTGGGAAGATGACCAGGAGGACAGGGAATGAAAGAGGATATGGAAGACAATGGGAAGGAAAAGACAAAAAAGGGGAAATCAAAGACAAAGCGTAAGGAAAATGGGTTGGATGAGAGATGAAAGGAGGAGAGGAGGGAGAAAAATGGGAGAGGGAAAAGAGGGAGAAAAAAAGACTCATTATCAGGTTGCACGAGCTCCCAAAGCTGAGCCAGCCCTGCTGCACCAGTGGGATGAGGCTGTTTTAGTCCAGCTGGAGGCATCCAAGGAACAGTCAGCACATCCTAAAAAGAGATTCCCTTTTCCTTCTCTATTCCTCACTTCTTGCTCCAGATAATTCAACCACCATCAGACTGGGACGTGTGCTTGGCAGGGTCCGCAGCTCTGGAACTGTGCTCAGTAATCCCAGTCTCTGTGCTCCAGCCTCTCCCAGGTGACCTCACCCCTCCCAGTGATTCCCAAAATACCCACCCATCGATGTCCACCAGATCCTCCTCGCTGCGCAGGCTCAGCACGTAGAGCGTGGACATGGACACCACGCTGGAAAAGAGAGAAGGACAGGGTGAGGAGGAGCAGGGATCAAGGATAGGGCATGGGATCAATCCACTTCCACGGGACTTCAGCCCAGGAGAGATGGATGCCCCATCCCTGGAAGTGTTTGTGGAGGCTGGAGCAAACTGGGATAGTGCAAGTTCCCAGCTCATGGCAGGGGGTTGGAACCAGATAAACTTTAAGGTCTCTTCCAACCCAAAGCATTCCAGGATTCTCTGGAAGAAGCCATAGACCTACAGCCCCTCGCTGCACACCCCATGGACAGCACGGTCCCAACGGATGAGCTGGAGGGAGCCGATGCAGGAGCCCAGGAGTGGGATCTCACCTGAATGCCATGATGATGACCAGGGCAATGATGGTGCCCTGAAGGAAGCGCTGGCTGATGCAGGCCTGCTCCGGGACAACCGACGGAGACTGCGATGGAAAAAATCCTGGATCAGCTCATTCAGGATGCCCTGGATCAGCTCAGCTCCCTCACTGCTCTGGTCCCTGCACGGATCTCCCCCAGCCCATCCTGAGCTCTCTTCCTGCCTCCCTGAAAATCCTCAACTACCGAAGTCATTTAATGTCTCCGTTAGGAGATAGAAAGGAAGAACATGGGGAAACTGAGGTTGGAAAAGCCCTCTAGGATCATGGAGTCCAACCCTACCCCCAGTACTGCCAAGGCAGCTAATCCATGTCCCCAAGTGCCACATCCACGCAGTCTTTAAATCCCACCAGCAACAGGGACTCCACCACTGGAGCATGCTCCAGTGCCTGGCAGCCCCTTCCATGAAGAAATTTTCCCCAATATCCAGCCTAGCCCTCCCCTGGGACAATCTGAGGCCGTTTCCTCTTGGATAAAGCAGGGAGGAGAGCCCAATCTCCTGGCTCCAACCTCCTTCCAGAGATTTGTGGACAGTGAGGTTCCCCCTGATCCTCCTTTTCTCCAGGCTGAGCCTTCTCTGCTCCCGGCATGGCTCCTTTGGGATCCATCCCTTACCTTGCTGGCGACTTTGTGGGGTCTCTTTTTGTGGGGCACGCTTCCTGCCCGGCTGAACTGGCTCCCAGTTTGGCTGCAAGGAGAAAGGAGGAATAGAGCTGAGCTAGGCAGGGATAGCTTTCCCAGGCAAAAATGGGATTTTCTGGGAGGGAAAAGATGTTTTTGTGGTGTGACAGTCACAAACCCTTTTGGTGCTTTGCCCCAAAACTGGCATAAGCAGGGTCAGGATAAAGATTTTGGAAGCATGGGAAACTCTTTGCCATGACAAAGCCACTGACTTTAGGGAAACATGGAGACCATTTCATCCTGGGTGTTGTTGGGCTGGTCCTGTGGGAATTCCAAACATCCACAAGCTCAGCTCTTTAAATCCACTCCAGGCGAAGCAACACCAGCCAACATCCCAGTCCTTCCTCATCTCCCTGTTCCCAATCTGAGCTGCCCCTTGGAACTTCCTGGGATGAAAGGAGACACATTCCCTGTGGCTCCATGGGTACCTGAAGGCTCCAGAGCTCACAGTTGACTTCATGCTGTCCAGCCTCTTGAGCTTGGCCAGTTTGTGGCTCCACCTTTCCAGCTCATCAATCCGTGTCTCCAGGTTATCCGTGAGCTTGCACAGCTCCTTCACGGCTCCCACGTTCTCCATGAAGATCCGCTCCTGCCAGGAATAAGGGCAGCAGGCTGAGGCACACCTGGACCTGGATGATCCATGCCCTCCATATGTGCCATGGGAGACTGTCCTCTCGATTCCCAGAGCAGCAACCAGGCTGCCACAGGTTGGGAAAGGTCAGGAAACTAGGTGCTCCAGGTTATCCTGACATAAGCACCTTATCTTATCTAGGAAGGGGAGATTAGGACTGGGAGCCTCCCTGCAGGAAGCTGCCAACAAGGAGCCCTTCCCGAGGGAGATGCTGCCAAATTTCACCAGCGTCAGGCTGGTTCCTCCCTGCCGGTATCCGATATCCACCCAGGGCTGCTCCTGACTTCTGGAAGACCAGCCAGGTCTGAAACTCATCTGGGAGCATTTCCCAGGCATCCCACTTTTCCTCTCCCATACCCAGCTCCACAATTCCCTCAAGCCAGCTTCCCCAACCTCCTGGCTGCCACCAACCTTGTTCACCACCAGGAAGTTCTCCAGGGTTTTCCCATTGGAAAAGACCAGGTCCCCAGTGTCCTTCACAGCTTCTGGCAGGATCTCCTTCACTTCCTGAGCGATGACGCCTGTGTGGAGATGGAACAGTGGGATGGGATCATCCTGCACTCTCTGGATACTCCAGGAGTGACACCAGGGTGTCCCTTCCTCATTCCAAGCTGTGCGGGGCCCCTTGGAGACCCTGAAGGGCAGAGGATGGTCAGACAAGGCTGTTCCCCAAATTCTATGGATAGAGATCATCATCCCACCATAGTGTACTTGGGGAAATCTTTTCCCTGTGGGAAGTGCAACCTTCTCTCCCGCTCACCAAAAAGGGAATTTCATTAGATTCCTTAATTTGGGAGGTTAGAAGGCCCGTCTTGCCCACCCCACACCTGGGGGCTGCCCTGGTACAGAGCTGGGTACAGCCCCTGGGAAAGGCAGGGAATTCCTGTTGGAACATTCCTGTCTCAGAGGTGCATTCCCATGGGATGTACCTGTCTCAGAGGTGCTGTCAATGCCCACCGTGGCTGCAAACTCGGGTTTGTAGTTGTAGTGCACCAGCCTCATCCTGGAGATTCGCTTCAGCTGCTCCGTGGTGTCCACCTGGGACAAAACAGGCACATGGAATTCCCAACAGGACATTGTTTCTCAAATCCCCACTACTCTGCATCCAAACAGAACAACCCAGTACGGCCCATGGGAATTCTTTTGGGAGACAGCCCTGAACCCTGTTCTGAGCAGTCACAAGGACAAACACTGGGATTAACATCCAGGCTGGGACAAGATCCTTGGACAGGGAAATCAGGAGACTGAGTCTCTTTGCAGAACCAGACACAGGAAAGAGACAGTTCCCAAAGACAGGTGACATGATTATATCCAGCTTTTCTGGACAGGCAAATCCAGAGGAATTCAGAGCACAGCCAAGCCTCTCACCCAGGCTCTGGCAAGGCCCACTGTGGTACCTGCCACACTGACCTTTTTTTCACTCATTTTCCACCATTTTCCCACTGTTTGCTACTTCTGGTTAACATTGGAAGAGTCAATATTCCCTAAGACACAGTGGACTGGCTGTGATTGGGACAGAAAGAATCCTAAGGCACTTCCCATCCGCTCTACAGTCACAGGATCATGGAATATCCCGAGGTGGAAGGGATCCGCAAGAACCACTGGAGTTCTTCCTGGTGACCCCAAGCCCACCCTGCTTTCCAGGTTCTCACCTCCTGGATGTCCTCTTTCACTCGGACATCCGAAGGGTGCATCAGGGACCCCATGACCTTCACGTTGCCATGGACCACCAGGGCTTCATCCGGGCGGTCCGTGTTGATTCCCACGCGGCCGTGGTGGAACACGGTGTCTGGGAGCTGCGCCCGCTGCCACAGCACGTCACTGTCGCTCTCAAACTGCCCCGGGTTGGAAGCCTGTGGAGAAATGGGACAACAGGGACTGACTGAAAAGCAGGGAGGGGAATGCTGGGAAGCAGAGATGGGGAAGGTTGGCCCTTCCTGCTCCTCTCCTCTTCCAAAAGGAATATCCTCGCTTCCTTCAGCTGTTATCCCAGCTATCAGTGCTGCAGCCACTCAGGACAGCGGGAAACCAAGTGACATGGATGATACTCCTGGGTTCCACATTCAGAGCATTCCAGGCTGCCTGCAATTCCCTGAAATTCTGTGCTGGCCATCCTGGGAGCTGCCTAATCCATCGTGGACTTCTTGTCTGAGGTTTAGGTTTTAATACCTGCTTTCATGTTTTGGAGCTGAGTGCTCCAGTGAAACCCTGGGAGAGCATGGGAATGGTGCCTTTCTTTTCCTGCTCCCCTGCCTTAGGACACAAAAAGGTGGTGTTCTGGGAGAGTGCCCAATTTTCCTACATCTTGTTTCTGCTGCAGAATTCCAACAACACTCTTCCCTCATTCCCAACAATTCTACTGGATCCCATTTGGAGAATGGGATTCCTTCCTTATCCTGTAACAGGCTCTTAAACCAGGTTTGGAAAGTCTGAAGCCAGAACCCAAGTGTGGACAGGGAAAGCTACAAGCAAGGCAGTAAGAGTTTGGAGGAGGTGGGAAAGGTGGGAAATCAAGTTTGGAAAAGACCTCTAAGAACATCAAAGCCAACCCAGCACCTCCACCACATTCACCACTAAACCACCACCCACATCCACACATTTTGTGGATGTGGAATGTGGGAAACAGCCCAGGATGGTGCAGCAAAGGAGTGTGGGGATGGAGGGAGGAGACAGGGGTTTACCCGGACGATGATCCGCTCGGAGATGTGGGCTGCCAGCGTGTAGTTCTGGTTCTGGGCGTGTGCCTGCAGGGCCACCACCAGCATGAAGTACCTGCAGAGGGACACAGCTCAGGGACACATCCTGTGCTGGGAAGAGCAGATCTCCATCCCCTCTGGAGCACTGGGCACCACGGTGGGCTCGCAGCACCCCCTCTCCTTGTGCTGCGTGCCCCCAACCCCGCCCAGACCAGGGACACCCTTCTGGTGTCCACAATCCAAGCCCTATTCCACATCCCACTCCAGCCACTCTGCCCAACCCAGGGACAGGCAGATCTGCAGGATTCTCAGGATGTTCTGGAGGAGGCCCCTGTGTTCTCCCTCACCTCTGGTCCGGGTTGGGTTTGCCTTTTTTCCTCATGTTGTTGGCCGTGGTCTCGCTGAAGTGCAGCCGCCCCACAGTGACCTTGGTGACCTGCTCTGGGGGGAGGTTCACCCTGGAAGGAAAGGAAACAAAGGAATGAGTGAGGATGGTGGCTATCTGGGAATGCTGCCTGTCTTTTCCCACTCCTCTCCTATCTCTTCCTTCCTTAGGTGGGAAGTACGCAGTTTTCCTGCACCTGGAGGCCCTGAGCCCAACAACACTCTTTCCTCATTCCCAACTGCACACTGGTCCTGTCTTGGGACCTGCCACACATACTTCATGCCCTGAGGAACCAGGTATGGAGAGGCTGGAGCCACAACCTGGAGAGGAGAGCTTTTTTGGGAATGGCCATCTTCTGGCCTGCTCCACCAGTCTATGACCTGGGCACAGAGCAAGGTTGGGAATACAAAGAGAGGAAAACAGGAGAAAACTGGAGAGTGTGACACACAATGGAGTGGGAGACCTCCAACTCCACCATTTCCCCACCTTCTCCTGCTGTTGCTTATTTCTGTGAAGCACAGGATGCTCATTCCCACAAGGACATACTCACGTGACGGGGTTGAAGGGCCGTTTGCTGCGGTCTGACTGCGACTGCTCGATGTTGATGGACTGGTTCAAGGCCTCGAGCTGGAGAGGACAATTTGGGAATGTGGCACAGAGCACAGAGACCTTCCCCTTTCCACCTCCTCCCTCCCAGCTCTCTGCCCACCCTTCCATGACAGGGTACATCCACCTTTGAACACCCAGCCTGAGAGCAAGCATTGTCCAAGTGTCAAAAAAAGTTGAGGGTGGAAGGATCTTCCTGAAGTGCCTTTATCCCTCCAGAGTCAAAGGTGAGTGGGAAGCAATCCTGAAGATGGCCAGACTGAGTCCATCTTTCAATGGCTTCAGGGGATGTTTAGACTGGATATCAGGAAAAACTCCTTCATGGAAAGGGTGGTCAGACATAGAAACAGGCTGCCTAGGACAGTGGTAGAGTCACCATTCCTAGAGGGATTTAATAGCTGTATGGATGTGGCACCTGGGGACATGGATTACTGGTGGCCTTGGCAGTGCTGGGGAAAGGGTTGGACTCCATGATCCCAGAGGGCTTTTCCAAACTATCCAATTCCATAATTGTGTGAATCCACACATTCCTCTACTACATGAAGAGGTGCTGTTACCTGTCCCCAGCCACCTCCCAACCCCTCCTTTCCCAGCTGGATTCGCCACGGTCCCTCAGCTCCCGCTTACCTTCACTCCGTGCAGCTTCAGGTAGAAGCATTCCAAAGGTTTCAGGCCCTCGGGGGTCTTCACGTACTTGGGATCGCCGAGCATTCCGATGTACACGGTGACCTGGAAGTGGTTCTTCTTCTGGCACACGAAGGCGTCGTCTCCCACGGAGAAGTTGAAGCCCTTGTCGGCATCCACGCGGTACGTGAGCATCGGGCTGGGAAGAGGGAGCAGGTGAGAACAGGAATTTCCCACAGAAACTGTGGATATCCCATCCCTGGAAGTGTTCCATGCCAGGCTGGATGGGGCTCGGAGCAACCTGGGCTAGCGGAAGGTGTCCCTGCCCATGGATCACCACTGGATGATCTATAAGGTCCCTTCTGACCCACATCATTCAACAGCTCTTCCCATTCAACTGGGAATGAATATGGAGATCCCAAGTTCCAAAGCCTGCCCAAAGCATGGAGCATCCCTTCAACGTGGCTCACTGGGAGTAGCAGCTCAGACTGACCCACACCTTGTGGCATTCCCAATGTTACCTTCTACCAGCTGTACCCTTGTATCCCGAATTCCTGCTGAAATCACAACCACCTGCTGTGGCTGCTGTGGAAAAGATTCCAGCTCTCCCTACGGACAGGTCTGGAGAAGGAGGAGAGGGAGGGAAGAGGAGGGGTCCTGGCTGCTCCATGAACACACACCAGCTGGAAAGGTTTAATCTACATCTCCTTAATGGGCTGGTTTCCATGGGAATCAGGGAAATATGTGGCCTTTGCAGTGAGTCTGTTTTCCTCACCATCCATAAAGCCCAGTCCTGGGCTGGTGGGCCCTCAAAAGGGGGGAAGGAGCTGCCTCTCATCCCGCAGAACACCCAAATCCCACTGTTTTTAATTAAGGAACAAGGGATGAGATAAAGGGGGAAGCTCAGCCCAGCCTTGGATCTCAGGTTTAAAAATTATGGAGTACTTTTCCCCCAAAACCAAACCACTTCTGACTTCCAGCTCCAGAAGGACTGGAGCAATGGCAGATGGACAGACTGACAGTAAGAAATGTGTCAGAACTCAGGAGACTCTGGGAAGCAGGAGATAGGGATTCTTCACGTGTATCCCTCCTTTTTTTCTGGAATAAAACCATTCTCCCCCTGCAATCACCTGAGGAGTTAATGGGGATGACAGCTGGGGTGATTCCAGGTTGCCATGAGTAATTCTGGGATAGCCACGAGGAACTACTCACTCCTTACGCCCCAGGGAGTCGGGAATGCTGTGCCCTGCTCCAGACACAAACCAGGCGGTGGGAGCAGAGCACTACCTTAGCCCAGAGGCACGAGAGGAATTCCCCAACCTCCTCCCAGCCTCACCCCTGGATTCTCCATCTGGATATTCCTGACTGGGACACGCAGCTGAAGCTGACCCAAGCACTCTCATCCCAAGGGGACCCAAGTGAAGCCATTCGTGGCTGTTTTTAGGGCTCCTGAGTGTTCACCACTCTTCCCACTTTTTTAACTGGCAAAGCCCCAAGGAGAGGGAGGGTCTGTCTGAACTTTCAAACCATGGATGCTTCCCAAATCAGAAAACTGATGGCTGCTAAACGTGTGCTGACAGAGGGGAGACAGGCAGGCCCCCCTCCTCTGCCTTCTGGAGATTCCAGGTCTTCCACAATCCCCTTCCAGAGGCTCCTTTTCACTGATTTGCCCATTTTCCAAATGGCTGTGTTGCTGCATCCCCCAAATGGGGATCCCTGCACTGGGATTGATCAGAGGGAAGAAGCTGCTTTTCATGCTGGCTTTTCCAGGGACAGGGCAGGGGCCAAAGGGCAAAGTGTCAGGAATAAAAGGTCTGGGGTCAAATGGATTATTTGATCCCGAACATCCCCACTGACAGGGGTGGATTAAGGCAGGAAAAAAGGGCAGGATCAGAGGAGGTTTTCCTGATCCCAGTGAGGGTAAGGGGTTACAAACTCCCCACAGGGAATTGTATTGAGATTTGGCCAAGAGCAAGATGGCAGAGGAATGCTCATGTTCCCCCATTCCTTCCTTCCTTCTGTCCACCCAGGCTTCCCCATATCTAAACCACTCTTACGATGTAATATTGGGAGACCCCTAATCCAAAGACATTCCTTGATTTCTTTTGCATCCAGGATACTGAGAAGCAGGACACTGTCATCTCTCCCACACAATCTCCCACACTGTGTGTCCATACTGTGTATTCCCTTCAGCTTCCCGGGACACATCCATGATCCATCACCAGCACCCCATATCACATATCCCAAAACACATCCAGCAGGTCTGGACAACATCTCACTGGTCTCCATTCCCTTGGTGAGATCCAGGATGTGCAGCACAGCCAAGTCTGGAGCTGTTTATCCAGACACTCCTACCAGCCAAGGGGTGCAACCTCAAAACCCCAGGATTGGCCCCCAGAGAGCACCAGTTTGCTGGATGGGAAAAGAACAGCACCTTTTCCCGTTTTCCCAGCTCCCAGTTCCAAGGCTCTGGCCTCAGCATGGAGATGCTTCCATGAAGGGCTGCACTATTCCCAGCTGCCTTCCCTCAAACTGCGAGAGGGAGGAGGGAGCTGGAATTTATCGGAGCCCGCTGTCAGGGAGATGAATGGCTCCTTCTCCCAGGAGTAAATTAGGGAATTGCCTGGTTCCAGGCCTCTTTGGCTCCGCTGCTGGAAACCAGCTCATCCCTGGAAATGTTCACTGAGCCTAAAACCACAAAATCAGAGCAAAAGGCCAAAAACATTTTATGTTATACATAAAATTAATCCAGGGATTTCTGTCTCCTTCAACAACACAGATTCCTTGGCAAAACCTGAGACACGGGCCTGGAATGGAACCTAATCCTTACCCCATCCCTTTATGGAACCTAATTTTTTGTGTGCAAAGGGAGGAAAACATGGAATAGCATTAATTGTACTTTTTGCCCTGTAATCACTCCCAAGAATCTGGTAAGAACCTGGACAGCTTCCCATGCTCTCCCTCCTTCACCTCCTTTCTGGACTCTTTTCTTAGGATCAAGAGTAGGAAAAATCAGATAATTCAGATGATTCACATTCCTGAAGCTGTGAAAAGGTTTTGAGCACCTGGATCACAGGGAACTCAAACAGCATATTGAGACTGGGGACAGCTTCCAGCAGAAACCAGACTGGGAATGGCTGCTCCTTTGAAGCTAAATTGGGGAAATAATTATGGATTCCAGTGTGGATGCTGCTCATTTGCTGAGGACACCCAAAAGCAGAAAAGAAGGAGACAATTCCCACCTGTCAAATTTGAATTAACCAACCTAAAAAATGCCATTATAGGAGCAAGGAAACATGGACTTTTTTTGTGTGTTTCTCATAGATTATCCTGGGAAAGTGCTGCACCAGGAGAATGAAGGGATATTCTATTTAAAAAGAGATGTAGATCCAGCTTGGACAGGAGCAGGAAGAGTCCCCTGAGGTAACGTGGAGCTAAAAATTAATCAATCAACCTTTAACCCTTAATTCTGCTAAATCCAGCACCACAACAAAGCCCACGTGGCTTCCTCAAATCCCCATGGAGTCACCTCAATGGAATTTATTCCTTACACAACAGGATGACGACCTCAATGCTGCAGAAGTGGGTTTTCTCTGGCTTTTACCCTAAATCCTGAAAGCAGGCATTAGGGAAGTGATCCCAAGATCCAAAGGGCAGGGCTGGTTTTGTAGATGTTCTCCAGCAACTCCTCCATGCCCAGCAGAAAATGTCATGGAGTTTGTCTCTGCCAATCCACTTGGGGACAGCAGGGTGCATGGAAAATCTCTGGAACTGGGATAGAAATGCTTGGAAATGGCACGGGACAGGCTGTGATGTGTTTGGGATGGAAAAACATTTTCCCAGAGCGGGAAGCGATGAGAAGGAAAAGGGAGGCTGGAAAGCCAAAGGATAAGAGGTGATGTGTCCAGACAGAGGTCAGAGGAGGTGGCAGTGGAATTCCTGCACATGGAAGAGGGATTTGGGGACAGGATCCATGGGAGATGCTCAGCTTTCCCCATCCCAACATCCAGAGGGAGCAAACTGGTGGTGGAGAGCAGGGAAAGGTGCAGGATGGCTTTGGAGCTGCTGATATTCTCTTATGGAAATGGCTTGGTAAACCAGAAGGAATTGTCTTCCCAAATTATCCCTCTCTTGCTGTGGGTGGGGAAAACAGCCACAGCGTCCAGAAGAGACAATTAGCTCCAAGAGAGAATTCCCTGACCTGGCACCACCATGAAAGATGGGATAAAGACTGGATGAGCAGATTTGCGTGGGAAAGCTGGGACTCTGCCCTCACCCTTGGAGTCCTTGGCTCCCATTCCCAGGCAAAGTGTGATCATAGTCCCAGGTTATCCACAGGTACCAGAGCATTCCCTGCTCCATGTCCCCCACAGGACCCCAGCTGGCTGTTTGGAAAGAGGAGGGAGGGAATTGGGAGGGAACAGAGGGTCCCTGAGAGGTTTCTGGAAGCCATCCCACTGCTTGCCAGCTCTTTGTCACCCCCCAGGAATGCAGGGAGGATCCAGAGTGGTTTCCTCCTGAGCACTCCTCCTTTGCGGTGTGCTCTCTCCACCCTCTGCTGCCTTAATTCCCAGCCCACCTTCCCACTTCTCTCTTCCCTGTCTTGATGATCCCAGCCTTCCTCTCTGGCCTGTCTGCCACTTCCTAGATTTCCTAAACCCCTTTCCTCTTTTTCCTTCCTCCCTTGCCCCCCCAACCACTTCCACTCCTCCTCCAGCTCCTTTCCACACTGCTCAAGCTGCCCTGAAGTGGTTCTGGATGACCTCCAGCCTCCCACACTAGGAATTCTCAATCCTAAATTTAAAATCCTCATCTCAACTTTCCTCAGGACAAGGCTGGACTTGCCAATTAAGCCCTCCATGGTGAGCAAGGTCTGAGTGGCTCTGGAATTGTTACCAAAGCTGCTGAAATGTCATCTGCTACTCCTCAATAATCCATAAAAAGTGTGGAGGAGTAACATTCCCAGTAGGAAAGGGACAGTGGGAAGCATTACTTCAAGCATTACCTCCACCACAAAGCCCAGCCCAGGGAGATCCTTATCCCATATTTCGAGTAGGATGCTCCCAGCCCCAGGGGCAAACCAAGGAATGTGAATCCCACTTTCCCCAGCAGCGAAGGAATTACTCACAGCTCCTTGTAGTTGGCATCGTACAGAGTTGCCCACTTGTTCTGCTGGTGTGGCTGCCACTTGATGGACTGGAAGTTGGGGTCCAGGTAGGAGCCGTTCAGGCTGTCATTATCCTGAATCAGGCCTGTGGGGAACAGTTAAAATGGATTAAATCCCGATTTTACTCGCTGCCTGAACATCCAGAGGGGTGGGAGCCCAAGGAAGCGACCGGCACTGCCTGAAGCTTCTGGGCAACACCAGATCCAGGGAGAATCCCACAGGCTGGCAACCTCTGGCAACCACCTTCCCTCCTCCCACACCCCTGGCCCGGCGGGAGCGGGGCTGGAATTCTGGGGGTAAGGGGGGTACCTGGAGAGAGCGCTCCCGGCTGGTGCCAGGGAGGAGTCTGGACGCGATCGGGATTGAGCGGCACCGATCCCATTCCCGGCTCCTGCTTGATCAGCCCGTTGAGCATCTGGGCATTGAGGGTGTTGGGGGGGGACTCGGAGTGTTTCCGCTTCTTGGCGGGATGCACCGGGAGGCTGCGGACACCGTGGGAACACTCAGCAGGGAACGGAGAGTCGGGAGGTGACAATCCCACAACAGGACAAGCGGGATCTCACATGGAAAACACAACATTCCCACAGCACTGGCCCACCTTATCCCACACTGCAGAGTCTGGGTCACTACTTGTGCTGAGCCACATCTTTAATTCCACAGAATCCCAGAATGGTTTGGGTTGGACGAGACCTTAAAGCTCATCTGGCTCCAACCCCACTCCACGGGCAGGGAACCTTCCACAGATTTCCCTTGTTTGTTCCTACCACCCAACCCCACACTTCAGGCAATCCACGCACCTCCAGCTCCCATTCCCTCACCCTCGCCATTCCCAGGCCTTACTCTGCTCCGTGCTGCTGGAGGAGCTGGTGCAGCATCTGGGATTGCTGGGCATGGTGGAGCTCGGCGGGCGCCATTCCCGGCCCGACGCTGTAGGGAGGCATCAGGGGCTCGGCCTTCAGGAACATATCCCGCTGCAGGCCGGGAAAGTGGGAAAGGGGGACCCTGGAGGTGAGGGGGTGGAGGAGGAGGCGGAGGAGGAGGAGGGTGCTCCAGGCGGGAAGGCGGAGTCATGTGACACATATTTTCGGGAGTCATGGTCCGGAGGAGGTGAGGATCTGGAAAGGAAGAAAGAGCCAAAGTTGGGAGTGTCCTGATCCCAGGTGCAGCACTGACCCAGTTATCTTGGATTCTCAGGCTGGATGAGGCTTCAAACAACCTGGGCTAGGGAAAGTGTCCCTGCCCGTGGCAGGGGCTTGGAATGGGATGGGCCTCAAGGTCCTTCTTCACCCAAACTATTCCAAGATTCTATCATTACACAGGACAATGAGGGAGAAGAGTCAATGGAATTACCTGAACACCCCCAGCACTTCCAGGGAGGATTTCTGAGGGGGCACTTTTAAACATTTTAACTGAAACCAGGAGGAGATTTTGATCCCTGAATTTAAATAGATAAGAAGGGACATTCAAATGCGATTCCACCTTTCTCCTCCTCCATTTGGAATGGGATACTAAAGCCATTCTATAATTAGGGTGGATTTGACTACACCAGCACCAACAGAAATGGTTCGGGTGTGGAGGGACATGCAAATCCATGCCCCTTCCTGCCCTGCTCCTCAACACTTCCAACATTCCAGATCCACTCCCTTCCCGGGCAGGGACACCTTCCACTATCCCAGGTTGCACCAAGCAATGTCCAATCTGGCCTGGAACACTTCCAGGGATGAGCCAGCCACAGCTTCTCTGGGAAATCCATTCCAGTGCCTCACCACCCTCACAGGGAAGAATTCCTTCCCAATGTCCCTCTGGTAGAGGGGAAACCATTCCCCCCCATCCTGACATTCCATGCCCTTGTCCAAAGTCCCTCTCCAGCCTCCTTTTTCTTCACCAGGACAAAGCCCATCTGTTTTTCCAGCCTTTCCCTGATATTTGCATCAACCTGTGCCTTCAGGTGTCCCCACAGAACACCAAAATCCCAGCAGGAATGAGGGACTGACTCCTGGGATGTGAGGAAACCACGGGGCAGGAAGAGAAAGTGACCTTATTTTAAAAGCAAGACAAAGCTTCTTCATGCTCCAGTGTGGAAAACCGGCTGGAAAACACATCCAGGGACTGGCCAAGCCAGGCACAGCCTCTGGGAACACCGAGAGGGACGTCAGGGAAGGACCTGTTGGATCTTTCCAGGCTGAGCTGGATGGACTTTGGCCTCAGAACACCCAGGCAGGGGCTGAGTAATGAGGCCAAAGCGCTTGACCAGGAATGGGAAAACTCCTCCCGTCAGAAGGTTTGGAAAATTGGAATGTGTTTGCGCTGGGTCCTCCTGCTGAAGGCTGCCAGGGCAGGGCTGCTTTCCCCCATCCTGCTCCCTTCTAAGGTGTTCTGCTTCCCACTGGGACCTCTCAGTTCCTTTTCCACACACATGGAACTGGATTCCTCCTTCCAGGCTCAATCCTGGGCCAGGCTTCCTTCAGGAGCTGCCTCAGGGAAAGCCCCGCCAAGGATATCCTGCTGAAGGCTGCCAGGGCAGGGCTGCTTTCCCCCATCCTGCTCCCTTCTAAGGTGTTCTGCTTCCCACTGGGACCTCTCAGTTCCTTTTCCACACACATGGAACCGGATTCCTCCTTCCAGGCTCAATCCTGGGCCAGCCTTCCTTCAGGAGCTGCCTCAGGGACAGCCCAGCCAAGGATGGGCAAGTGATGTGCTTGCCCAAGGCATTCCCAAACCAGGGAAAATCATCTCCAGAAATGCAATCCCAGCTTTGTGGGTGCCCTCCGGAGCCTCCTCTCCTTCCCAGCTGAGCTCTGAGCACTCCAAAGCCAGCTCTCCCCATGGAGAGCAACCCGGCCTCTTTGTTATATTTAAGGAAGGGCCAGGAGGAATTCCAGGGATTTTTTTAGCAAGATAAACAGAACTCTTGACCTCTTCCATCAAGAAAAAAAAAAAAAAAGAGGAACAGGCGCTGTTCCCGGTGGGGACTAGGCTGGAGCCTGGGGAAGAGGGTGCTCCTGCTGAGGGGGAAGGGAGACTAGGACAACCTTCCCTCCTTCCTTCCCAAGGAGTTTTTCCATGGTAGAACAGTGAAGGTCACCAGAGGGACCAAACAACCCTCGGTGGCTTTCCTGGGGGAAGCCAGGAGTACCCGGCAGAGACCCTGGAGTCGGTCCCAGCTCCCTGTGCCATTTCTGTGGGAGCAGAAGATCCTTGGGACCAGTGGAGGGGAGGGAAAGGCTGGGAAGGAACTTACTGGAGAATGGCGGGTTCATGGCTGCTTCCCAGAGCCAGGTTCCATGTCAGGGACGCGCTCCCTCTCCGTGTTCCCGAGGCAGAGGGCAGGACGAGGGGGATGGCGGGCTCCACATCCCACCCTGCCACGATCTCCCCGCGCCCACGGATTCCCACCACGGATTCAGTGTCCGTGGATTCTGGATTCCCACCACGGATTCTGTGTCCGTGGACTCCCAGCTCTCCTTCTGTGCCGGTCCCTCTCCCCTTTTCCACAGCCGGGAGCAGAACAATGGGCGAAAGCTGAGGGATATTTACTAACTGATAATCTCCCCACGTAGTGCAGCCGCCTGTTTTCTCCCGGCTGATAAAGACTGCAGAGCCAACCACTTTCACGGAATAAAAAGGGGGTGGATGCTGGATTTGGGGTTTGGATTAGGATTTTTTTTTCCCCCCCCTTCTCCCTTTTTGAAGCACTTACCATTCACCTGCTGAGGGGAGTAGGCTTCCGATCCAGAATCCGGGGGAGAATCTGGCAAAGTGCTGTGGAGCAATGGGAAAAGAGAAGGGAAAGTCATTTTAATCCAGCTTCCAGCACAACCAAGAGGTCCAGGTGGATTTAAGCACCTCCAGGATCTGGCAGAGGAATCCCAGGTGCACCTGCAGTTGATCCCGGATACCCTGAGTGGGTCCAGCTGGGATTGCCATCACTGTCACAGGTTCCACTGGAGCTTGGAAACAGGGACGTTTTGTTGAGCTGACAGTGAGAATTCCAGGGAAAAGAAGTCAAACAAATTTATCTGCTTCGCAGGGAAAGGTGTGCTTCCCATGGAAATGTCAGTCAGTGATCAAGTGGAATGCACAGAGCTCTCTCTCCCCATCCCGGGAAGCTGTTCCTGGCCAGGTTGGAAAAGGCTTGGACCAACCTGGGATAGTGGAAGTTGACCCTGCCCATGGCAAGTGTTGGGACTGGATGGGCTTTACAGTCCCTTCACATCCAAACAATTCCATGATTTTGTGAAATGGGAGGCTCTGGGGGATCTGGGAAGCCCATGGAACAGATTTTGCCTGTACAAACCTAAACTCCACCACAGCTCCTGCTGTACTCCCCTGGATACATTCCAACATCACCAGGAGCAGGATTTGGTCCTGATTGTGAAACACCATCCAAAAAAAAGTGGGAGCTCCCAGCTGCCTTTTCCAGCACATCCATGGCCAGGGATGGCAGGACCAGGTTGCACGTGGTAGCACAGCAGGGACAGGGAGGGAGACCATGTCACATTCCCATTTTCCACAGGAATTCCTTTCCATTCACCCATCCTACCCCATCAGCTTTATGGATGTGAGATAATCCCAGGCAAATCCCAGTGCTTCTTGGATGAAAGCCAGCCAAAAAGCAAATGAATTTTGGGAAAGGGAGGAAAAGCACAGGACACACTGCACCAACTCTGCTCCTGACAGCACCCACAATTCCAGCTGGGAACCAGGATATGGGATCTTCCTAGACCAGAGAAGCCTAAGGCCCATTGATTGGATTCTCCATGGGAAGCTGCACACAGCAGGGGCTAGAGAAGGATGAGGTAGGTTGATTCCAAAAAACCCCTCACCATACTTCCCTCATCCTCCACCTTCCCTTGGAGCATCTTTCCATCATTCCCTTCCCATGCCTGGCTGGAGCATCTATTCCCAGCCTTATTTCCAGGCTCCTTGCCATGCAGGATCTGAGTTCATACTGTATTTCCTATGGATTTATCAGGATTTATGCACCAGCAAGCCAAATCTCGGCCAGTAACAAAAGGGAACAGCACAATTCAAGGAATCCAGAAGGCTGGAAAAGGTGGACACTGCAGAATTCCCACTGGGAGGTAGTGTGGCTGTGCCCAGTCCAAGGGAAGGGTTTGTTGTTATCCACCACATTGTCCCTGAGCACATGATGGGATGCTTGGGCCAGGAAGTGGATTCCATTATCCTTATGTGTCCCTTCCAGGATATTCCATGATTCTCCACTGGAAAAAGCCTGACACAAGGGGGAAGAGTCATTGTGGGATACTGAGGGAATGCTGCCATCAAAGCTGATCTAGCTCAGCTACATCCAAATGAGGTCTCCTCCTCTGACAGCAAGGTGTGATCCTTACTCATGACATCCTGCAGAATTCCAGATGCATCCAGAAGAAAAGGACATAACAAGGCATCACTTCATGCTTTTGATTGCCCTTAAGCTCCAGGTATCCTTCTGGGATCACTGCAAGGGAAAACCCCCTGGTCTGGGAATAAAAGAAAGGTAGATTTTTCATTTTAGCTTTCTGGGATCTCTTTCCAAGTTCATCCAAAGGGTGAAAGTCGATGACTTGAGTGTTCCCAAATTTGGGAATCCCCACGTTGTGCTTGCTGGCAACACTAGAGGGCACAAGGCAGAGGGAGAAGAGCCATCCTGGCCTCACTGTCTTTACATCCATAATCCCATGGGAGAAGGCTGTCCGGGGCCACCACCACCTAAAGATCCAGGCTGGAGCAGAGCACAGCACCTTGGGATGTTACTGATCCCTTCCTTCCATCCCAGAGAGCAGGAACCACATCCTTTCCCCTCTTGGGAATAATTCTCCAACTGGGTCCATCAGCAATCTCAAAACCTGCCCTTCCTCTTCCCCAGAGCTTGTTGAACAGGACACATCCACCTCAGATCCATCTTCTCCTTCTCTGGAGCACAGCATCTACAACATCAGGCCATGAGAAGAACATCTCCCTGCCCAGTGTAGCGAATTATCCTCTGGGATAGTCATGGCAACATCCCAGAGATTGAGTTCCATCCCAGAGACTGAATTTTGTCTTGTTCCACTTTATTCTGTCTCTTCCTCCTTAAAAAAATGCTCCAGTGTCCTCCCACCTGTAGATGCCCAGCAGAGGTATCCAGTACTCTACGATGGCATGGGTGATGGTCCCAAAAAACCTTTTGGGAAGCTTCAGGAGCTCCACTCGTCCATAAGCAAGGACTTACCACAGAGCTGCGCTGCCACACGTCACAGCTCCGTGGGACCCTCCAGGTGCCACCAGCCTGGAGGAGCCTCCATCCCAGCACCCACCCTTATCCCGCCATCCCATTCCCACTTACCCAGGCGCGTAGGAGGCCTTGGGCTCTGATTTGATTGGAGGGACCACGTTGTTCAGGCAGTGGCCAGCCAGGAAGCCCTTGGGCACCACCATGCCATTGTTGTTGTTGCAGTTGAGGTGAGCTCCGTAGGCGGCTCCGCAGGGATTGGCCAGGAGAGGACCATGCCGGATGGGGAGCTGGCTGCCAGCGGGAGGGAGGTGGAGGGGAGCGCTGGGAGAGGGATTGCTCACGCTGCTGATGGAGCTGGCGGGAGGTGCAGGGATGCCGGCGGAGCTGGAGGGCTGGGGGTGTGTGTAGCTGGTGGGAGCAGGGATCTCAGGGAAGCAGCTGAGGGAGAAAACGGGACACCATCAGGGCAACGGGTCAGTGGGACTGATGGAAGAGTCCAAAATCCACCCAGGAAGTTCTGCAGTGCCCAGGACAGCAACCTCAAGGGATGTGTAGCCAGCAGGATCTGCTCACTCTGCTCCAGCTTTAGAGACCAGCCGTGCCAAAGATCCCCACCCTGCTCCCAGATTCCCTTGGTGCTCTCCAGGTCTACTCCATCCTTATTCCCAAAGTTGGGATACACAGGGAGATCCTTCCCTTCTCCAAATGTTTGTAGTCCTGGGGATTTAATCTGAGCTCCCAGTGCTCAGATTAACAAAAAGTGTTTATGGTGCCCTGATGAAGAGAGGGAACAAAAAAGACTGGGAAAACTTGAAGGTAAGAAGCCAGGAAGAGACAGGAGACAGAGCTGGAAATGATAAAGGAGAAAAGAGCAATCCAGGAAGACTCTGGAGAGGCAGAGCTGATTCCTAAATGATTCCTCAAATTTCAGGGCTGGAAACTGCTCAACAGGTTTCCAAAGAAGCTGTGGCTGCCCCATCCCTGAAAGTGTTCCAGGACAGGCTGGGCAGGGCTTGGAGTAACCTGGAATAGTGGAAGGTGTCCTGCCCATGGCCGATGGGCTTCAAGGTCCCTTCTGACCCAAAGGCTCCTTCCCACCCAAACCATTCCAGGATTCTGTGACCTCTCCATGGAAAATCACAAGGAACATTGTTCCTGCTGCAGAGCAAGGGAAGCACTTACATCTCTGGAGAGTCTTCCTTGCTGATGTACTCTTCCAGGATGCTGGTGTCGATGTTGGATGGTTCCAGAGCTCCATTAATGTCGTGGCCTGGAGGGGAGAGGAGGTGGAAGCATGAGCTGGGAGAAGGACAGGAAAGGACCTTGGAAACACCACCAGACCCTTACACAGTCAAGGAACTGATCTGAGAATCATGGAATAACGGAATGGCTTGGAAGATCATCTTAAGATCACCTTAAAGATCATCTCATTCCAAACCCCTGCCATGGGCAGGGATGACTCACTAGATCAGCAGATCCCTGGGGATTGCCAGCTGTCTACACCCACTGCATCCCGGTGTAAAGCCTCATTCTGGGAGATGGGGCACTTGGGACAAGCCAGGGCAAGGACACAGACACACAGTGGGAACCAGATCCTTTGGGATCCCTTCCAACTCAGGACATTTTATGATTCCCTTTGGACCCTTTGCAGAACACTGAAATTCTCCACCACAACCTGGATCAACTCTCGACCTTCCTCCCTCTCCTCTGCTCCATGGGCAGGCGGTGGATTTCCCTGTCCTTTCTCCAGAGGGCTCCTCCTCCCCTCCCTGCCCTGTTCCAGGGAAGCTGGGCAGGGTTTTGTTGACAGAAAATCCTTCCTTTATCTGTCTCTCCCAAGTGGGAGTCCGGAGGCTGCCAGGGCTGGAGCCAGCCCACGGTGCCAAAGGCACTGCCAAGAAAGTGGAAGAGAAGATCCAACTCCCCCTGCTCCGATAAGGAAGTCAGTGAAAGACCATCCTGAAAGACCCCACGTGAAAGCCCAGGAGAAGCCCCTGCCCGCCTGGATCCCCCAGGTTCCCGGGAAAGGTCACCCGCTGATCCGCAAAGGCCGGCCCGGGGGGCTCCAGCCCACCCCGGCCAATTGCAGCTCTCCCTCTGCAAATCCCTTTCATACCAAGACAGGCAAATCGGCAGAAATAAATCCAGCTAGGAATTCTGCCAAGCGGACAGGGTGTGTGTGGATGAAGGGATCTCTGCCTTAGAAGCCTTGGCTGGAGGTGGGGAAGATCCTGGGTAACGGTTTGTTTTTGGGACATCTCCGTGGCCGGGACCTGGGGGACAGGGTGAGGGTGTTCTTGCATGTGAACACGGGATCCATCTGGAGCAGGGACACACGATGCTGCTTCCAGGTGAGCACTGAGGTGAGGAAAGGATGGAGCAGGCAGAGCCTCCAGGATCTGCAGCTGTGCCAGCACATCCTGAATGGAGTTGCAGATGCCAGGGGAGCAGAGGGGTGGCTTCTGTCCTTCCACTGTGACAGCCACATCCTGCCCTGAAGTTCCTGGGATGTGGTAGCTCCACCCTCTTGTCCTCGGAGTTATGGGAGATCACTGATGGCCATCTGTGTGTCCCTTGCTTATCCCTAAGGACCTCTGCCATAGCCCACTCCCAACACTTCACCACAAACATCTCCCAAGGCACCTCTTCAAGCCATCACTGTCATTCCATAACATCCCTGAAACCTCCTGCCAGGGATGAGCACTCCAGGAGGGTGGGAATCCTCCCCAGGCTCCACTGCCTCCCTTTCAGCCAAAAACCCCTGGTCTATAAATCACAGGATGCCTTTTGCAGACACCCACCCCAAAGGCCATCAGGAAACTTGTCTTCGTCCCAGTTTCCAGCACTGGGATCCACGATCAAAGCAGCAAAAAGAGCACTTGGCCAATTTTTGTGACTCAGCCTGTCCAAGAAAAGACCAACCCCAGCAGGTTTCCCTCACACCTCCGAACTCCAGGAGCTGCTCCGTGGTGGAAGAGGAGCCCAGGAACCCTCCAGGAAGGATGAGAAGCCATCTATAGATGGTAGGATGCTGTGCTTCCCAATTTTCTGAGGGTGCTGAGGCCTTGGCACAGGGTGCCCAGAGAAGCTGTGGCTGCCCCATCCCTGGAAGTGTTCCAGGCCAGGTTGGATGAGGCTTGGAGCAACCCGGGACAGTGGAAGGTGTCCCTGCCTGTGACAAGAGGGCGGTACTGGATGAGCTTTATGGTCCTTCCAACTCAAACCATTCCAGGATTCCTTTGCTTCCTTGAAGTCACCTTGAGGAGGGCGAGATAAGCCCAGTGACGCGAGAGGTGCGTCAGGGCTGGAGGGGAGATGTGGCTGCCCATCAGAAATCAAGGACCTTCCTCTGCTGCAGGACAGTGGGATTTGCACAAATCCAGGGGTATCAGGGCAGGGACAAGGAATGTCCCACGGCCCGGAGCTTCCATGCAGCCAGGCTCTTACCAAAGCCAGCTTAGGTGATTAATTAAAAGCTAATACTGCTCCATAGTCACGGGATCCAAACAGCACCGGCATTCCCTCCCCCTCCCAAGTGGGGATTAGTGGGAAGCCACCAAGGAGGGAAGCTCAACACCCACATGGCTCCACACGGGACAGACTCCCACATCTCATCCCAGCAAAGAAAGATGAAGGAGCTCAGGGAAGCACTGATCTCATCCATCCCAAACCTACATCCCACCAGGTCCCGACGCCCTGTCCTCCTCCTGCCCCTGGCATTGTCACCCTGCTCTCCCACCATGTCACTGCTCCACTTTCCAACCCTTCTCTGAGAAAAGAGCCATGGCAATCCCAAAAAACCTCAGCCTCTGCCTGAAGAACAAGAAGTTAAAACCCTCAGCACCCTCCTCATGAGCGGAGCCGGGCGGCCTGAGGCCCCCGGACGTGTGAGAATGTCAGGAATCCCAATGTTTGGACTGGTTTTCTCTGCCTTCCCCAAACCTCCAAACACGCTCCACATCCCAACAGAGGTGCTTCCCACCCCGCTGCCTCCTCCCTGCCCCTGCTCCAACCGGCTCATCCCTCTTGGTGGCACCTTCCCAGCTCCTTGTCCCAGTTTTGGGTGCTCCCAGAGATGGGCACGGGGCCATAGGGCTTGGAAAGAGTTAACAGAGCTTGGTCTCTGTGAACTGTCATATTTACAGGTCTGAGGGATTTAACCCGGAATTTTCCTGGAGTGATAGGCTGAGAAGTTTATGGAATTTCTATTTATAACAGTCCCCCCTCCCTCTTCAATTCCTACTCTGTTGCCTGTCTTCAAATCACCCCTAATCCTGCCTGGGTCACCTGGGGGTGGGAGGAAGGGAGAGAGCTGGAGAACTTCATCCTGGGATGCGCTAACAAGAACCAGATGTGGGAAGCTGGAGATGACAACGAGGTCAGCACTCTGCAGGGGCTGGGGAACATCAGCCAGGGGTGGGGGGACACCCGGGAGAAGGAGGAGGAGAAGGAGCAGGAGAAGAGGCTGCGCCAAGCTCAGAGCTTCCCAGTGCCATTGAAGCCACGTACCAGAGAATTTTCAGGGAAAACTGAGGCATGGAACAGCCTGGGAGGTGATAAAACATCCAAACTGGTGCACGATAGAATAGGATCAGGAAACCCCAGGAGCTTCTGGTTCCATGTGGTCCCTCTCCTAATGGTCCTCCAGCACATGCTGGAGCAGCAGTGGGATACCTGGATGAGCAGGACACGTGGCACAAAGCTCCACCAGGAATGACCTGGGATGCCACAGCAGTGCCAGTGCTTGGCGAGGCGGAGAGCCCCGGCACATCCCTGGGCTCATCCCTGTGTCCGTGCACCAGGGCTGGTTGTGCAATCCTCGAGCCAGGCTGCAGCATCGGCACATTCCCGGGGCCCCGCGCCGCTCCTCACCCCCTTCTCCCTCCTGCCGTGTTTATCCTTCGGCCCGGGAGGATTGGCTGCTGGCCTGGCCGCGAGCACCAGGAATCCGGGCCATGGCAAACAAACCAAACACCGCCTAAGCCCGGGGAGCTGCGGGGCCAGTGCTTGCCTTCGGAGCTTCTTCCCATCCTGGATGGCTCTGCCACGCAGGGAGAAGCCGCTCCAGCTGGGAATAGCATCCCTCCCATGCCTGCCACCTCAGCAAAATCAGAGGTTGGGCTGCACAGCCGGACAACGCTGCTTCCATACGGAACAGCAGGAGGACGTCCCTACTGCCCCACATACCCAACCCTGGGCTGCTTCCATCCCCTCCGGTGACCCTGGAGGAGCCCCTGGCTCCCTCTGGATCCCAGCCCAGCATTCCTGCTTAATTAATGCTCTTTATTACCTGACTGGGATGATAACCAGTCCCCAAACAGGGCTCCTGTAACCGGAGCGGGACATAGAGCCAGCGCTCCCACAGCTCCCCAAAGACCACCCCAGAGCGAAGTCCAGGCTGTCCAAGGCATTTCCAGGGGATCCTAGGCCTTTCCTCTGAACCATAGCCTCTCCTCATCCCATTACTGTCATCCTTTGCTCCCCCCAGGAATATCACCCTTGAGAAGTTTCCTTTGGATTAGGACACTTTTGGTCCCTACACATCCCAAACCAGCCTGTGTCCCTTCCCATCACAAAAGGTGGGATTGTCCCAGGCAATGCTGAGGTTCATCCACCCCCTGTGTCCCATACTGGGGACATTCCCCAGCCAGCCTATCCCCAAGGACAGCCCTGTCCTTCCAAAGTAAAGGGGCAGTTCCTGCATCCCCTGCTCATACCAGACCAGAAAAACACAAGGTCCAAATTCCAACTAATTCTATGCCAAAAACACAGCCAAGGATAAGCTCTGCCATCTGTGGGATAAGACCCCACAGAAAACACCAAACTGAGGAGTAAGGATTTGGGGGTTCATGAGAATTTGGTTGTCATGGAATTTAAATTAAGTAATCAACAGAGCAATGGATACGGGCTAGGAACAGACACATCCCACCTAACTTTCTACATGGAGGGGCCAGGATTGTTCCCAGTACCTGACCCCCTCCTTCCTGGGAGTTCTTGGTGAGCTCCCAGCCAACACCCCAAATTCAACCCCTCTGCATTCCTAGACAAACTATCCCATGCCAGACAGGGCAGGGTGAGGGGAAGGCAGTGATCAGGGACAGGGATACAGGACAGTGGGATTTAGCCAGACTCCCAGATTGAGGGAGAAAAGAGCATTTACAGGGTGTCCAGGAATGCTCAGGAGCAACAGCCTGGGTAACAGTGAGCCAGCTCCAGGGGCAAAACACTTGGAATAATGAACTGGCCAGGTGGGAAGTACAACCAAACCCATGGCAAGGGGTTAGAACCGGATGATCTTTAAGGTGTTTTCCAACCCAAACCATTCCAGGATTCCCTAAATACCCAGTGTCCAGAGGCAGCAGCCTGGAACTCTCTTGCCTGGAAAGCTCTCTCTGCTCCTACATAATCCCACAACTCCTTAGCTTACATCCACAGATTAATATACTTGGCAAAAGCACCTTTGGATGAGGTGGACTGGGAAACATCCCAAACTCAGGGATAAGGAGATAACACCCTCCATTCCCCATTCCCAAGAAGACAAAGTGTTGGTGGGAGACATCCCAAGGCACGGCAAGTGTGAGGAGCCAGAGGAAATTATCCTGCTGTGCCATGGCAGGCCATAGGCATGTTCCTTGGGAAACTGCAGGAAAAGGAGGCAGAAAGGATGATCCTTCTTTCCAAACTTCCCTGAGCCCTCCCTCTGAACACCTTCTCTCCTCCAACCCTCCTGGAATTTCCCCTCATCTCCCATCTCCCCTCACCAAAGCTGTTCTCCCTCCTGCATCCCTTTCTCCTGGCAGCTCCCCACCCTTGTCCTGGCCTTTCCCCCGCCCTTGCCAGCTGTGAACCTTGGCATGGATGGAGCCATTGTCCTGGGAGAACGGGGGCCGAGGAGGAGGAGGGGAAGGTGTGAGAAGGGACACAGAGGCGCGTTTGTCCCTGTCCCCGCGGCCGTCAATGCCGCGCTTGTCCATTCATGCTCTCCGAGGGCAGGAACAGCGGCTCCATTTGGGAGGCTCCAAGGTGCCTGCCCAGGGGGGCACATTGCCCTGTTTGTTTGGAGACAACGCCTTTATCTCCCTTCCCGGGATGAGGGTGTTGGAGCAGGGACAACAGGACCGGAGGAGGCCACTTCATCTGGCGGCTCCCGCTGTACGAGGCTGGGGCCTCATCCTTGGGGATCACAGGGATGGGGAAAAGCTCCTGAGGATCCCTGCTGCTGAGGTGCCTCATCTGACCTTGCTTTATCCAGACTGCAGCTTTGGGGGGACAGGAGGGACATTTTCCGTAGGATAACACAATGTGGATGAGCTCCTGGACACTGCCGTGGTGGTGAAGGTCCATATCCATATCCCACACCATTCCCTCAGAGAGAATTATTGCCAGAAAGGATAAAAAATTAATAATATAATTACCAGCTACATACCAGTACCAAGAAGAGACCTGATCCAGCTGCCCAGAGCTTTCCCATGCTTGGCAATGACCAGGAAAGGGAAAACTCAGGGAACCACAAGTAATTGACAGAGCTGATGGCAATTCTGAGCTGTGGTCCTGCTGCTCTTCTAGCTCCAAGGAAAGAAGCCAGGGATGCAGTCCCTGGACACTGACCTCGCTGAAGGGCAAGACTGTGGCTCTGGAAAGGCTCTTAGGGAATCTGGAGAGCCAGGATGAGCCATGATCAGCCCAACTCTAAGACATCCACACTACATATAGAGGGAATTTGGGATAACTCAGGATTTGGAGGAGTGCTGCCTCCCCTGGAAACCCCTCCAGCACAAAACAATCCTTAGGGAGGGAGATTAAGAATAGAACAGCACCAGGATACAGGAGCAGAGGCAGCCAAGCATCGCCAGGAACACCGTGTCCAGATTGAACACATCATTCCCTCCCTTCCAACTGGGAGGGACCAAGGTCTGTCCAGGCTGGACAATCTCCAGAGGAGACTGGGAGGAAAAAGCAGAGCCATTTATCTAGATGGGACTTTTTCCAGGGCTTGGGAAGGGCCATCCCAAGTTTTGTGCAACCACCACGGATCTTTCACAAGGAGGAGCGTTGGGTCACCAGGGTTTTCCACACATCTGGGACGTTTGCTCCGGAACTGTCTCCCAAGGAAACCATAACAAGGGGCGTCAAAAGCTTCCTCAGCCACGTGTCACAAAGCTTCCAAGGAGAATCCCACTTTTCCCAGGATATAACATGACCAGTAGACACGGGACAGGCCCAGGGCTGTCATTTCTGTCTCCATGATCCCATGGCAGGGGGTGGAATTGGATGGTCTTTAAGGTCCCTTCCACACCAAACCATTCCAGGATTCTATGCAACTGAACTCACTATTGAAATCCAAAATTCCCTAGGGATTACTGCCATGCTGGCTATTCCCACACCCACTTTTCACAGGGAACTGAGGTCTCTTTCTTTTTTTTAAAAAAACCCCTTGTTTGCCTTTTCTGACCAACTCTGAGCCATCCTGGAACATATTTCCTGCTCCAGGGATTTAGCAAACACTTCCCAGACAATACAGCCGAGATACCAAACATGCTGCTTGGATCCCGTCCATCCCGTGCGCTCCCTGGGTGTTCCTGGGATCACTTCAAAGCACTGGGCTGGCTGGAGAGCCCCAAATCCAGAGGGAAGGCTCCTGGCATGATGCTTGAGGATGTGCCATGGGGAGGAGAGGATCAGGAGGTCACTCGGGAATGGGTGGGAATGAGTCGTGTCCAAATTAAATACCAGACACAAGGATTTTCCTAGCAGAGACCCCCAGGAAGGGACTGAGGTCAAAAACATTCCAGGGGGACCTTCCTGGTCTCCACAACTCCCTGACAGGAGCCAGGTGGGGGTCAGGCTCTGCTCCCAAGGAACATGGGACAGGACAAAAGGAAAAGGCCTCAAATTGCACGAGGCGAGGTTCAGGTTGGGTATAAGGGAAAATTCCATCAAGGAAAGGGTTGTAAAGCACAGGAACAGGCTCCAGCGGTGGAGCCCCCATTCCTGGAGGGATTTAAAACCTGTGTGGGTGTGGCAATTGGGGACGTGGGATAGTGGTTGTCTTGGTAGTGCAACACCAGGGGAATGGTTGGACTGGATGACCCCAGGAGGCTTTTCCAACCCAAATGACTCCATCATTCCATGATCTCTGCTCACATGGGGCAAAAGAAACTCCCAAGATTCCAGGCCTTTTGTTTTTGCTCAAATCGCCGCTGTAAGGGAATATATGGATGCAAGAAAGGAAGAGGTGGCAAAGCCCTTTTCTCCTGGCAAAACTGGGATGGTGACCTCAATCTCATGGATAAACTCTCTGTGGCAGTGGGGAAAAACCTTCAGAGCTAATCCCTGCTGCAACACAACTGGCAATGAGGGAAAAACACCTTAACAACATGAGAATGGGGAATGGTTCGACTCCGTGATCCTGCAGGGTTTTCCAACTTAAACCCGACTCTTTATGGGTTGGAAATCCTGTAAAAATCCCTCTCAGTGATCATTCCTGACCTGTTGCATCCACAGATGCCCACTGGATGTCCAGAGCCACACTATGTGTGCTTAAAAACCAGGAAGTAGAAAAAGTCCCTACCTTGACATTCCACAGCCCATCCTGTTGGACTGGGTTGAGTTTGTCCAGTTCTTCTTTCCAAGAACACCAGCACAACTTCCAGCATCCAAACTCCTCATTCCGGGCTGTGAAAGCTGTTCCCAGCCTGCAGGTCCTCACAGGGCTGTTCCCTCTATCCCTCTGGCTCCTCAACACCGTGAGGTGAGTTTTGGAATATCATTTATCACCCAGCATGTGCTGGGTTGGAAGGGACCTTAAGGATGATCCAGTGCCACCTCTTCCATGGACAGGGACACCTCCTACTAGTCCAGGTCACTCCAAGCCCTGTCCAATCCAGGCTTGGCCTTCCCTACACATCAGCCTGTCCATTCCAATACCCCTTCCCAAAAACTGAATTAAACCAAGACAGGAGGGCACATGGACAGGTAGGAATTCCCCCTGCCCAGAACTCCTCAGATTTTGGGATAAATGGGATCTCATCAGGGAAAACCCCACATCTGTTCAGGAGAGGAGCACTGACCTCATTATCAGCAAGCAGCCAACTGTAAAAAGGTTTGATGGCCCTTATAAAACTCCGTTTTCCAAGTTTTCCTTTACTTAAGCAGGTGTTTCATTCCCAATAAAGTCAAAGCATCCTTTCTAATGCTTCCACGAATCAATGTCCATAAACCCTGGCTAGTCATAACACAGGAGATAAGCCAAGATCCAGCAGGCTGATAAGATGTTTGCTTTCCTGTTTATGTGGATTTTGAGCAATCGGCATTCAGGATTAAAAGTCATAAATTATGTGGATGCCCCAACCCCTGGAAGTGTTCAAGGCCAGGTTGGATGGGGCTTGGAGCAACCTGGGATAGTGGAAGGTGTCCCTGCCCATGAAACAAGATGGGATTTAAGGTCTCTTCCAACTGAAACCATTCCAGGATTCTATAAATCAATGAATGAAGCCTCCAGTTCTTTGGATATCACACCTGAGTCTTCCAAAAATCCTGTTCCATGACCACCCCACAACTTCCACACTGTCTCCTCCCCACCAAACTACTTGGGTAGGAAAACCAGAACAATTTGCCACTCCATAGCAAAGTTGGGGTGATACCAAAGACTCCATGGAAAAAAAAAACAGGGAAAACCAAATCAACCCCAGGAAAAATCCCTTTAATGCCTAGTTTTTACACCCAGGCTGGATCCAAGCACTCTGAAGCTGTTTAAAACTCTAGCCTTGGCTTTTCCAACCAGTTCTCCTCCCCACCACTTCAAAACCCAGGGAAATACACAAGTGTTTGCACTTGGGAATATTTGTGGACAGGGAATTCCACAAGAATTCTGTCCACTCCATTTGCAGCCAGGCCTGGCCACTCTTCCCACCTTTCCCTCTCCCTGTTTGGAGTAACTGCCCCAAAGCAGCCAAAGTTCAGTGAGATAAGTGGTGGACCCTGAGTGTCACGTTACATTTTCCCTCGGGAAGGAGGCCTTTCCTTCAAATGTGCCTTGAACGCGCCCCAGGTGCTGCTGGAAGCCGGCCCGGAGTGTGGGATCCTGGGCTGGCCACATCACCCACCACCACTGGATCAGGGAGAAGATGCCATGGATGGGGGTGGAACTGGATGATCTTTAATGTCCCTTCCAACCCAAAGCATTCCATGACCACATGTCCGGCTGTGCAGGAAGAACGGGGAGAAGGAAGGTCTGTTGGATAAGCAAGGGCATGCCAAGCACACCAGTCAGTTGGAATAAAAGGATATGTCCATGAATATAAAAGTGAGAGCCACCAGATAGCCAAGTGTGGTATCCAATCATAGAATCCTGGAGTAGCTTGGGTTGGATGGGACCTTAAAGCTCATCCCTACCATGGGCAGGGACACCTTGCACTAGCCCAGGCTGCTCCAAGCCTGTCCAACCTGGCCTTGGACACTTCCAGGGATCAATCCACTCTCCCCTTCTCAGAGTTTCCATTTATCCTCCACAGCAGCAGGACACCTCCCTGGCTCTCTGCCACTGTCTTGTCCCTGCCTGTCCGTCCCTAGTCCTGCTATCCCTCCAGAATGCCCCGTGTTGATGGTTGTCCCTCCTGAATGACGCTGGAGCACGGGATGGGCACCCAGAAAGCACCGGCTTGGCCCCAAAAGCCACGAGACTGTTCCTGTTTGTGTCTCCAGCCACAGCTGCTCCCTTGTCCTCTGGCACGGCACACGCTGGTTAATCATTCCTCAGGCACATTCAGTGTCCTGGGATTCTTATCGGAGAGTGCAAAGTCCAGTCAGCAACACCACTGGGAAGAGGCAAGAGGGTTCCCCGGCAAGGGCGGCAAAGCTGTGCTGGAGCAACGCCATCCTCAGGCTGGGATACATGAGAGGGATCCAAGGCATCAGCTGGGAAGTGCCCATGGGTTCACTTGCACCTTCCCAGCACAGCTCCCAGCTCCAGATCATGAAGTCCTGGGATGGCTTGAGTTGGAAGCAACTGTAAGGATCATCCACTCTCTGCCATGGGCAGGGACACCTTCCACTATCCCAGGTTGCTCCAAGCCCATCCAGCCTGGCCTTGGACACTTCCAGGGATGGGCCAGCCACAGCTTCTCAGGGCAACCTGTTCCACCACTCTCACCACCAGATCACTCCAGGCATTCTCAGCAGGAGGAATCCATAAGGCCCCTATCCAGAAGAGGGAAAGCAGAGCAGGATCCTATCTCTCTTCCTTGAAATAACCATGCCCAGGAGCCGTTTAATTCCCTCTTTCTGGCAGCTGGGATGACTCTGTCCTGGAAGGGCTCTCCCTGATAAGGGTGAGGAAGCAGAGGGAAACCTGTCTGTCCGGCATCCCACGGCTCCTCCTTGACCAGGATTCCTTTCCCATCTCCCTGCAAGCAGCAGCCCTTCCACACCCCATCCCACGCATGGGCTCAGCCAGATCTCTGTGTCACCATTTCCATGCTTGTCACACCTCCAGAACGACTCCCTCTAATCCGCCCCAACTGCCACCTCTTCCTCAAGTTTCTCTCTGTCTGTGTCCGGGCATTGCTCCCAGGGCACCAGCCTATGGAAGGGGCATTACCCAGGACACGGGCAAAGTTCCTCCTCATGGAGCCTCGTGCTGACATCACCTTTCCAAATCCCAGCCTGCCCTTTATCAGGCTTTACGGATCCACCCTCTCATGAACAGCTCTCTGGCCTTACTCCACCTGGATGTCTCTTGCCCTTTTCCCAGGATTAAGGAGTTTTGGGGTCCAGGATAAAGGAGTTTTGGAGAAATGGGAGGGAGAAGCACCAGCAAAACCAGCATAAGACCATGCCAGCAGTGGGGGTGTTTGGCACCAGCCTTTCCCTGAGGAGTGGACGAGGATGAGTCTTTTGGCTGAAGAGACTCCAGGAATCTCCTGTTAGGATGGACGTGGCAGCTTTCCCCCAGTGTCCAGGAATGCCACCTGGGTGTAGTGATGAGCTCAAGGGAATGTTTTTGTCTCTTCCCTGCTCTGCTCAGGCCCTGGGATTGAGCTGGACTCAGCAGCATCCTCATGTCACCTGCTCCTGTTGAGAGCTGACCAAGCAGGGCGAGCAGAGAAGCTTCAAACAGAGGGAAGACAGAGGAGAACCAGGGAACAATCCCATTGGGAAGAGAAATGGAGAGGCAGAGGGGAAAGCAAGGCAAGCCATGGAAGGGCTGGGGGGACCATGCCGTTACCTGCTCGGATCCAGCGCATCCTGAGCATGGTGAGAGCCGATGTCAAGCTCCCGCCGTATCCCTGCTCTCTCCCTGTGTCATTATTCCCTGAGCTCAGCTCCTCCAGCTCCCAGGGCTGCCGCTGCCTGCTGGTTTTTCTATTCCCTCCGGGAAGAGTGGGAGGGCCGGGGAGGCGGCCGGGCGGCCGCTGCTCCGCACTGGGATTTGGGACCGCGAGGGGATTACCCGCAGGGATGGTCATGTGTTTGTGCTGTACCAGCTTCCCCGGGCCCATTCCGGCACGGGCTGACTCCCGGCTCCCAAAGAACTCCGGGCAAAGCCTCTTACCTTCCCGCGGAGCCAGCCAGGCCCCGCAGCGACTGTCACCTGCGCCGCCACCTCATCCCCAAGCCGCTCCTCCCGCGGCCAGGAGCCCCCCGGCAGGGATCACGCTGGGCTTTTCCAAGGTGTTCTCTCCCTGCCACAGCAGCTCCGTGTGGGAAAGCTCTCTCCAGCATCAAGCCTCGGAAATGGATTTGGGGGCAGGCAGAGGGTGATGAGTGAGCAGGAAGCCCCAAAAGAGCCATTTTTTTAAGGCATTCCATGAAAAATGATGCTCTGATCCATGTAGCTGCATTTCTGTGTCAAGCTCAGGAACCTAAACCATGGGACACCAGGACAGATTCCCCCAGTTCCATTGGTCTCCTACTGTTTCTGCTCCCAGTTTTCAGCCTCAAGACATCCCAAAGCAACAGGAAGACTTGGGAGCAGTCCCTGGATTCTCATGGATGTTTACACCTGCAGGAGTCTGACCAGCAAATTCCTTCTTCACTCATTCCCACCACCACCAAATCCCCCTTATGGCCCAGCATGTGGGTCAAGGGGCAATCCCAGCTGTCCTGGGGTCACCTCACTGTATCAGCTCCAGTATTCTACAGTCCTTCATCCAAGGAAAACAGAGAAATTTCCAGACCTCTTCCTGCAGGGCGATACTTCCTCCCCACAGGCACCAAGTGCTCCATAATCAAAATCACCAGGAGTGTTACCAACATCAGGAACACGGGAACAGGTTGTCTAGAGAAGTTCTGGATGACAGAGGGAGGGTTTAGATGGGATATTGGGAAGAAATCCTTCCCTGGGAGGGTGGTGAGGCCCTGGAATGGATTTCCCAGAGAAGCTGTGGCTGCCCCATCTCTGCAATGTCCCAGACCAGGTTGGCTGGGGCTTGGAGCAACCTGGGATAGTGGAAGGTGTCCCTGCCCATGTGGGACTGGATGATCCTTAAGGTCCCATCCCATCCAAACCATTCCAGGGTTCCATGATCACATATATCCAAACATTCCCACGGGCAAAAACATCCACTCCTGGTAACTCCAAGCTTGGAGATTCCTGTGCACACACAGCCCAGCAACCCCTGCACGGACACACGGCTGCTCCACAGACAATATTCCCAGTGTTCCAGCCACTTGTGCTCCATGAATACGCGTGGAGCTGTTGGATAACCTTCATGGAAACCTTCCCCTTCTGCTGAACCAACTCTTGTCTTTCCCAGCTCCACCTCAACCCCAAACCTGGGGCGCTTCCAGCACTTGCTCTCCTTTCTCTGCTCCTTTCCCAATTCCCGCTTCCCAGCCCCCGCCGGCCCCGCTCGGAACATCTTTCCCGCTGTACATTCTTCCCCAAGCCCTTATCTCATAAATTAGCCGGGAGAGGGATCCCAAATAGCTGAGCCGTGGCGTAAGCGTTTCCCTGAGGCAGGGGTGGGCGGGAGCAAGGGAAAGGTTGGGAGCAGGATGCCAGCCAAGGGTCAGACGCTGTCAACTCCCTCCTTCTCCTTTGAATCCAAACACAAACGCTCCAGGAACACTCCCAAACCCATGGAAATCTCCTTTCCCTCCCAGGCCAGAACCCCCCAGCATCCCACACTCACTGCTCCAGGATTTTTGCCTGAGCTCTCCTTAACAGGATGGTCCTGGGGACCTCCAAACACATGGATCAGCTGTCCTAACACAAACCATGGAGTTTGGGAAGATTCCTGAGTGGGAAGGGACGGTCCATGAGAATCATCCAAGTCTATCTCCTGGCCCTGCATAGGACAATCCCAAAAATTCCACCATGTGCCTGGACAACAATAGAATCTTCCCAACACAGGAGAAGCTCCTAAGGACACTCAATACGAAAAGTCAGGATTGCATTCCCAGCACCTTCATCCCAGGAAAACGTGAAGTTATTCCCAACGCATCTTTTCCCTCAGAGACTTTTCCCTAGCCCATCCCAAATACCAGAGTAAAGCCTGGGACCCTTCCCATCACTTTTCTGGTTCTCCATCCTCATACACCTCAGATCTCACCCACAAAGAGCAGACAGCCATATTCCAAGGAAATAAGGATATCTGGGAAAACAAGGATGGCCAGGGAAACACGGATACCCATGGAAGTAAATATATCCAGGAAGACAAGGCTATCTAGGGACACAAGGATACTCAGGAAAACAAAGACATCCATGGAAATAAATATATCCAGGAAAACAAGGATACCTAGGAAACAGAAATCAACAAGGAAATATGGATATCCAGGAAAACAAGGATACCCAGGAAAACAAGGACACCCAGGGAAACAAAGGATACCCAGGGAAACAAAGGACACCCAGGAAAATAAGGAAATCCTGCCCAAACAAACACCAAGGAAAACTCAGGAAAATCGAGGTCCAGCTCTCACAGCTGAGAAAAACCAGGGACACCAACCAGACCCAAGATTTTGGAAGCATTTGCTTCCGAAAACAAGCCTAGCTATGCAGATGGGACCAGCCAAATTCCAGGATTTGGAATGACCACAGGCACCGATTCTTCCCCAGCTCCACCAGCACAGCCCCCACTCCCAAACATCTCCATGAGGACCCCGGTTAATCCTTGTCTGACACTGGAAAACACAAGGGCTTAGGGATTCTGCCTAAATTTTCTGGGATTTCTTACACCAGGCTCAAATCCTGGGAAAATCAGAGTCAAGCAAAGGAATGAGAATTCCCAAGTTATTCCAGGCTTCTCAGCCTGCAGGAAGAAATCTCTTCAGGGGTGGGATGATCCATAAGAAGAAGAAAATATTTCACTCCAAGTGACAAATAGGTTGGAAAATTATTTCCTTATGATGGGAATTCAGTGATAAACTTTAAAGGAGTGATGGGATAATTAATTTATTCCAGTAAATTATTAAACTCTAACAGATCTATTGTTTACCACATCCAAAAACCATTAATTCCTCAGGAGGGCCAGATTCCAGAGCAAATCTAACTCCATGCCATGATTTAAGGCACTGACCTTCACTCCCAAAAAACCAGAGAACACTTTGGCCACAGAATTCCTCGGAGCACAACAATTAAACCTGGCACAAGAGGGAAAAACTGAGCAGCAATTCCTGGTGGCAAAACTTTCTTCTCTTCCCTTCTCCCCCTCCAGCTCCATGTCGGAACAGATGCTCTGGAATAACAACAGGAGTGGGATCGAGCTGCCCAAACAAAGTTGTGCTCTATGGAATACTTGGCTCAGAGAGGTTTTAAGGATTTTATAGCTGAGGGTAAGAAATATCCTTCAGGCACAGTTTCCTTGATCCTGGGTTTTTACAGGGACAGGATGGTTTTGATTCAAAAGAAAGAAGGAGAAAGAGATTAAAAAAGGGAAAAAGGAAGACGCAACAGGGAGAAAGGAGGAGGAAAAGGGGGAGAAAAGCAAGAAGAAAGAAAGAAAGGAGGAAAACAGAAAGGGAGAATCCCAGGATGGCTGAGGTTGTCTGGGATCTCTTGGAGTCATCTTGCTCGAGCAGGATCATCCCCCCACATCCCGGAAAGAACAGGAAAACAGTAAAAGAAAGAAATCTCCACATTATAATAAAGATGCTCTGGGGAGATGGAGAAACTCCCTATCTCCAGCTGAAGAGACAGAGAGCTGGTCCACAAATAACATCGGGATGTTGAGCCAGAGCTCTGCAGGACTCCCAGGAGGAGCTCAGCACCCCCAGCATGGGAAGTGGGAAAGGAGGATTTAGGAGCTTGGCCCAGTGAAATCCTAAAATCAAAGGAAACCCCAGAAGGCTGCAGGGAACACGGGCTGGGAGTGGCTGATAAGAGCCCTCGTGGTGAGGCTTCCCATCCCTGCTAATCCTGGGGCTCCTGGGAATCTGGGATCATGGCTGGAACTAACAGGGGGTGCTTTTTCCTTTGAAGAAAAGATGCCTTACTGAGAGGTCACAGGGATGCCAGGAGAGAGGGAAACAAGGAGGAAGCAGCTGGAGCTTCCACTCGCTCCCAAGAACATCTTCTGTTCCCACTTTCCAGGATAAATCCTTCTACCAGCCAAAGAATCCACAGGGACAGTCCTGCCCCAACTGCTTCTGGGGGCTCACTGCACAATCCCACTGCTCCAAAGGGGATCCCAGCTCTGGAGTTCACCCAGAGTGGATTGGGATCCACCCCAGGACCTGTTGGGGCAACACAGCCTCACATTATTCCCTCAAGCAGCACATCCATGTGCCAGGGGCTCATCCCAAAGGACACAGCCTGTGGCAACTAAACCTGGGCCTGGCAAGCGACCCACTGGAAAACAAGGGAGGGAAACAAAGCAACGAGGGGGAAAGAGAAGGAACCAGCCACTCCACAAGGAAGAGCGGAGCGTGCCAAGAAGGCCAGAGCAGGGAAGGGAACACGGAGCCGAGGCAGGAACAACAATGGGATCAGGCTCCCAACACATCCCAGTTCAGGTATGAGCAACTACATTTCATCCAACAGAGGCCAAGTTCTCTTCCCGACCACTTTTCCACCCTGGTGGGAAGGAGAGTGATCCACAGCCATGCGGTGTCCACAAGGATCCAGGCTCTGGAAAAGGTCTGGGATCCGTAGGCCAGAGCCACTGCCATGAGCCTGCTCCTGCTCCAAGGATGGTGAGGGACATTCCAAGGTCCTTGGTGGGGTCGCAGTGGGAATCTAAGGCACGGCACAGCACAATTCCCAGGATATGCAGCTTGGCACCCACGGTGTGCACTGCAGGATGCACAACTGCCCTTGGATTGTGCCCCGGGACAGGGATCCGTGCCATTCCAGAGCTGGCTAGGATGGTATGGAGCCAGGCTGGGAGAGCTGGGATTGTTTAGCCTGGAGAAGGCAGAGCTCCAGGGAGACCTTGGAGCCCCTTCCAGTGCCTAAAGAGACTCCAGGAGAGCTGGAGAGGGACTTTGACAGAGGGCCTGGAGTGACAGGACAAGGGGGAATGGCTTCCCACTGCCAGGGAACAGGGTTAGACGGGATGTTGTGAAGGAATTCCTGTGAGGGTGCTGAGGCCCGGGAATGGGTTTCCCAGAGCAGCTGCGGCTGCCCCATCCCTGGAAGTGTCCCAGGCCAGGCTGGCCGGGCTTGGAGCAAGCCGGGCTAGCGGAAGGTGTCCCTGCCCAGGGCAGCGGGGTGCCTCTGGATGAGCCCCAGGCTCCCTTCCCACCCAGCCCGCCGCAAGGCCGCTCCCGGAGCGGGCCGGCACTCGGGGCCGGCGCTGCCCTCGTTACCTTCGAAGAAGCGCTGCAGAGCCTCCGTCTCGTCCACCACCTCCATGGCTGGGCCATGCACGGGCCGGCCCCGGCTCACTCCGTGCGGCTGCAGGGGGGCATCGCCCCGGCCCGGGGGGCCCCGCCGCGACCCCCGAGCCCCGTCCGAGCCCCGAGCCCCGCTCTCAGCGCCGGGCTCCCGCTGCCCGTGCCCAGCGCGGCCGCCCGATGCCCATCGGCGTCCGCCGAGCGCTGCCCCGGACTCGGGCTGCCGCCGCCGCTCCTCCCTCCTTCCCCGCTGCCCTCCCTCTTTCCCGGCCCTTCCCCGCCCGCCGCTCCTCCTCCGCCCGGCACCGCGCTCGGGGCACCCCCGCCGACAGGGTTCGGAGACGCCGCCGAGCCGCGAGGTTGGCAAAAGTCACCTAAAAACAGTAGCGAGGGACCGGGAGGAACCTCTGAAATAAAAAATCCGGTCGGGAAGCGCTGAAGAGCAGCCACAAGCCGCCAAAAACCAGCCCCGAGTCACAAGCCACTAAAGCCCCAAAAGCAGTCACAAGCCACCAAAAATCAGCTGCTAAAGCCCCAAAAACCAGCCACTAAAGCCCCCAAAACTGGCTACTAAACTATCATAAAGTTCTGTGCACAAAGCACGAAAAGAAAGGAGCCATAAATCAATCAGAAAACAAAAAAGCAGGCACAAACTACCAAAATCTGTCCGGCAAAACCTCAAAAACAGCCACAAAGCACCAAAATTTGCCCACAAGGCACCAAAACCCCTCACAAAGCAGTAAAATTTGTGCACTGAGCGCCAAATCCCTCACAAAGCACCAATTCCCCTCACAAAACACCAAAATTTGTGCAGAAGGCACCAAAACCCTTCCTAAAGTACCAATCTCCCTCACAAAGCACCAAAATTTGTGCACTGAGCGCCAAATCCCTCACAAAGCACCAATTCCCCTCACAAACCGCCAAAATTTGTGCAGAAGGCACCAAAACCCTTCCTAAAGCACCAATCTCCCTCAAAAACTCCAAAATTTGTGAACAAAGCACCAAAATCCCTCACAAAGCACCAAAATTTGTGCACTGAGCGCCGAAGTCCCTCACAAGGCACCAATCCCCCCTCAAAAACTCCAAAATTTGTGAACAAAGCACCAAAACCCCTCACAAGGCACCAAAATTTGTTCACAAGGCACCAAAGCACCACAATCTGCCAATAAGCAAAGCAAAATCCCTCACAAAGCACCAAAATTTGTGCACTGAGCGCCAAAGCACCACAATCTGCCACTAAGCAAAGGCACAAGGCATCAAAAAATCAGCCAAAAGCTGCCAAAATCCAGCCACAAACCACTGGAAAAAAAGCACCAGCAAAGCACCAAAATCCAGCCACAAAGCACTAAGAAAAAAGGCTGGCTCCAAGCCACCAAAAATCCAGCCACAAACTACCAAAATCTGTCCATAAACTACTAAAAACCCAAAGCTATAGAGCACTAAGACATGGCAACAAGTCACCAAACATCACAAGCTACCAAAATTCATCCAGAAACCACAAAAAATCCAGTCACAAACTACCAAAATGTGTTCACAGAGCACAAAAAACACTCACAAAGCACCAAAATCTGTGCACAAAGCACCAAAATCGTGCACAAAGCACCAAAATCTACCACCAAGCACCAAGCTCCCCTCACAAAACACCAAAATCTGCCACAAAGCAAAGTTACAAGCCACAAAAAAGACAGCCACCAAAACCCAGCCACAAATCACTGAAAAACACCCCCAAAGCAACAAAATCTGTCCCCAAAGCCAAAATGTGTTCACAGAGCACAAAAAACACTCACAAAGCACCAAAATCTACCACAAAGCACCAAGCTCTCCTCATAAAACACCAAAATCTGCCACAAAGTTACAAGGCACCAAAAAAAGACAGCCACAAGCCACCAAAATCTGGCCAGAAATCACCGAAAAACACCCTCAAAGCAACAAAAGCTGTCCCCAAAGTAAACAAATCTGTCCCCAAAGTCATAAGGCACCAAAAAAGAGCCACAAATCATTAAAAATCCAGCCACAAATGACCAAAATCCATCCAGAAATTACAAAAACCTAGTCACAAAGTACCAAAACCCAGCCACAAAACACTGAACCCACCACAAATTACAAAAATGCAGCCACAAACCAGCAAACCTGTTCATAAAACCAGCCCTGAGGCACAAAATCCAACCACAAACCACCAAAATCCTCCCAGAAATTCCAAAACCAGCCACAAATCACTGGAATCCTGTTTTTAAAAAAGGCATCACTGAAATCCAGGCACAAATTACAGAACCAGGAAATCCCCAAAATCCAGCCTCACATTCCAGCCACAGACCACAAAAACGACTGCAAATCACTAAAATCCAGCTGCAGATCACCCTAAAACAGCCCCAAATCATCAAAATTGAATGTCAAATCACCAAAAGACAGCCCCAAATCACCCTAAACACCAAATCCAGCCCTAAATCATCAAAATGCAGCTGCAAACTCCCAAAACCCAGTCACAAATCCAGCCCTAAATCACTAGAATCCAGCCCTAAATCCACCAAAAATTAGCCCCCAAATCACCCAAATTCAGCTCCAAATCACCCTAAACCAGCCCTAAACACCAAGTCCAGCTGCAAATCACCCAAATCCAGCCCAAATCACCCAAATCCAGCTGCAAATCACCCTAAACCAGCCCCAAGCACCAAATTCGTCCCTACATCATCAAAATCCAGCTACACACCACCAAAATCCAACCTCAAATCACCCCAAATCAGCCCAAACCAGCAAATCCAGCCCCAAATCATCCAAATCCAGCCCTGAATCATCCAAATCCAGCCCCAAATCACCCAAATCCAGCCCCAAATCCCACCCCGAACCCCAACCCCTGACCCCTCAGGGGAAGGCCCAGCTGTGGTTTGTTCTCCCCAGATGTTCCCACAATCCCCAATAACGCCCAGCTCCCCCCCACCCCTCCCACCCCATAATGACTCCAATCAAATAAATAAGGGCCCGCTGGGAATAACGTCCATGAAGTTCCGAGTTCTCGGAGCGCCGGGGCCCTGCCAGCCCCAAACTGTGGGGCCTTTCTGCTGCGGGCCAGCCAGGGCACAATGAGGGATTGTCCAGCCCCACATCCCAATTGAGAAGGGCAGATTCTCCGGGATATATAAATATATTTATCCTGCTCCCACAGCTGTGCAGTGACCAATTCTTCTCCCGGGAGAGGAGGGGGATTGAGGATTGGGGACAGTAATGGGTCTATTATTTCGGGATGGAGAGAACGAGCCCTTTTTTCTCCTCTCTCTCCACATTAAGACAATTGTTATTCCCTGCTCCCCTTGTTCCTGCTCTCAGCCCCCTGTTTCGGGCACAAGCTGCGTGGGAAGGAAAGGAAATTAAGGGAAAATGGATTTTTCCTGGGAAGCCGAACGCCAGCCCAGCCTAAACCCTGTTAGATGTTGGTCTGTAATGTTTTACTTAAATAAAGATTAAACCCAGCACTAAAGTCAGAATTGGACCAGATGATCCTTTGGGGTCTTTTCCAGCTCAGGATATTAAATCCTAAAATACATGATTCTGTTATTTAGAATCCTGGAATCATTTCCCATACTCTTATGGATTCATAAAATCATCATTTGATTTCTAGAATCCTATTCCATGATTCTATGATTTAGAATCCCAGAATCCTGGAATGGCTTGCCTTAGGAGGGAACTTAAAGCTTATCCATGGAATTATTCAGCTGGGAATAGCCTCAGGCTATGAGAACCTGCTTTATGTTTCCATGTCCCAGCAGGACACTGGGAAAATCCCATTTGGGACTCACCTTCCTTGCAGAAAGAACCCAGCATCCAAAGGGCAGATTTCCACACCATTCTGACTCAAATATCCAACATAATTGAATTTTTGGGATATATTCTTGACTGAGAGCATTCATCTTCCTCTTCTATCCCTGTCATTCCCATCCACTCCCAAAAATTCCCTTGTATGCAACTTTGTTTGCACTAAAATACTTTTTTCTATATGGCAGGATGACTTTAACTTGGGATAACTCAAAGCATCAAGTTCCTTCTTTAATTTCCTTCTCCACTGAAGGACAGATTCCTAGAACTGGTCTTGAGGAACAGGGATCATGGAATCCTGGAATAGTTTGGGTGGGAAGTGACCTTAAAGCCCATCCTGTTCTACCAGCACTTCCACAAGTTCCTGCCTGTGACAGTGTTGGACCATATAGATGGGTCCAAGGATGATCAAAAGATTTGGGAAAGGATCCCGAGCCTGGACTTGGATCCCTCTGGATTGACCATGTTGGACTTGGCCTGGGATTTCCCATCCTTAAGTGTAAAATCCTGTGGAGCAACTAATTCACAGTAAAAATAGGACACTTCCCTCCTTTCCTTAGGGACAATGTCAACATTCCCACATCCCCAACCTCTTGTGAGACAGCTCTGGAGTGCCACACATCCCTTACCACACAGGAAAATCCCTTTGGGAATGGCTCATTAAGGATTCAAATCCTCAAATTTGAGGGTTCTGCCCTCACAAAGTGACTGCCGTTTTCAGAATGCCCTCCTCTGGACATATCCCTAAGGAATCTTTGCTTCTTCCCATCTTTCCTCGTCCTCTGGTGCCTAAATTGAGGTGTGGATTATCCACGTCCTTCTCACCTGAGTCTGCCTCCTGACTGGAAGGCTCCTGACTGCTCAGCTCCCACTCCCAAGGAATGCTGCTCTTTCCCTTCCCAGACCTGATTAAAGGGAAAAGACCCAGTGGAAAAACACACCAAGGGATGGAGCCAACCTCATCCATATGGGATGGTCCAACTCCCTTCCTGCAGTGAGCTGGGAATGCAGCACTTCAGGCACAGACTTGTGTGATCCCCAAAGGATCCTAGAGAGCTCTGAATCCCAAAAAATCCAAGGTATTGCTTTAATCCATAGGGAGGCAGCTCCAGTGGGTCTAAACACAGTCCCTCATTGGTTTTCCTTTCTCCTGCCCTCCACGTTTCCCACATTTGCCCCCCTTACCAATCCCCTCTGGATCATGCTCCCTGCAAACCCTGCTCTCCCTATCCCACGTGGCTCACAGGCAGCATGAGCCAGGAAGGGATGGAGAGATGTTACTCGGGATATTACTCATGGAAGGTGCGGCCGGGGCTCCCTCCGGCGCCGAATTTCAAAGTCCAGTTTCCAACAAAACAATAATTCAGGAATTTCCCCCTCCCTTACCTCATCCCTCCCCACATGCCAACCTCCAGCTGAGACTCCCAGGCATGACTGGAAGGACTTGGAGTCCATTTTTAAAGTTTTTCCACCAGCTCTGAGCACGGACACCTCAGTCTCTGGAAGGGCGCCGGAATCATTGATCTGGCTCACATGAGGCTCAGCTGAGCCAGGATCATGGATCCAGGGATATCCAGTGGATAATAAGATCTATTTCTCCTGGTGGGTCCAAGTCCCAAAGAAGCTGCTGTGTTGCTGTTGGAGGTGCTGGAATACTTGGAATCTCCTACTCACAAACCACCCCAATCCAGGCACAAATTCCCCAAATCCCAGATGGTTTGGGTGGGAAGGGACCTCAAAGCTCAACCCATTCCATCCACTGCCATGGGCAGGGACACCTTCCATTATTCCAGGCTGCTTCAAGCTTTGTCCAACCTGGACTTGACACTTCCAGGGATGAAGCAGCCACAGCTTCTCTGGGAAATCCTTTCCAACTCCCAGGGAAGCTCCCACCCTGCTGGAGGCGGAAGCAGAGCTCCCTCTGTTATCTCCTCCTGGCAGGAGACCTGTGTGGATCAATCCCTTCCTGGTTATCCATTAACTCCAAAGGGTTCATTCCCGAGACAGAGAGAACACCTCCATTGATTTACAAAGGAATAAAGGACCATCCTCAGGGAGGAACACACATGTCCTGGGATACCTCAGCACCCTGGGAGACCTCTGGAGCTGGAAGCACGAGGACTCAACCCAGGCCTGGAGCAGGGAAGTGTCACCCACCCACTCCCAAGAAGGACATCCAGGCTCTATGGAAAGCTCCTGTCCATTCTACCAGGACAAAAAAGGCCACAAGGACTGGATGTGCTTTCCAAGGAAGTTCTGTGGCAGGAAGGATAAGTACAGATTGCTGGAAAATCCAAGGAGACATTGCTGAGGAGGCAGGAAAATGCAAATCCTGCTGGAACAGGCTAGGAATTACAGCTGGACCATCACCCTCAGATCATATATAGCCCAGAATCCATGGAAAAACCCTGAGGAACTATTTGTGCCATGCTGGTTTCCATTGAATTAATTAACAATTAGATCCCAGCTTTAGTTAATTAAATATTCCCGTTTTTCGCCCCCATTTTCTTTGCTTGCTGGGGAACACTTCAAAAATTGTTGGAAAATTTGGGTTTTTTTCTGTAGTTCTGGATATTTTCTCAATGGATTGGAAACAACTTTTCTCAATAAACTGGGATTTTTTCCCCTAAGGCCACCAACCCACCCAGCAGCTGGAGAATCTCCCTGGAAAACACGACTACATCCCTAAGGAAGGCTTTTAATAGGTTTTATAGCAGCATCCCCCACTCCTGCTGTGTCCACATCCATATATTTTCAGCCTTAAAAACTGAATTAAAGCAGCCTTTCCTAAACATGGATTATTCCGTGTTTATCCAAGGATAGCAGCCAGAGTTGGATGTTTTCCTTCCCCAGGAGAGGACGGGTTTCCAGAAGAGCCAATATCCTTTTATGAGGCTGGTATAGCTCCAGATAGGGAAAAAAATCCCACAAAGCCATCCCAAAACATCAGTCACTTCAACATTCCAGCACTTTTTATAGACCTTTTTATAGGAACTCAGTAGTTCAGCCACCTTTGAGCTCTTAATTCCCTGATAGTCCCTTCAGGAGCAGCCATAAAAAACAATTCCATGCAGCCATTAATAAGATTACACACTTCCAGGCATTCCTTTTCTCCCTGGATTTCTCCTGGCTGGTCAGCAAGCTCCAGGACATCTCCTGCCCTTATTCCCCGACCCTGTAAGCCATAAGTGCATCTTTTCCCTTTTCCAGAATATGAATTATGTGGAATTATTCAGCTGGGAACAGCCCTCAGGCAGTGAGAATCCTGCCTTACAACTCCAGAGCCATGTCCTGCAGGACACTGGGAAAATCCCAGTTTGGACTCACCCAGCTCACAGAAGGATCCCAGCACCTTCTTGTTCATCCAAAGGGGAGATTGCCACACTGTTCAGGCTGGAATATCCAATAAATTAAGTATTTGGGATATATCCTTGACTGAGAGCACACATGCTCCTCTTCTATCCCCGTCATTCCCATCCACTCCCAAAAAATTCCCTGTTTGCACTAAAATCCTTCTTTTTGTAGGACAGGTTGAACTTGGAATAACTCAAAGCATCCAGTTCCTTCCTTTATTTCCTTCTCCACAGAAGGAGAGATTCCTAGAACTCATCTCAAGGGACAGGGATTGTGGAATACTGGACTGGTTTGGGTGGGAAGGGACCTTAAAGATCCAGTTTCATCCCTGCCATGAGCAGGGACACCTCCCACTACTTCCAGGACAACTTCCACCCTGCTCCAACCTGGCCATGGGATGGCAAATCCACAAGCTCTGCATGTTCCCCCAAGTGTTTTCCCACTCCAAAGGCTGAGATCCAGAGCAGAGAGAGCTGGAGAAGAAACAACCAACCCCCAGTGATTTCCTGGATCCTTCCCAAAAGCCGCACACCCAATTCCTGGTGCCCTTCCCACCTCTCCCAACTCACTCACCACCCTTTTAAGGCAGAAACCTCAGGCAATTCCCAACCATCCATGTCCAGGACATCCTTGGGAACAGTCACGTACTCCAGCCATGCTTCCAACATCCATTTTATACAGAGTGCCATAGAATATACAGAAAATTTATATACATCCATATTTCTGGAATTAGGTTATAATTCATCCGGATCTTTCTTTACAGCGGGATTAGTTCAGATCTTTCGTACAGAGGTACAAAAAAAGTCACATGGAGAATGAAGGGCACATGAGGAGTGCTTGAGTTTCCTTGGAATCTTCATGCTGGGGCAGCTCGGAGCAGGGATTCAGAGGGCAGCATTCCCAGGATGAGCACGGGGACGCAGGATGCTGGGCTGTTTTCCCCCCCAGTTGCATATCCAAGTGCTCCGAGCCCTGCCAGAAGCAGTGGGAGTGCCTCAGAGCTCCCTGGAAGGGCTGCTTCTCCCAAAAATGCCAAAGGTTTCAGATCTAAGGAGGCAATTAGGATCCAGCAGGAAATGAATCCAGAGGTATCCTGCTCTGAGCTGCCCCAGCACAAGATGGAACACAGGTGACAGGCAGGAAGGGCTTTTCCAGAGAGGCAGAGCCAAAGGAAAGAGGCTCACAGGGCTCAACATTCCAGATAGGGAGGCACAGCCCATTCCCAAATATCCCTGTGCCATTAGGAATTCCACTTAGCGCCAGGATAGGAGGTCGAGAGTATTCCCTGGACTTGTGGAGGGAAAGGTGGGAAGCTGGAGCTGCAGGTGAGGCCACTTTGCCACCACCAAGCGCTGGGGACATCCCAGGAAAGGAGTTAGGACCCAAAGGGTGTGGCAGTGTCCTAGGACAAACTTCCCAAAAGTGGATATCCCAGCAGGACAGGTCCAGGCCACCCCCAGCTGGGATTTCCAACTCTGAGCCATCGGAACTGCACAAAACCCGGGATGGGAAGCAGGGAAGTGGAATCCAAATGAAAACCAACATCAAGGCTTGTTCCTGTGCTGCAAGGATTTTCAGGAATCAAGAGGTGAAGACAGGGACAGGTTCTCCTCATCCCATAGGTGTACACTGGGAAGGTGGGAAAGTCAGGACACGCAGCATGGTGTGACACTGTGACGTCAGAGGGACTGGAGACAACAAGGAAAGCAGAAAAAATTCCCAGGGAGCTTACCTTTGGAAGGGGGCTGCTCCAGAGCCAGGGAGAAACTTGGTGTGGGCTGGAGGAAATTGCCTGCCTCAGGTCAAGATTTGCTTTTGGCACTTGGATACGACCCCAGGCAGCAGGGAAAAGTGAGAAGATGGTGGGCTGGAGGAAATTGTCTGCCTCAGGTCAAGATTTGCTTTTGGCACTTGGACAGGCAGCAGGGAAAAGTGAGAAGATATGGGAAGTCCTGGCTGAGGCAGAACAGGAGACCTCGGGAGCAAGGGCAGCTCCTACCAGGCCTTGGCCACACTTCCATACTCCCAGAGAAATGGGAAAGTAAGGTGGGAAATGTCTGATCCCAGAAATTGGGACCTGAAGCTAGGGAGAACAAAGGCACAAGAGGTATGAACTCAAGAAACATGGAAAAAACAATGGGAATGGAGACAGCAAAGCATTTGGAGGCTCATGATGATTCCCTATGACAAAGCAAGGAATTGCCTTATTCCTTGGCTATTTGGAATTTCCAGCCCTTAAGCAGCTCCTTGGAGCTAGAAGAAGGGGAAGGACATCAGTGACTGCTGATCCAGCCCCCTTCCCATCCCTCTCTCCATCCATAACTCCCCTGGGGATTTGACTGGAGAGCAAAGGACTCCCAGACTGAATCCCAGCTTCCAGCTGCAATATTCCCTCCTCTCCTCCTTCCCACAGCTGCCAAGGATGGGCAGTGCTTGCCTCCAGCAGGATCCATGCAGCATTGCTTCTTCCACACAGGAGCCATGAGAGGGAGCTTTGGCACAAGAAATGAGGCTCTTCCCAAAATCCAGCAGCTCTTCCCAAAATTCAGCACTGCACAGGCTCTGGGAACAAAGCAATGAGCCCAGTTCCACACAGTGCTTTCCAACTGCTTCCTTCAGAGGAATTTCTCAGCAGAGCAATCCATGCAGAGGTTCTGCTGGAATTCCAACCTTCCCTTTCCTGCAGCACCGTAAAACTACAAGCAGGGAATCACAGAATTCCAGAATCATTTGGAAGGTCCCACCTGCTGCCGTGGGCAGGAACATCTTTCCCTAGCCCAGGCTGTTCCAAGCTTTATCCAACCTGGCCTGGAATATTTCCAGGAATGAAGAATCCACACCTCCCTTGGCAATGTTACTCAAAGGTGCAGTTACAACCACTATCCCTAAACCCACTGGAATTAAATATTCCTGCTCCCATCCTGCAAAGCCAGAATGTCCTACTGCCAAGGGAAGAATATCCCAGAATGAATAAGGACAAACCCAGCATGGAGGGGAGCTCCAGCCCAGCAGTTCCCAAGGCAAACACAGAAGGGCTCTGCTGCCCAATGGAGGCTCGTGGATACAGCCTCAAAACACAAATCCAAACACACCCATTCCAGCAATAATTAATCCCACCTAATTCCCATTGCCAGGAGTAATCCTGATTATTCCTATGTCCCAATTTGTAAATGAAAGCTGTGTGGGCGAGTCCATGGAAATAATATTATCTGCCTGCAGGAAAAGAGCAGCAAAAGCTGGGAAAACATCAAAGTGCATGGAGAATGTGTTAGATATTCATCCTGTATCCCCACGCTTGGAGCTTTTCCTCCTTCTTACGTGCCCTTGGAAACAGAATTCCGACTTTAATCCTGCATGGGACCATCAACTATTCCTGGAATCCACCATCCTAAAAGAATAGAACTGGGAATCACTGGAATTCTATAACCATACTCCCCACCCTCTGCCATCCCAGCCCTCTGCAGAGACCAAAATACCTCCCACAAATCCTGTTTGCTTTGGAAAAAGGTTCCTAAAATGTTCCAAGAATCTCATTTAACTGCTTTGGAATAGTTTTTCCCATGTTTCCAATGTGCTACCAAGGATGTGGAACAAGCTACTAGCGCCCTGAGAGAAGGGAGGCTCCTGAAATAGGTGAGAAGAACAGGCAGCAAAGAAGAGGGAAGTTTTAGGAGGAAATGAATATTCCAAATGGAGAAGGCAGCCCCGATGGAGAAGAAGTAATGATAGATATTGGAAAAGAGCTGGTATATCCTCAGCACTGCAGGATCCTTCCCACATTTTTGGCACTGCTGCAATGAAAGCAACAATAAAATCAATTTACTGGTGCAGAAGAGCCTCAGCTCCATTCCTCTGCCAAGAAACTCTTGGAATACCAACACTCAGCAGTGTTGGAAAGGACCTTTAAAGGTCACTCAGTCCAAGGAAGAAGGACCAGAATGGATTTAAGGATGAGGCATGGAATGGGGGACTTGGTCAGTCTGGGATCTGGGGTGTCAGGCACTTCCAGCACTGTCTCTGCAGAGGGTGGAACATCCTGTTGGAGTATCACGGGAATATTCGAAGATCAGAAGGCACAAAGCTGAAGAGGAAGAAGCAAAAGCCAGAAGATTTGGAAAACTGGAGATGCTTCGTATTCCCAAAGAGAGAGCAGGAAGAGAAAGCAGGAAGTGTGTACAGTACAGATGAAGGAGGTAGCTGCAGCTTTAACATGTATTTCAGCATTCCAGGTGTGCTTTCCCAGGAGGATATGGGAGATCAGCCTTTCCAAATGCCCAGATAGCAAAGGAGTGACGGGAATGGAGACACAGAATCAAGATGGGATCAAGACACAGTAATGGGGATCAAGACACAGTAATGGGGATCAAGACACAGTAATGGGGATCAAGACACAGTAATGGGGATCAAGACACGGAGACATTTAAAGCAGAATTAATTTCAAGAACGTGGATTTCATTTGGGAGGACTGGGATCAGGTCTGTTTGTCAACAAAATCCAGCAATTTTCCATGACAGGATACAATGGGAGCCTTCAAGGGGCTCTTTTGTGCCTTTACTCCTTGACCTGTGGCAAGCCCACCTCCCAGGAATTACGTATTTCCAGGTTTTCCAAAGTCCAGTAATCACAGAGCAAAAAAACTGCAGCATTCCAGACTGCTTCCCCTCAGGGCAAGGGAAGGCCATTCCTATGGGATACAGTTCCAATGGCACAAAGAAGGAAACAGTCACCCCACGACTGAGTCTTCCGGGACACGTTCAGGGAAGGAAGGGACTTTCTAGTGCAACATTTGAGTCATGGAACATCAGCAGGTTCCCACTGGAATCATTTTAGGAGGGAGATATCCCACTTTTCCTCACCTGGAGGCAACCTCCCACCAGTAGTTCCATCTAATCCCAGGTATCCATGTCGCTCCCAGGGATAGAGATGATCCTTTTCCTTAGTGTTTTAAAGTGCTTTGCAGATCCCAAGCTCTGCCTTAGTGCTAAGGGTTAATTCCTGCTGGGATTAAGGGCAGGAATGAGCTCCTTATCCCAACCCCTGGGCCAGAAGGGGAGCTAGCCTGCTAGCCCCGGCCTCCCTGCCCCTCAGCTCCCCTTTTCCCCTCAAACCTTCCAAGATTTTTGTGCGTATTCCTGAAAAATCACCTCGGTAGTGTTTCCTGAGTGCAGGAATTCCTCCTTACCCTGTGCTCCCAAACCACTTGCTCTCTGCTCCTTTTTTAAGGACCTACAATAACAAAAAGAACTTCTGGTTGCTCAGAATAAAAGGATTTTTCCTTCTCCGAATCCCTCTGAATCCAGAGGGGCTTCCTCCCTCTGATTCCACTCAGGGAAAGGTCACCTTTGGAACCTTAAACCACAGGGATAACGTTTTCCTGGCCGCTTGAAGCACTTCTGAAAGCTCTGAAACAGGTAAGGAGCAGGGGCTGGAGCATCCCACGCTGGATGGAGTGGGATATCAGCACCTGGACTCAGAATCCAGTGGAATTCCGTGCACCCAGGATTATTTACATCAATGCACACCGGTTATAAAGTGCTCCTCAATGGCACTGGATCCCACTGGCTCCCGGGAAGCACAGCCCTGGCCCATCCCGGCGCTTCCACAGCCCACACGGAGAACAAGAAGCCCTGGGATTTGCCAGGAGCTGAGCTCCTGGAAAACACAGCATCCTGCCACAATAGCACTGCTAAGGAGGGGAAAAGGGAGCAACCACAGGATTCTAAGGAAGTTAAACCAGGAATTTCTTTTCCAGGGAGGGAGGATGGAGCTCCGGGGAGAGCCATCAGTAACTGCTGAGCTTTGAGGGGGAGTTGTGGCAATTCAAGGCCTTTTCCAGGTCCCAAGAATGTTTCATTTCCTACAATAGGTAGTTTTCCTCCTGCTCCCATCATTGGAAAACCTGCCTGGAGAGGCAGAGCAGGCTCCTCTGGGCCCGGAGGCTCAGGTAGTTTTCCTAACTTGCTCAAGCTTTCCTACATGGAATTGTGCAGGTGGGGAGGGGGCAGGCAGTTACCCTCAAATCCAAGCCACTTGGGAAGAAGGGGGCTTGGAATTCTGCCTGCCCATCCTCTCTTCCCTCAGTCCCCAGAGGGAACAGCACAGGAAGGAGAGGATGACCATGGATTTTCCTTTGGGAAAGTCTCCCTATTTCCTTAATAAATACCTTCCAACCAGCTCAGCAGCTCTGTAAACATACAAGAGATTGCAATACTGGGGAAAAGTCCATCTTTTCCCTGAATTCCCAATGACAGAGGCTGGCACTGATCCACGGATGCTGCATATGGGTGGTGTGAGGACCCCCAGGGATCCAGGAGAGACTCCCAGACTCCACAGGGGCCTGGAAAATAATGCCAGGTACATTTTGCAGTTGATCCATCCACATCCATGCAGCTCTGAGATGAGAATCCTGGCAGTCCCACAGGAATGTCGCCAGCTTGGAGGGGTCCAGGGAACTGAGGAGTGATGGGGGTGATATCCAGGAGAACTTTCTGCCAAAGGCAGAGTGATTGGGCTCTTGGGAACAGCGTCCTTCCCTCTCAGGAGTGCTCGGGGGAGAGAAACCATGGTGCCAGCCCCATTCCTGCTGTGCCTGGCCGGGAAGGGGAGACTGGATTTGGGGGGAATACAGCCCCAATGGCTTTAAAACGGGAGTGTCCTACAAAAGCAATCCCCATGGAAGTGTGCCGAATTGGATCTTGGGCCGGATCCGTGGTAGTGCAACAGGGCCCAAAGTCTCAATCCGCTCATTTCCCAAAACCACCGGCTCGGTCCCGAGGAGAGGGATCTGGCCTGGCTCCCTCCTGCTTCCATCTATCCAGGTATCTCACTCCCAAACTCAGCAGGTGCCCCAGGGCAAGGAATCTGCCTCTGGAATGAGACAGGCTGAGGTAGGGAACTTTAGTGCCTCAGACCCTCTCAAGCCCCATGGGGCAAAGCTTCGCCCAGCTCCAAGCACAGGATTCCAGCACAATCCATCCTCCAGACACCACCACTGAGTCACCCCAGAAAGGATTTTTCCAGCTGTCTCCTCTGATCCCAACTGCCCGATGACAGCCTCCTCCATGGATTATCCCACTGGGATCATTCCACCCCTTTCCCCTGCACTAAAGGGCCGAAATCATGAGGTCGTCCTGCTTGGCAGGGCTGGTTACGTGTCCGGAGGGGGTGGAAGTCCGGATTTTGTCTGTGGCCAGGCACTCCTGGCTGCTCACACCCGTGGGAGTGATATCCATGAGTTCTCCGGATGAGCTAAGGGGGAAGGAGGGTGACACGGAGATTCCCGACGAGGGATCCGTCGAGCCAGCAAACAACCTCGGGGGCTTTGGGACTAAGTTAGGCTCGTACTGCGCCCTCAGCAGGATCTCCTGGTCGCTGACGGATTTGGGAATCTCCGCAAAGTCGCTGGAACTGTCCGACACCATCATGCAGTAAATGTCCTGGAAGGAGCTGCTTTTACTGTCCAAGTTGAAGAGGCTGTCGATGAACTCTGCAAATTCCAGCACCTGGGGACTGGGAACGTCGGCCAGGCGGCCGTTGTGGAGCGGCGGCTCTTCCCGAGGGGACGAGGACGTGCGCTCCCCGTCGCTCCCGGTGCCCTCGGCGCTGCAGCGGCGCTGGGGGGTGGTGCCGCCGCTGTTGAGGACGTTTTCCGGGGCCTGCGTCTCCTGGGAATGCTTGGAGAGGCTGTCAGCAGCCAGCAGCTCTGTCCGGGAGCTGAGGGAAGGGTTTTCCTCAGGGATAACGGGGTCTATATAAAAGCAGTGCGTCTCGTCCTTCTCCATGACCGCATGGAGGCTGGGGGAGCCCCGGATGCTCCGGAAACCGGAGGAGCGCCGGGAATCGAAGCTGTAGATGGATTCGTTGTCCGAGAGGCTCTCCATGGTGGCCAGAGGGGCGCGGCGGTCCTGGAGCTCCACGGAGAGACGTTCCTTAGTGTCCAGGAGAAGCAGCTCCACGGGGTCCTTCTGCACAGGAGAAAGTGGCTTTGTCTCATAGAATCCCTCCAGGCTGATTTCCGAATGGGATTTGCTCCTGCAACGGGAAACAGAGAACACAAGGCTGCAGAATTCCAGAACAGCTAGAGGATCCGAGGGTTCCTCACACAGCTCCTCCAACCAGAGGCTTCCACAATTCCGGGGAATCTCTTCTCGCTCTGTCCTCCCAGAGGGAAATATCACAAATGGATTGTCCCTCTGCAAACTCCAGTTCTTGCCCTACTCTCTTTTTTCCTGGCTCACTAAATCCTTCTCTCCTGTCCAGAGAGGCTGTGGACTATCCCTGATGGTGTTCCAGGTTGGACAAGGCTTGGAGCAACCTGGGCTGGTAGAAGGTGTCCCTATCCACGTCAGGGGCTGGAACTGGGTGATCCTTAAATCCCTTCCAAACCAAACCGAACTTGGCTCCAAGTTTTTTTTTACCTTGGGAAAACCCCACCTGTCTGGATAAGGAGAAAAAAAGGAAGTCTCTTCCATACCTTTTCCTGACGTTGCTGCAGTCAAATTCCTAAGCAACACAAGGGATTTTTCCCCCTGACATTCCTCAAGACATCCTGAAGCTTTAATTTCCACAAAGGCCCAGGATCTGTCTTTCCCACAAACATGGATCACAATGCTCCAAGAGGAAGAGAACCCACACCTGGAGCCAATATTCCATATAAAATCTCAGGATCCTTACTTGGTACTGCTGTTCCTTCTGTCCACTGGGATGGCTCCAGTCCCGATCTGCACAGAGGGGCAGCTGGGCAAGGGCTGGCTCTGGAATATCAGCTCCGGGGTGAGATCCACTTCCGTAGGACTCACCATCACTTTGGCTGCGGAAAGCAGAGCTGTTTTCCCCTTGTTGTAGTTCTCCAAGACCTGTCCAAGGAAAGCAGAGGAACAGCAGGGATTGACTGGAGGCTTTCAAACAGCTGGATTGGCCTCTTCCTTCCCAGAACCTTTTGGAAGCACAGGGAGATAAAGGATTAGATGGATAAATCCTGACACATCCCTGGATGTCACCAGGTTTCCAATTTAATAACAGCTCCTGGAATGAACCATCACCACCCAACCTCCTGTTATTCTGATGTCAAATTTGGAAACAGGAGCTTCTGGGACTGTGGGAATTTCATTCCACCTCATCACACTCCACTCCAAGACCCTGTGCAAGACTGACCAGGAGCATCACCTTTCCTCCTCTTCTCCAAAATAAACGGCCTGCTGTATTTAACCAGCAGCATTCCCAGGCTAAGCCTGCCCGTCCCAGTGGTTTTTGGGATGACAATTCCCTGCCTCACCTTGTTGAGCCCTTCCATGACCACGTAGGGGAGGTGTTCGTGCAGCATGGCCGGGGAGATGATCACCTCGTTGAAGGCCTTGTTGTCCCCCCAGATGGCAAAGTAGGTGGGATCCTCCTGCTCACAGCAGCTGGAAAAGGGGTCCGGACAACAGGGAAAATGGGATGGAAGAGAAAGGCAGTGTTTTGGCATATGAAAACAGCAGGATGAAGAGGGAGAAAAAGAGGAAAAACAGAGGGAGGAGCTGTTAAAATACATATTGCTCCAAAATCCTACTTTATGGGGACATGATTATCCATGAGCTAATCATCATCTAAAGAGGAAAAGGACTTTGGAGAAGGGCCTGGAATAATGGGAAAAGGGGGAGTAGCTTTAAGCTGAAAGAGGGTGGGTTTAGATGGGATATTGGGAAAAAATCCTTCCCTGTGAGGGTGCAGAGGCCCTGGCACAGGCTGCCCAGAGAAGGCAGCCTGTGGCTGTCCTATCCCTGGAAGTGTTCCAGGCCAGGTTGGATGGGCTTGAAGCAACCTAGGATGGTGGAAGGTGTCCCTGCCCACGGCAGGGGCCAGAAGTGGATGATCCTTAAGTCCCTTTCAACTCAAGCCATTACAGCATTCCACGTGCTGGTTTAGGTTAGATATTGGAAGAAACTCTTCCCTGTGAGGGTGGTGAGACTGGGAAATTGGGATGGATTTCCAAGGGAAGCTGTGGCTGCCCCATCCCTGGAAGTGCTCAAATCCAGGCTGGACTGGGCTTGGAGCAACCTGGTCTGGTGGAAGTTATCCCTGCCCATGATCTCCACAGTCCCTTCCAACCCAACCCATTCCATAACTCCAGCAGCACAGACACAACCACTGTCCTCATGAGACAGGGGGGAAGAAAACCCCCTTCTCCTTGTGTCAGGGAGACTTTTCCAGCAAGAATTCCAGCAGGAACTGCAGGACTCACCAGCACTGCTCAGCAGGGTGGTTGTGCACCACGTGGATGATGCGGCCCGGGGGGTACAGGGGGGTGCTGGCACTCAGGGCAATGGTCAGGTCACTGGGATGTGTCCAGAGCCGGTTGCTTGTCACCGAGTTCTCCTCTGGCTCCTCGGGAAGCTCGGATTTGGGAATGCACTTGGTAGCCCCCACAATGATCCGCCACTGTTCCCACAAAGAGAGAGAGGGAGAGAGAGGAGGGAGGATTTGAGGAGAGAAAAGCAAAAACAAGCAGAATTGCCTCGTAAGACTTGAGAGGTTTAAAGAATTCCAAAGGCAGGATATTCCCAGTTTTCCTTCACACAGGAGGGATTTGTCTAAAAATTGTTGGTGGATCACCAACAGAGGTGTCCAGGAAAAACACAGTGACACTGGGAATAAATAAAGAACAACACAAGGACAGGAAAACAGGGAAGCTGGATACAGAGAAGATCCAAATGTTTCTGAAAGTTGCTTTTCCTTTCTCAATTATATACCCTCTCCAGATAAATTCCATCATGTATTATCCCTAAAAATCTTCCTATTTTATGTTTTTTTCCCATCTTGGTGCAATGGTAAAGACTAGGGAGGGACAACTTCCCACATTTCCCATCTCCAAGACATGAGCAGACCATTTATCCTGGAACAGCATCATCCCAATGTTCTGACAAGCACAGTGGCTGTTGTACTTCCAGCTTGTTCCCAGTTTTAACTGGTCAGGAAAATCCACACTTGGAATACAGACTTTAAAAAGAGGCTCAGACAGAAAATTCCCTTATCAGTTATTTGGGATCTGTGATGGTGAAGTCTCAGCAAGTGAGCCAGAATGATCCCACTGGGCTCTCCAGCTTCTTCCATCATTCCTCTGGGTCCTTAAATAATGATCCTGAGGAGGCCTGGAGGAAACCCACCCTTCCTGCCACTAAAATTCCCCATCCCTGCTCAGAGACATCTCCAGGTGTTGGTTCCTCCCTCTTACCTTTGGTTTGGTGCTTCTTTGGAGAACATCCAGAAGCTGCCGGCGAAATCCCTCCAGCTGAGAGAGCCCAATCCTGGAAGAGAGGAAGATGTGACCATGGAAAAGAGGAAGATGTGACTCTGGAAAAAAAAGGTGTGGTTATGGAAATGAGGAAGGTGTGATTCTGGAAGAGATTAAGATGTGATTCTGGAAAAGAAGAAGTGAGTCTGGAAAAGAAGAAAATTATGGCTATGGAAGAGGGGGAAATGTGTTCACAACACCTGGGCAGGGAACAGGACAAGAAGGATATGGAGCACAGTAAGCAAGACATTGTGTTCAAAAGGACACTATAAGGATACAGCATGGAGCAGATGGATTCAGAGGTGTGGCATCACCCAGGAGCAGGAGCCAGGAGTGAGAGGCCCCAGGGAATTACCAGGACAATAACAAGGATAAGATCAGTGAACAGGGAAGGAGGGAGGTGACGATGCACAGGACAGGCAAGCTGGAAAAGTGTCCTGGAGCTGAATGACACCACTGAACAGATGACAGGGTGGACAGGATCATGGCATCCAGGTAAATCCCAGGTTGCCTGGCTCCTGTTCCAAATCCCTGCTCAGCAAAACATATCCCAGGAGGTGAGGAAGGTGAGGAATGCCAAGGCACAAATAATGATCTGGTTTGGAGATGAGGTGACGTGGAACAGGGATTTTGGGACAAACTGGTCCAAATGAGGTGGCAGCACATCCAGGACAGGGCCAAGATAACAAAGGAAACCAGGAAGGTGGCACACCTGATATTCCAGGTACCACAAGGAAGGATTCCAGAGGTAGGACATTCCCTCTTTTCTCTTTCACACAGGAGGGATTTGCCCATAAAAACCCCTAAAAGGTGTCCAGGAAAAACACAGTGACACAGGCAACAATAGGACAGAAAAATGAGGAAGCTGGAGACAGAGATGATCCAAGTGTTTCAGACAGGAAACAGATGATTTGGGACAGAACAGCAGAGATTCATCAAGGAATTCAGACACTTCTCCACTTGCCTGGGTACCAGATCTTTGCCAAGCACCACCGCAGTCACAAACTCCTTGGAATACTCCATGGCATCCTCACTGGAAGAGAAACAGGAGCAAGAAGAAGCAAACAGTGTTTCATTCTCTATTCAGTGGCAGGGAAACCAGGGGCACAAACCCCAATCCAAGCTGCTCCAGGCTTTGGGGGTTTGTGCTTTGTGGAAAAAGAGCCTTATCTCCACATGCTATAGCCCAATCATTTCCCTGCACAAGATTCTGGATATAGCTGGGAAAGGAAATGCTTGAACTGAATGTGTCATAGTCATTTTCCAATAGTTTGGGAATGGCGGGACAGCCAAGGAAGAAGATATTTTGTGCTCCTGAGGCTACAATGTAGGATGAAATACCCCAATATTTGGGGGAATTCAAATGGCAAATTTCTGCAGCAACCTGACTTCTGAGACAAGAAGAAAGAAATCAAGATTCCCACTCTGAGTTTCCTGGAGATATTATCAACCAGTTACCATGGGCAGAGGCTGCCTCACTGACCGGGATGATCCTGGGCATGACACGAGTCAGGAGCTACCAAGAGATCCAGGAGTGGAAGTCTGGAGCAGAAGGTTGCACAACTCTCCTGAAATATCTATCCTCCTCTGTAGCTCTGTGGCTGCAGAAGACCTGGGAATACTACAAGGAATGCCAGCATCCAGATTCAGCAGCAGGATGGTTTAAAACCCTTGGCTGCTCCTGGAATATGATGCAGGAACTACCACGAGGAGCTTCTCATGATCCACAGCTGATTCTAAGGATCCCCATGGTGTCTGTCAGGACCAGGAAGACCTTCCCTCACTTCCCAGCAATCCAATGCAATGTTTTGTTTGGGAATGACATGACCAGAAGGTCTGCTCCCATTTACAATGGGAAGGACTCATGATTAATCTCTCCCTGGTTTTGCCCCACAGCCAAGAGAGGGAAACCAGAACAATCCCTGTGAGCCATTTTAGGCTGCAGAATGACAGAAATGACATCCCAATTCCCATTTCTTTGGAAAAGGAGCCCAAACAACTGGATCAGCTGCTGCAGACATCTGCATTTGGTCAAGTATCTCCCTTACTTCCATCTGTTTAGTGGGAGGGGGCAGAGAGTAAGGAAGTTGCACCCATTTCCCATTAAATTTAGAGCCATGAATAATTCAGTTATAAACCAGAATATTTGGGAAAGTGGCCATTTGCCATCCTAGCTTGAATACCAAACTATATCCCAGAGGAAACACTCAGCTTCTCCAGGCTGCCTGTCCATTTCAGTGCTCCCTACAGCCTCACAAGCAGGATCCAGTGTATCCCAGGTGTATCCCACCACCTACCTGAGCAGCCCACCTGGAGGGGAATAAGCAAAGCACTTCAGGGATGGATACTGGGGACGCAGCAGGAAGGACAGGATGGCAGCTGTGCCAGCGCCAAGGGAATGCCCAACCACAATCAGGCCGTAGTGTTTTGTTCCTCTTCCCTAAAAAACATGGAAACAACATGGAATCGAGGTCAGATTGGAAATGAAATTGAATTTATCTCCCATTTCTCTCCCTTTCACCAGTTTTGGAGTCTATTTCTAGACATGAGCACTCCAGATTCCAGCTGAATAGCTCCTTGCTTGTTCTGAATCATGGAATCATCACAGAATCCTGGAATGGTTTAAGGTGGAAAGGAAGGGAGAGATCATTCCATTCCACCCCCTACCATGGGCAGGGACACCTTCCACTAGCTCAGGCTGCTCCAAGCCCCATCCAACCCATGCTGGAACACTTCCAGGGATGGGGCAGACACAGCTTTTCTGGGAAACCCATGCCAGGGCCTCACTGGAGGATGGAATTCATTCACTTCTTGAATTCTACATTTGGTCTACTGGGACATTCCTGAAAGAAAGAAGGTGGGAAGAAAAAGGAAAGGCACACCAGCTATTTGAATTATTTAGGATTTGATGGGAGCTTTTTGTCCCTCCTGATAACATCTAAGCCCACACAGAAAGTGTCTCTAAACCTCAGTGGACAATTTCTCTGGAATATCTGTCCTTGGCTACTGTCAGAAACAAGGTCTGGGCTGGTGGGACCTGAGATGGCACTTAAGGACCTAAAGCCAGGAAATATTCCTCCTGAGTAACATGAACAACACCCATTTTCCCTTTCTACCATCCCAAAAAGCTGGATGCTGGTTTATCTCTCCCTCCATCCACCAAATATCCCAAGGCAGCACACTTCAGCAACTATTTTCAACATATAAACCAAGGTAAGCTGCTTCCCAACATCTCCCTTGAGTCCTGTGACATCTCCCTGCCACCAAGAATGTGCCCACAGGGACAGTCAGCACCGCATTCCAAAGAAAATCTCCATAAAAATGGGATTTTAGTTCCTGCTGATTTGGTTTTAATGCTCCCCGTCCTTCATTGCCACCATGTGGGACTTCCTGCCTCAGGAAAAAGGAAAATAATCAGGATCTCTGCAGTGTTGGTGCTTCCAAAATAAAAAAGCCTTGCAGGAAGTCTGGATGGGGCTTGGAGCAACCTGATCTTGTGGAATGTTCTCTGTCCATGGCAGGGGTTGGAATGTGAAGAGCTTTAAGGTCCCTTCCAACCCAAACCATGCCATGAAATGAGTAACTAGCTGGAAATCCAGGAATTAAAGGAGGAGCTGAGAAATTAATACAACAGACTCAGGGACACAGAGATTCCCTTAAAACCCTGTTTTTAACGGAAATCTCATCCTCGGTCCAGAGACAACTTGTACTCACCAAATCCCGTCCAAAAGCTTGGGACAGCACCATCTCCTGCTCCAGCTTCTTCTTGATGTACTCAGCAGACAGCACCATTCCCTGTGGGAAGCAGGAACACACAGCAGGTTGTAAATGGGATCTCAATATCCAGCAGCCAGAAGGTGAGGAAGCTCTGGAATGTCCCTCAGCATGGATCAGGGTGGAGGGAGAACTGATTCCCCTCTGCATTTCCAAAGTTTTGGTGTTTAAGGAGTAAAGACAGTTCTTAATTAAGGAACACTCCACGGGCCTATTCCTGGGCTTTTAGAGGGAAAACTACCCCAAATCCAATTAACTTAAACACAGGATTGTGGATTTGGTACTTCAGGCCAAGGGACCTGGGGCAAAACAGAGAAATAGACCTGGATATTCTAAATATTGGTGGTTTTAAAGCCAAATTATCCTATTCCAGGTAAATCTGGGATGGAATTTTCCATTTAAGTCTGGGAATAAAAGTGTGAATCATTCTAATAGAGATAATGATTCAAACACCAAAGGAAAAGTGGCAGCACTAGGAATTAGTTCCTGCCTTCTCAAGCCACCAATATTAAGGGAATTTGGCTGTCAGAGGATATTAATCCCAAATTATTAAAAGTTTTTATTCCCTAGAAGGCAAGGAGTGCTGATGGGAAAAGATGGGAAAGATCATATCTGGGTTTAAACATTCCTCCTCTCTGCTGAGGAGTGTTTATCTATCTATCTGTGTGGTGTTTCCAAATGTAGTTGATACAATTCCAAGCACAGTTATAAACAAGCAACTGGAATTTGGTTTGTTGCATAAATTCCTGATGATGCTACAGTTTAACTCAGTGGGAAGTGAGCCTGAACTCCAAAAAATGGGGGAAATGGGGAAAATCATCTCCTTGGCTGTTCTCCTTTAAATCCCTGTCTTAAAATGGTGTGAGTACAATGGGAATGTTATTGGGGGCTCACTCTCCATCTCAGAGATATAAAAGGATTCCTGGCTCCAAAAACAAAAGAAAAAATATAAATAATAATATATAAAACCTCAGTTATCCTGGAGAGCTGGACTGGGGGTTGGAGTTAAAGACAGCAGGATAATCAGAGGGGAAAATCAGGGAAATATCAGGGAGAAATCAGAGGTAAATCAGAGGAAGAGCTGAGGGGGAAGATGGGGGGAAAATGAGGGGGTAGAAATTTGGTGGGAAAATTGGGCAGGAAAATCTAAATCAGGGATAAATCAGGAATAAGTCAGGGATAACAGTGCTGACTCTCTTGCATCAATTATCACTTCATCAAGCCTCCAGAGATCAAGTTTTATTCCATTCTTATGGAATAAAGAAATAAATAAAGAACAAAGAAATAGTACCATTTCTTGGGTTGTTTCAAAGAGGGGCAGAAAGGCGTAAGAGAAGCCAGTGAGGAAAATAAAGCAAAGAAACATGGAATTTTCCAGGTCCTCAGTATCCGAAATGTCTTTGATCCCAATCTGGATACCAAAGAGGGGAAGCAGGACAGAGGAGACCCCCTCCATGGAAATGAGCTAAATGGGATGCTGCCACCACCAAAAAGCACCACAGTGGTTGTGCCTCATCCCAGCTCCCCAGCTTCCAGAAGAGTCTCCACACCCAATCCTAATGAGAAGTGAGCAGCAGGCCACTGATCTAAATTCCCACTGCGAATTTGGGATTCTATTTTTAGAGATCGTGACCCAAATCCACAGTGATGTCACTGCTGGGATGTTAGTCAGCCTTTGGGACGTGTTTTTGGTAATTATATCCTAATGGAGACAGGGATTTTAATTATTATGAAATGAGACTGTTAACTTCCATTTAGATTCACCATTGGAAAAATTCCCTAAACTTCATGGAATCCTGGTTTGGGTTGAAAGGGAGCTTAAGGATCATCCCATTCCATGGACAGGGACACATTCCATTAACCCAGGTTGCTCTGAGCCCTATCTAATCTGGTCTTGGACACTTCCAGGGATCTAGCATCTGTAAATTCTCTGGGAAACAGATCCAATTTCAAGTTAATATAACTATTTGGGCTTAATTTTGTAAGTTCACATGTAAATAACTGAATGGATCAAGGATTTAGAGAAAGGGAATGGAAATATTCTGCATTGTTTTGTATCCCAAAGGCACAAAACTGCTCTGGAATATTTGAGATTTTGAGGGAAAACCCTCAGAAGGGTCTATTTATGAGAGAAAAATGTTGGAAATTCTCATTACTGGGATCATGGCTGAGCTTCCAGGACTTTCCAGCAGCTCCTTGTCCTTCTGGTTGGCTCGACACCAGGAAACAAAGCTCTGTAACATCCTATTTTCATTAGTTTTGTCCTGGGAGTTCAACAATTAAATCTGGATTCACCCCTTTGGCTGAGGATTATTTTTAAAATCAACTTTGTTATAAAATCAGTGGACTTTATTGCAAAAATAGTGAAGTTGGATTCTTCTCTGAGTTATAATTCCTTTTTGTTATTGGCATTCTAATCCCTAAACTTTAGTTCCAGCTCTATTTTTTGATCCAGAATAGCTCAGAGCCCCAACAAATATTTTTTTTAATTGTGACATTGGAGCTGTGGAGTGATAAAAAATTTCATGTAAACACCAAGACTTGGAATTTTAGGATGGCTGACAGACACCCCTGGGGATGGGTGGGACAGAATCAGCAGGAGAACACCCCAAATCAAACAAATCCTGGGAAAGCTCCCACATAGCCAAGTCCTTGTTTCCAAATTAAATGTGTAAGTGAGACACTGGATTTGTTTGGATATTAAACTTGACTCCTGGACATTAAAAATGCATTTAAAATTCCATTATCTTCCTTAGTTTTCCCTCGGGAATCAACAGCACATTATTGTCTGCAGATTAATATTGATAATAATTCCAGAGAAAGTGAATATTTCTCTCCTGGCAGCAATCCCAAAAAAGAAATAACACAAAGGACAAATAAAAGCTCTGTCTGGAACAAAGGGAATAAACTGATAATGTTTCATGGAAGTCACCAGTGGAGGAATATTTTCATATAAAGATCAAAAGCAAAGCCAATTTCTGCAAGGATCTATTCCTGGAATTTCATTGAATCATGGAATTCTGGAGTGGTTTGGATTGGAAGGGACCTAAAAACCCATCCCAGCCCCAAGAGCAGGGACACCTTCCACTAATCCAGGTTGCTCCAAGAACCATTCTCCAAGGTGTCCCAGCCCGTGGCAGGGATTGGAATTGGATTTTTCAAGTCAGTTCCAACCCAAATCATCCCAGGATTCCGTAGTTCTATTTCCTGAAGCAGAGGGAAGAGGTTTGGTATTCCAGCAGGACACCATGAGGCAAGCTGGAGTTCAACTCATGGCTTCCAAGGACTTCCAAGCTCCACATCCCACCTTGAGCAACACCTCATTCCCCCCAGCAGCACTTCCAGCAACTGCTCCGTTCCTTCCAACCTTCACTCTGGATTTTCCTTTCCCAACTTGGCACTGCAGCTTTGGAAGCTGCCAAATTCCTGATCATCTTAAAAACTCAGCACGTCGTTCCTGTGCCAGACAGGGGCAGAGGTCAGCTCTGGAATAAATGGATTTAGCCAGCCAAGAGCTGCTCACAGACACAGAGCACCCATCTAATTTCAGGGATCCAAGTCCTGCCAGTATCCTTTGAGGACATTCCCTTCACAGCAGAATTTTAAGCACATTCTCAGGCTTTGATTGAAAATTCCTTAAAGGTCGTTGGAAGAAAAAGTAATTTGAGTGGCTCCAGGAATTTCATTGTGGGTCTCCACGATGCCTTCCTGAATTTGGAGTTCTCTAATTGTACAGAGTTTTTAATTACACGCCCAGCGATTTTAACTGCTCCCACTAATTATTTAACACCTCAAAGCCCTTTCTGTAACTTCTTTTTCAAGTAATTAAGACCATTTGGGGGTTTATAATTAAAAAGTGAAATAATTAAAAAAAAATCCATGGGGTTTTGGGTTGGTTTGGGATCGTTATCCCTTTATTTTCCCCACCTTGTGTCCCAGCCACGTTCCATGGTGTCCCTCAACCGGCAGGCGCTCTGCGTCCCCCGTCAGATCCGTCAGGGCATCCTGGAAGAAAAGCTTGCTTCAGGTGAGTCAAATCCGAGTCAGGATTCCAAACTGGGAAGGGTTCCAACTCTCTGGAATATCCACCAGGGAGGCCACTGCATATCCCACTTACTTTTGGGGACAGAGTTCCCCGGATGCTGATGACCACCTTCTTCTTGTCATGGTCCACAGCCACATAGAAAGGGGTTTCATAAACCTGCAAGAGATCAGGAGAGACATTCCTGTTGGATTATCCTTTGAGAAAAGGAGACAGAGTGCGTGACAGGATTTGTGTCCAAATAACATAATTTTTTGATGGAAATGGAAGAGAAAAAGGCTTCATTTCCCTTCTTTGTCCCACTGCAGGCAGAAGCGGATAAATCCCCTTGGGAAGGGGGTCTGGGATTGTCCTTACAGCATCGTGGCAGGAAGTGTAGACGATGTCCACGGAGGTCATGTTCTCGTCCAGGAAGTGGCGCCGGATGGCGATGGCGTTGCAGCCACAGCAATTGTCCTCCTCGATGGTGACGCCGGGCGCGTAGCGCGGGCGCGACGGGCACAGGCAGCAACATCTGCTGGAGGAAGCACGGCTTTGAGGGAAAAAGGCTGGATTTAAAGTGCCATTCCTAGAGGAAAGGGAAAGGTGGACCCTCCAAACCTCGTCCCAGTGGCAGCAAGTGCCAAGTGAAGGATAAAACCATGGAACAGCCTCAAAATCTGGGACCAGGTGCAGTTTTCCTTTTGAGCACCAGAGAGAGCTACAATGCAGCCAGTCCCCAAGGAATCTCAGGATTGTGGGGTGGGATGGCTCCTCAAAGGATACTGTCCTTGGAAGCACAGTTTTCCAGTTCTTCAGTGTGGAAAAGCCAACACTGACTGAGCTCCAGGTTTATTTATAGGTAAAAAATGGGTTTAGAATCATCCCAAAATAAAAAGAGAAGCTCAGGTTGATTTTCCTGCTTTATCTCTCACAAATGAAAGTATTCCCAAGGAATCACATTCCTCCCAATAGCCCAGGAAGTGCCAAAAACTCATCCCCAAATTGAATCCAGTGACAGAATTCTGGCAGCTGGAAACAAACCCTTCCACCGGGGCAAAAATTCTGAGCTGGAAAAATCCAATTAATCTGAGGGAGCACAGCCCAAGCCAGGCAAATCTTGGAGGTCTTTTAATCAGGACCCAAATGTCAACTCCCTGATTTTTGAGCTCCAAGAAGCTCTTTTTGGACTTGGTGTTGTGCCAGGTGAGTTGTCTCTGCTGGCTGTTCCATGCTCCAGAGAGGATGGAGCAGAGGACAGGCTGGTTTATCTACAGGAACTGGAAGGAATTCAGAAAGCCTTTGGAATATGAAGCCCAGAGAGATGGAAAGAAAAAAACACGAGGAGAAAAAGGCAGAAAAGAAATCGAGCAGGGAGGAAGCAGCAAGAGGATGAAATAAATATGGGGAAAAACAAAGGCTATGGGAAAACCAGGCAGGAAAAAAGGGATGAGGGTGGGCACTCACGAGCAGGATCTGGCCAGGCGGCAGAGTCCACATGTGGGCTTCCTCATGAGGTAAATGGGCCATCCATAGGCAGCCAAGGCGAAGAGCATGTAGTAACACACCTCCCGGTACCGCTGCATCTCTTGCTGGAAGACACGGCACTCCCTGAGCCTGGAATCTCTTGGAATTTCCTCCCCATTCCCTTTTTCCATAGTTAGGCACGTGCCAAGTGCCAGCCCCATTTCCCAGCAGTGACTGAGGAGAGCGAGGTGAGGGTGCCAAGGCAAGAGCTACCCCCTCCCAAAGATTCCTCTGCCTGATTTCCTGAGGAATTCTCTGGGTATCCCAACATGCTGCCAAGGAAGCTGCTTCCTGCAGATTTGGAAATGAGCTCCCTAAATACCCCTTTCCAGCAGGCCAGAGGATGCCTGGAGAGGGCCGCAAAGCCAATTTAGGGTCATGTGAAACAGTTGCATCCTATAAAAGCTCAGTTATTCCAGAGAGCTGGATCGGGGGTTGGAGTCAAACACAGCAGGATAATCAGAGGGGAAAATCAGGGAGAAATCAGAGGTAAATCAGAGGAAGAGCTGAAGAGGAAAACGGCAGGGGGATAATGAGGGTGTGGAAATTTGGCAGGAAAATGAGGCAGGAAAATCAAAATCAGGGATAAATCAAAATTAGGGATAAGTCAGACAAATCTAAATCAGAGATAAATTAGGGATAAATCAAAATCAGGGATGAATCAAAATCTGGAAAAAATCAGGAATAACGGTTCTGACTCTCTTGCAACAATATCACCTGCCTCCAGAGATCAAGTTTCATCAATATCAAGCCTCCAGAGATCAAGTTTTATTCCATTCTCATGGAATTTCTTGGATTATTTCAAAGGGGAGCAGAAAGGCATAAGAGAGGCCAGTGAGGAAAAGAAAACAAGGATCACAGGTGGGATTGGAGGATCCCACATCCCAGGGACTTACCGCATTCTTCAGATCCAGATATTTGGTGTTCCTGGTCACTGGCATTCCAGACAGGAAAGCTAAAATGTCATTGTTTGCCTGGAAGTCACAAATACAAGAAAAATGCCTCTGTGTGACAGCAAGATAAAAACCTACTCTCAAATATCCGAACCAGGCCCCTCAAATACTTCCAATGGTTTTATTCCTGCCTGATTTGAATAACAATTCAAGAGGGGAAAAAAATCATTAAAATAAATAAATTTCCTACTGGGCTAACAATCTGCAAACCTCATCAGCAGCTTGGAAAACTGGGAATTCTTCCCAAATCCCAAATCAAGGGAAAAAACTCCAATAAAATAAATCCATTTCCTACTGGCTTGACAATATGCAAACCTCAATAGCGGCTTGGAAATTTAGGAATTTTTCCCCCTGCAGATTGCTGGAGTCTTCTCCATATCTTTGTACAGTGGGATTAATCTTCCCATTCATTTCCAAGTACCTACAACCCCCTTGGAGGCCCTTTTGGGATCAAGAGCTCCTCCTGTATCACCTGCCTGGAGAGGATCAACCCAGATTCCAGACTTGACTCAGCACCAGCTGAGCCCTTTGACATGGAAAAACTCAGGGAAAGCTGCTGAAGTCGCCATTATTTTTCTTTCCCACCTCAGCGAGTGAGAACAGCCCAGAAACGAGGTGGGCAGAGCCAGGCAGCTGTTTCCCAGGGAATCCCAGAGCAGCTGGGAAGAGATTCCCAGGTTTTCCCACCTCATCCAGCACGGCGTTGCGCTTGGCCCGCTGCCGCTGCCGCAGGAGAACCAGCCCCGCGATGATGTCAGAGGGGACGATGTCCAGGTCCCGGAAAAATTCCGCAAAAAGGTAGGCGATCTCGGAGTAGGCGTCCTGCAAAATCCAGGGAGAGAGAGGTTGGAGGAGGAGGAGGAGGAAGGGTTTGGGTGTGGGAAGCCTCAAAACAGGACACAGAGTGAGAACTGGACTCATTTCTGGAGCTCAGCCTCCGAAACAGCCACAAGATTCCTGCAGGGAATGCCGGATCTGGACTAATCACATGATTATTGTGTCTTGTTTGTTTTCCACAGTCCCACTCGGGGGCTGGATTTGTGCTGTGTGTGGGCACCTCGACATCCAAACAGCTCACACAGGACACAGGGAGGGAAAGGGAATGGCTTTGGCTCTCTCTGTTAAACAAAACAGAGAAAATGGGATGAAAACCAAGCAAATCCCAATCCACTGCTACCTCAGAATCATCCTTTCTCCTCTATAGCAGAATAAAGGCCATTCCATGAGGAAAAAACGCTAATTTTGTCCTATTTAAGAGTCTCTTCACTCTAACTTTGCCCTTTTTCCCATATTTATCCCAGACATGAGATCCAGACTTAACCCAATCTGGGAACCCTTCCCCAGATTTACCCCAGGCCTGAGACCCTTTTGCCCACATTTAACTTGCCTGTACTTATTCCAGACCTGGGATCTTTCTGCTCAAATTTAACTTCCCCAAATTTATCCCAGACCTGGGATCCTTTTGCCCATAATTTCAGGCTTTTCCAGGTTTATTTTGGATGACACTCAAGCAAAACGCATGAGAAGTAAAAACTGAGATAATCAATGCAGAATTCTCAGGAATTAAGGCAACCAAACCCAAAAAAGGAGGGACAGAAATGGAAGTGACCTGAGAGGCTCAAGCAAAGCCCTGGAGCAGAGGGCCAAAGATATTTTGAAGAGAAATGTCCTTTTCCCACTTTTTGCTCTATGCTACAGGAAAACAAAACCCACAAGACCTTACAGGAGAATATTTTGGGAGGCTGGAGAGGAGCTGGAATGTGGGTCAGTGCTGACCTGTCATTACTCCAGCCTAAAGACAAGGATGATTCAGAGGCTGAAGCAGTATGTGGAACTGTACCCACCAATGGTCCATATTTGACTCCTGCCATCCAAACCTTTTCCTACAAGAATGATCACAGCCTTACCTGAACCTTTATCCTGTGCTTTCACAGTATCCTTTATCCAGCATCAAAACCCACAAGTCTGGAGTGTTGTGGAAACCCTGAGCACTCCAGGACGGGATTTCTCCTCTCCCTTCTTTGACCATCAAGACAGTAAATCCCTTCTCTTCCCTGCAGGAATGACCTACATCCTTTTATCCCTGCCAAACTCCTGGCGTGTGGGATGACTTTCTGTCGTTTTTCACTTCCCTACAAAAGCCAGTTAAATCCCTATTAAGAACTGGGGCTCCAGGTGCCAACTCTCTGTGCCAGCAGTTTCTTTGGAGAGCCAACGGCATTCCAACCGCAGTATCCTTGAAAACCTGACCTCATCAATCCTAGCATGGCTCCTGTGAGCTCACAAGAAACGCCAAGAGCCTCCAAAGGAAACAGGACAAACACCCATTAATCCAAAGTGGCAGCTACAGCCCTGGATGCTGTGACAAAAAAAGGCCCTGATGGAAGTTCAAAGCATATTTTCCGCTCCAAAGGAACAGCTTTCTGTGGGAACACCTGACATTATTCCTGTTTGTCCACCTGGAGCGCTCTGCTACAAACCCTGAAGGCTCTGAGGCTTCAGACTTCACCCCAGATCCTTTCCCCAAAGCCATGTACATCCCATAAAACACTTTTCCAGCCCAGAGGACAACGATCTTCTGCTGCTACAATTTTTTTTTTCCATGGGGTCTGGGATAGGCAGCAATGGATTCATTTCTGATCCATTATGTGCTCATTCATTCCACTCGCTGCCATGCCAGGACACAACATCAGGGCTTGTTCCTGCAGAGAAAAGAGGCTTGAAATTGCTCAAAAGCTGGATGTAAAGTGGAAATTCAACAGCACGAGGAATGTGAGGCATTTGGAATCCACTTTTATTCCAAGCTTAAAAAAAAAAAAGAGAAACAGTCACTGCAGAAAGGAAAGTGTGCTAAAAAGAACTTGAAATATTTGGAATACTTTGCAATACTGAATAAAATGGGAGTTGTTCAGGGCATTCTGTTGCCTGTAAGGGCTCCCTCTCCCAGGATGCAGCATCCATGCTGTGACCTCAGGGCAGGAGTCTCCAGCACCTGGGCAAGGTGACCTGGATGTGCTCTCAGGGAGAAGGGAAGTGTCTCTGCTCTGCAGCACCAAGGAAAAGCTGCTGTGGGAGGTGCCAGGGCACAAAGCTCCCTTGGTCTCAGTTTTCCAGATGGATTTCCCCAGCAAATAAGCTGGGAGCTGGCAGGCCTGGGCTTGAATTTCCCAGAAGGACATTCCCAAGGAACAGGCTGGCATTTCAGCCAGGGAAAGGGATCCTGGGAGGGGCAGCGTTCCGGGACACAGTGCTGGATTTTTGCACAAGGGCTGTGACAATTCCTGAAGCCTTCCACACTCTGGAAGCTGCACCTGTGAATAATTCCACAGCACTCCCTAAGAAGTGCTGTTAATCCAATTCATCACCTGGGAACAACAAACGTTCACCTGACTCTCCTTTATATTTCCACTTTCCCTTTGGAGCTTTCAATCCCAAGTCTCACTTCTCTTCCTCTCCACGTTCACATCCCTTCCAATGTGCTCCTTTTCCCGCTGCATCCTTTTGGAGCACGAACTCTGGGCTATATTTAGTGAGGACATGGCGGCTGTGGTCGGTCCCTTGGTGTTTTCCCTGTCATTTTCCGTGCCCTTCTAACTGGAGTTAAACGTCTGGGCGGATTTTTTGGCCACTGCTGGTTTTGTTGGAATGTCCTTGATAAATCCCAGCTTTTTCCCTGAGAGGTTGTAACTAATTCAGAGCTCAGTGTCTGCAAGTACACAAATCTCCTGATTTTTATGACTTTCTCCTCCCTTTGGGAACAAGTCCCTGGTTCTGCTGGCTCCTTCAGGAGTCCTCAAATCCTTAGAATTATAACCAAATTAGTTAAATCAAAAGGAAATTTTTCCAGCACCAAAGTTGGACTTGCCTCTCCAGCAGGTCCTCAGGAATGCTGGCGAATCCCACCCTGAGGCACAATCCTGCTCCCAGTGATTCTAAGGAGAACGGAATGATAACTTTTGGGGAAGGAATTTCAAGGCCTTTACCCTTCCCTGCTAGAGAAAAGCAAGGGAAAGTCCCAATGGCAGCACATGAAAATTCCCAGTGATCTTCACGTGGCTCAATGGATTAGACAGTTTTTTATTGTCAGGAGATCCAGAAGGATTTTGGTGATTCTTCCAGGCTTTTGTTTTCCCATTTCCAAATTCTCCCCCTTAAGGGTGTGAGACTGATGGAAATAACAGGAGAAAGTGCTCAGGAAGGGGCTGATAAAGGGAAATGGGGGCTGCCCAGGAAGTGCTGCCAAATGTGATCCTAACCTGAGGGAAAAGACGGATTTCTCCCACTGATATTTTGATACCCAACAGGAGATTTGTGGTACCCACCGACTGGGAGTCCTTTGTCCGTGTGCAGCAAAGGAACACTTTGAGCCTGCGTGTCCAGCTGCTGGCTTGTCCCTCTTCCAGGCGGTGTCTGGGAATAAAGGGGAGAGCAGGAATGTGAGGAGAGGCAGAACATGATGTAGGATCCAATATGGAGTGGCACAGCCTGTGCTATCCCTGGAAAAATGGGATAAGGTTCCCTCAAATCCTCCTTTTCCCCAGTCTGAGCCCCTTCAGTTCCCTCAGCCAGCCCTGGTGCTCCAGCTCCTTCCCCAGCTCCACTCCCTTCCCTGGATATGCTCCAGAGAAGTGTGAATCCACAGGATCAAGCACTGTGTTTGGATACCTGGTATCCTGCCTGAAGGGGATGCATGGAATGAAGTTCCTGTTGCAATTTGGCAGCTGCTCCATGTGCGAGGATGTGCAACCACTCAGGAGGAAAAAGTTACCTCAGGGTGAGGGAGTGGGAATGGCATGAGAGACCAGAGTCATTTCAGACATGCAACTTTTCCCAGTCACAGAATCAAGGAATGCTTTGGGTTGGAAGGGACTTTTAGGATCATTGTGTTCCACCCCCTGCCACAGAAGTAGGGACTGATTCCGTGCCAGAGTGCCAAGCTCCCTGAAGTCCACAGCTCCTCTTTTTTTTAGGGAAACACAGACTTAATCCAGGTCAGAGCAATCCAAAATAAAACACCACTCCATTTTCTGGCAGGGTATCCCATCAGGATAAGCCCAAGCCCAGAAAGTGGGTTGCACCTGGAATGAAAAGATGCTGGCAAAGGAATATTTGCTTGAAATGGAAGGAGCAGATCCCACAGGGATCCATCAGCTCCTGCCTGAGTATCTGAAAACAGCTCTCCATAACCTTTCAGAAGGGGAATGGGAATATGAGTGGCAGCAGGGCTTTGCTTCCCCAGATTCCAAAGAACTCCAGAATTTCCCCGGTGGGGTTCAACAACCAAGTGTACTCTGAGCTGTTTTCCCACCATCTTTTCCCAAATTCTTTTTTCCTAACTTCCACACATTCAGTAGGAGCTCAGAAGCTCCTTGGAAAAGCCTTGGCAGAGCGAGCCCATCCTTTTATTGGGCTGTTTCTTCTTCCCAGCCCACATACACCACGATGCCACTGGGAAAGGAAAACCACCATGGGACACAATCCAGCCAGGCAGAGAACTTCCTCATCTATTCCTTGGAAAGGATTTCTTTCAGCAAGAGGGAGAAGTTGGGAATGTATCCTTTGGAAACAATTGTTTGAGCAGTGAACAGTCACATTTGATGTTTGTTTTTCACATCATAGCCCACAGCGTTTGCTTGTTAACAGCTGTTAACATTCCCTTTCCAGAGGGAAAATCCATGAACAGCAGGAACAAGCTCTCCATAAATGCTGCAGGCCTAGAGGGAAAAACCCAGCCAAGGGAGAAAGGCCTTCACTCAGCTTTCTGGGATCTCAAAATTCCCCAAAGAGGAGAGAATTTTGAGGTTGGTTTGAATTTACTTGTGCAAGATGTGGAGCTCAGATTTGCTTTGGAAAAATCATCACAGAATTCTGAAATGGTTTGGGATGGAAGGGACCACAAAGCTCATCTAGTCTCAGCCCCTGCCATGGGCAGGGACAGCTCCCACTGTCCCAGATTGCTCCAAGCCCCATCCAGCCTTGGACATTTCCAGGGATGGAGTAGCCACAGCTGCTCTGGGAAAACTATTCCAGTGCCTCACCACTCTCACAGGGAAGAATTTTTTTCCTTGGATGCAGTACTACATCCACAATATCATGCTTCTTATGTTCCTGAGAATGTCCTGATTCCAAGCAGCAATCACCATGCTAGGCACTAATTCCAAATATTCCAGGCCACTGTAACACACTGGAAAGGTCAGGAGGACTATCTGGCATTCCACAAAAAAACCCAGACTCCTTCCCACAGAACTTGATGCACTGTCCTTAGAAAAGCCCAGTTTTCCCTCAAAAGGGACCTCATTCCAAGTCATTGGAATACAAAAAGTAGACAAACCCAATGAAAAATGGGAAATGTACAGAGTGGTTTTTGGAAGTCTCATTTTTTATCCCTTGGATCCCAATGCCCTCCAAAGCCACATTCCTCAAGGACAGTCACATATCAAAGGAAACAAAGCCTGTTTGTGTTGTCCCCTACTGGAAAAAATCCTTCAGAAAAAGCTTTGCTTGGTGAAAAAAAGCTTTTTCTCTCCCCATCTGGGGAGCTCTAAGATGGAATCAACTCTTAATTAAAAGATCCAACTGCCAACACAAATGGAATTGTTCCTTGGCCAAGACTAAATAGGAGAAACCTCAGGGCAAAAGGTTGGATTTTGGAGAGGAAAATAAAGGAAGAAAGGGGATTTGGAAGGAGATGCTGCCTCGAAGTACGGAAAATTTAAGTACACGCTCACTGTTTCCATGGAAAACGCTGCTATGGGATACGGACAAACAGGTTGTTGTGGTCAGCACGGTCCATGAGGATCCACAAATCCAGTCATTAAGACAGAATCTAGCTGGATTCTGCATGGCTTTGCCTCCTTTGGATGCAGGTGCCCACACACAGCACCTGACAGGGAGCTACATCCTCCCAAAATCCCCTTCAGCAGAGCAGAATGGTCCCTGCAGCAAGGCAAGGAGAAGGGCAAGATCCCAAAAAAGCAGGACACCCTTCCAGAAATGTTGCTCTGAGAAGCTGTGGTTGCCCCATCCCTGGAAGTATTCCAGGACAGCCCTGGTATAATGGAAAGTGTCCCTGCCCATGGCTTAAAGGGCTTTAAGATCCATTCCAGCCCAAACCATCCTGGAATTCCCTGGCTTGAGGAGGACTTTGGGTGCCTGCAGCAATGAGGACACAGCATTGGTAACCCTGAAACCCTCCACTGGTTCTTCCCTTAAATCTTTGTGTCCTTGGAGAGAAGGGAAATTCAGTCTGCTGTGAAGACAGGCTGGGAGAGCTGGGAATGTTCAGCCTGGACAACAGAATGCTCCGGAGAGATCTTAGAGTGCCTAAAGTGGATCCAAGAGAGCTGGAGAGGGACTTTGAACAACGGGCTGGTGGGACAGGACAACAAGAAATGGCTTCCCACTGACAGAGAGAGGGTAGGGACGGATGGGATATTGGGAAGTGATGCTTCCCTGTGAGGGTGGTGAGGCCCTGGAACAGATTTCCCAGAGAAGCTGCGGATGCCCCATACCTGAAAGCATCCAAAGCCAGGCTGGAGCTACCTTGTCTAGTGAAAAGCACCCCTGGACATGACAGGGGGTTGGAATTCAATGATCTTTAAGGTCCCTTGCACCCAAGGCACCCTGGAATTCTGGGATCCCACGGAATGCTGCCTTACCTGAGGTTGTAGGTCCTTAGGTTGCGCTGCCGGCGCTTGGTGGCACGGAGCTTGACGAAGGTGCGTCCCGTGGGATCGAAGACACACAGCACAGTGATGCACACACTCAGGATCACCACCCAGTTGCACACCACCATTCCTGAAAAAAAAACCAGGAGTCACGTGCTCCGGCCTTTACTTCCTACCCCAAACTCCCGCAGAAAAAGGAAATCCTCTGGAAAGGCTTTTAAGCCACAGCTGGATGAGTGTGCTGGCTGTTTTATGGGGCCATTAAATGCTCCCTGAGTATCTGGGACTGCACCATTAACATCATCCCCACCAGGAGACTGGGAAAGGCTTCCAGGAAAACAGTAAAACCATTCTGAAGGGAAAAAGGGGAATTTACAGACCGCCCTTCCCTGGGAACACGGATCCCTGCCTGAGTGCCGGCAGCACAGGCGGATGAATGGAACGACTGTTCCGAGCAATAAACAGGAAAACAAGCCCCACATTGACAGCTCCCATCCACTTCCCAGAGTCAATCGGCACAGGCAGGAATGAAGGATGCCCGCCAATTGGTCGGAATGCTCCCAGGCCACATTCCAGCTCCGTACCCAGGGTGACACTCTTGGCTGTGATGTCGTTGCAGGAGGTGTAGTACTGTGTCAGCCACACGATGCCCACGATGGCGTACACGAACTCAATCACCAGGATCGCTGGAAAAAATGGGAACAGCATGGATGACAGCAGCCTTTTCCCTAAGGATGAGCTCCTCTCCCCATTTTCTCACAAGGAATAGGTATAAAAACACCTTGGAAGGGGATGCATAAGGAGATGAACCTAAAGGGCGACATGTTCCAAATTACTCCAAAAAAATGGGATCGTGGAGGGGTCAGCGCCCTTGTTTGTGTCACAGGTATGAATCAGAGATCCAGACCTTCCTCCCACGCTGCTGGAAAGACTCCCTGAGGCAGCAGGAATGACAGGACCCAAACCTTAACTACCTCAGACAGCTGGCCTGACTCACAGATCCGAAATATGTGAGTGTGTGGATCCAGGATTAATCCTGCTCACTATGCTTAGCAAACATTCTCAGCACCTTTGCAGCCCTTTCCATAAAAATTCCAAGGAGACAGCGCCTAAGGAGCTCCTCAGTTTTGCATGTGACTGACAGCAAACTAGAAACTGGGGATTAACAGTGCTTCCCTGGAACAAAAAAGCTGGGAAACTGATCTCAAGTGCCCATCCTCCCACTTTCTCCCCAGAATTCCAAAGGACACGGGGGCAAACAGGTGTGGAGAAGGTGAATACCTTGCTTGGGATTGCCTAAATTTTGGTGGAGCTGAGACTAAATCCAGCCTGGCTTACTCCACTCACCCTCCTTATCTCCTGCTGGCATGGAATCTTTCCATAAGTGGCTTTGCTACAGACCTGGAAAGACCAGTTCCAGGAGACAGAGCCTTCCTGGGCAAGGATTCAGGGCTGGGACTGGTTCCTGATGAACCCAATTTATGCCTGAGTTAGGTTTTGCTTCCCTTGGCTCTTCTCCCCTTTGCCTGCTGCAGGACAGGAGCAGCAGGAGCAGGGATGAGACATTCCCAGGTTCACATTAGAGTTAATTCCCTAAATTCCTCTGCATTAAACAGCACATGCTTAAATTGGGATAGTCACATGGACCTTGCCCACGCACTGGTCACGCTCCCACTTCCATCAGCACAACTGATCAACTACCAGGAGCAAAATACCCAGGGAAAAGGGAACACAAGACCCAAAATCCAGAGGAAATCCCACTCCTGAGCACACAGAGAGTTTACGGAAGAAGAAGGGATGTTTTGGGGGGCAGGAAAACCTTTCTTTGGATTCTCCCTACCTCCTCTACCCCGCTTAGTCTGGTTTTAATACAAACTGCCAGGCTCTCCATGCTTCCCTAGGGAGACTGGCTGGGAAGCTGGAGAGGGAGATTTGTTTGCTGTTTGCGTTAATGACTTGCACTGAGCATTCCAAGTCTTCCAGACTGAGCTTTCAAGCAAGGTTATCCTTATTTTAGTGGATTCTGGAGGAAAACAACACGCAAAAAGCAGGGATGCAAACCCACAGGATGATTTGTTTGGAATGGGCTTGGCTCTGCATCTTCAAAGATTTTTCTCTTAAAACCTTCATTTGGCACAGAAAAATCTGATTAAATTTCTGTACCTGAAAGGCAACAGAATCCAGGGGAAACAAGCTAAAAGGGAATGCGGGATCAAGGAATAATTCTCCCTGCTCTAGTTTTTGGAGACGGAGCAAGACAGGAATTGCTTATAGGAAGAAAAAGGAAGTGAGAAGGTGGAAAACCTATTTTCCTCCCAGTGCCTGGAGGGATGGATCAAGTGAGCCAAGAGGCAACACCTCGGGGTCAGAACCTTTGGGATTTATGCCTCTATCCTTGGAAAACGTAGGGGGGAAAAGAGAGACAGAAGGGGAGCAGACTCCATGAGTGGAAAAGGAGGCTATTTGGGACACCGCCTGCCAGTCTGACAGCCGTGACAAGGCGCAGCCTATGGATTCATCGGGATGCACGGCACATCCTGGCAGCCATCTGGCCGTGCCAGAGGAGCCGCACCCGGCAGGGAGGGGAGGCTGCAGGGAAGAGCACACAGAAGCGCGGAGGCTCCGGCCGCTTACCCAGTCGGACATAGAGGACGTACTGCATGGAATCCCGCGGCTCCGTGTACAGGATGCTCCCGCGCATGCTGAGCCAGATGATGGCCAGCTCGGCGATCATGCAGCTCAGCAGGATTCCCAGGTAGCCCCGGCCGTGGTCCACCAGGTTCAGGGAGCACGTCTCGTTGGGATTGTACACCAGCCCGAAGAGCACCACCGAGAGAATCACAAACCTGCCGGGCAGGAAAGCCAAGGGAAACCATGGAAGATCCCACAGCTGCTTCCCTCCTCAGTGTCCCACAGCTCCTTACATTAATCTTCATTTGGGCCCCAAATCCCCACAAGCCATCCAGAAGCCATTTCATCCATGACACATTATCCCATGGGATTTGCCACTGCAGAGAAGCTGTGGCTGCCACATCCCTTGGAAGTGTTCAAGGTCAAGTTGCATGGGGCTTGGAGCAACCTAGTGGGAGCCATCCCTGCCCACGGCAGGGGGATAGAATTGGATGGTCTTTAAGGCCTCTTCCAACCCAAACCATTCCAGGATTCCATGCTTGTTTGTCCTGAGCTTCTGTACAGAAACATGGCCCTAAATTCTAGTGGAGAATCTTGCGTAGCACAGGAGGATAACAAGAAGCTCTGGTCAGGCTCTTTGGAACTAGGCTAGAACTTGGAACAGAGCTAAGCCAAGAAAACAGAAGCTGGAAAAATGTTGGTGCTCATCAGGAATGCCCCAGCCAAACTTTCTGGCCCTGTATAGAAGTGCGGGGAGAATTTCCAGACATGCCAGGAATAGCCAGAAGAATTCCTGGGTGAATTCCAAGCATCCTTGTGCCCTTCTCACTTACCAGGTGGTGTGAAGAAGGAAGAGGAAGACGGCTGGCAGAACCAGGTCATCGCTGCCCACAGACCAGCGCCGGCGGAACACGACAATCCCTGGCATGGCTGGCGGGTCCCGGGAAGTTCAGCAGGCACAGCACTCACCTCCTGGAAAAGAATGGAAGCAAAGCTGCTGCCTAGCCTCTCCAGCCCCCTCTGGAGAGCCCCACAACCTGAAAGCCATCCTGGTTTATCCCAGAGCTGCTTCCTTCCAGCACCAGGGGGCATGGCATGCTCGGAAAGGAGAGCTGGTAGTTGAAGGAGTGGGAAGTATTAGGTGTGTAACTCATCCAGATCCACTTCATGGGATTACCTGGAATCCTGTTAGGCTGTGATGGTGAGCAGCCACTGTGGGATTTGGGACAGGTCATCCTGGCCTCAAATCTCTGGAAAACTCTATTACTGTGTATTTCCATGCACAAACCTGCTGCCAGGCTGTTGTCCAACAATTCTCCCCCCCACACTTGGCTCAGGAAGCCAAAACATCCATTAACAGCCAGTGGCAGCATCTGGGGAACTATAGACTGGCTCCCAACAGCACTTCCAGTGAGGATATTGGCTCCTAGGAGATCTCCCCCTGGACCAGCAGGAGCATCCTGCCAGCTCCACATCTCCGTCGCATCCACACCGGCCCTGACAGGCACGACCAATTCCACGGTGGAATATTGAGGAGCTGCTGTTCCTCCCTGGGTTTTGTTTGTGCTCCTATTTTTAGGGCTTCCCAAACCCTTTGGAAAATAGAAACAGGAGTGGTGCAAAGTCACGAGACTGCACAGGGCGCTCCAGCCTCCTCCAGCACAGCCATCCCACTCCATCCCTGCTGGCTATACTCCAAGCTGCTCCAGAGGGACTCTGGTAGCACACCTTATCCCACTCCTGCCTTCCTGGCTCAACACATGACCCACTACCAGGAATTTTCCTTGGTTTTGCCGAATCCAGGATGGTGTCTTTGCATTCTTGCCACAGACACCAGGGATTTCTGGATTTGGGGATCAATCCTGTCCCTCTTTCCATGACCTAATCCCTGTCCCACCTCTTACCTGTGCTACCAGGGAATGCTCCACCTCACCTGTGCCTCTCTGCTCCAAGCTCTCCCAATTGATCCATCCCAGTTCCCAACTCCACCAATCTCCCAATTCCCACATCCATGCACTGCTGCTGGAGTGCTCCACCCATGGCCTGCGGTGGCCATGCTGTTCCAAAGATGCATTTGCAAATCCGTAAGTGCTCTTGGATTTTTGCCTCTGTGAACCCAACAGCAAACAACAAAGTGTCCTCATCCGTTACTTACAACAGGATTTCCAACAGTATTCCCAAGGGAATACCACCTGCAATACTTCCTGTACCAGGCAAAAAAAACCCACACTTGGATATGATGCCCCTGATTTAGTGCTGTGGGTAAGACAAATTAGAAAGGGGAGGACATCCATAGAATTCCAACATAGCTTGGATAGGAAGGGAGCTTGAAGATGATCCAGTTCCATCTCCCTGTCATGGATTGGAACACTTCCCACAAGTCCAGGTTGCTCATGATTTAAACTAAAGTTGAACCTTTCAGGTAACACAAATGTTGTGTTTGAGACAGCCCATGTCACCAATTCCTGCCCTGTCCCACTAAATCCAACCCAGCAGTCAGGTGTGGTTACCACACCACTTCCCAGAATATCCCAAATCCAGAGTCTCCTCTCCTGTGCTGACACCCACAGCCACTGGAACGGATCTTCCAGTGACCCATTACTGAAAACCTACACAATCCCCTCAAATTCCAGGGGATTTCAAGTTAACAGGCCAATTCCAGCCGGTCACTCAGTTGAAGGAAACGCTCCATTCCACAAACAAAGCAAATGCAAAATTCCAATGCCATTTGGATTCCCACTTCCTCAGCACAGAATAATCAGAGCACTGGGTACATTCCAGCTCTACCTTCACTCCTCTGGCCATCTGGAGACTCCCTCCCAGCCCCATCGTGCCTGTCATTCACCACCCAGGACAGCTGGGATATCACAAACCCTGGATACACCTCCAGCACTTCCTAGCCCAGCTCCGTTCCCGTCATCCCTCGGCTGCATCCCACCAACGCGCTTTCCGGAACTCTTCCACCCCTCCAGTTGGGCTCTCCCAGTTCCTACCACCCTCTCCCAGTTTGAGAAGCAGGATATCAACGACAGCAACAAATATCCAATGTGGATTCCTTATCCACGGCAACAGATGGAGACAGAGCAGAGAAGCCTGTCACTCACTGTCACATACGGGAATACTCACTGTGGAACTGTCACTCCACTTACCAGGTTCCCAGGACAGGAACATTCCCAATTTATTCCCAAAGATTCCTGAATTTAAACCAGGAGGTTTGGGGCTTTGCCCCTGCTTTGGAAATGAGGGAAATGAAGGAAGGCCTGAGACTGGAAAACCCACCAGAAAAAACTCTCACTGTGAGGACTCTTCAGGTTCGTCCCAGCACAGCAAATCCCAGGAACTGTTTTAAGATGCTGAAGATATGATCCAGCAGAGGAATTGGGAGGAACCGGAAGGCTGGAGTGCAAAGAGCCCTGAGACCACTGACCCCGGCTCTGTGACAGCAAGAACCCTCACACTCTCCCTAAAACTGCTGGAAAGAGCCAAACATTCCCAGGGTCTTGAAAGCTGAATCCCAGTACAAGCAGCCCCAAGCTCCCAACACTGAAATAAGGGAAGCACATGCACAGGGAGCCCCCTCAGAGCCGGGCAAGATCTAGGGAAGCAGGAACCTTACATGGCATGTGGTCCAGCCGCTGCGCATCCTTCTCTCCCAGAAGGGTATTTCAGGAAAAGTGCATATCCAGGGAGACAGGCATCACAAGCTCAGGAGGGAACAGAAAACTCTTCCTGCAGCCATTGAAAATCCCACTCGGCAAAGGGAAGCACGGCGTGGGAACTGGGATCTGCCTGCCGACAGAGCCGGGCATCATCCTCAGAGCAACTCCCTCCCTGCACCTCATTTATCCACCGGGAATGCCGAGAGCCAGAGGTCGTGACTCCCCCCTTCCACACCCCCCAGCACCCTCTGGAAGGAAGTGACATCATCCCTATTCTGAGGAGATTGTACGTGGATTGTGGGAAGGAGGACTGGGAGCGAGAGCGGGCGATGCTGTCAGAGATGCGGAGCCGGGAGAGGAGGAAAACCCTGGAGCGGCACAAACCTCCTCCCTTTTCCCACCGAGAAAGCGGGAGCGCTGCCGGGAGCCCTCGGACACAGCCATGGCATCGGGCTGGGAAAGGCTCCTGGCCACGGACTCTCCAGTGAATGGCCAGGGGGAGGGGACTTGGATGGGACACAAAAGGGACACACAGAGGGGGCCACCCCGGGCACAGAAAGGAGAGACTGTTCCAGAGGAGCCTCTCCCGGCCTTTCCAGCCGTTAATTCCTTGTGACATGCTCTGGGCTATGACAGGATGTGGGGGAAGGGGAGAATTAGCTGTCTGTAGGGAAAGGCTTAGGGAAAAGAGCAAGGGAGAAAAACGCTACAGTGAGACAACATTCCAGCTAAACCTCGGAGACTTAGGCTAATCCAACAGCCCATCCCATCTGACATGAGCCTCCTTAGGGAGAAGTACACCAGGAAATAAAGCTGAAGGAAAAAGGCTGTGCCTGGATCCTGCATGCCAGGAGCCCACCCACACCACAGCAACACCCCCAGAGTAACCCACTCTCTCCACCCAAATCCAGCCGGATTTGCTCCAAGCTCCCAGAATTGCAGATTCCCGAGGCACCCACACAGCCCAGTACTCCAACCCCCTGCAATCCTCATCCCTGCATCCACAGGCTCACAACCCCCTGCAATTCTCCACCCCTATATCCAAAGGTTCACAAACCTCTGTTATTCCCCACCCCTGCAAATCCCCATTCCTGCATCCACAGGCTCAAAACTCCCTGCAATTCTCTATCTCTGCAATTCTCCATTCCTGTATCCACAGGCTCACAACCCACTCCAAATTCCCAGTCCTGCATCCACATACATACAACCACCTACAATTCCCTATCCCTGCACCCACAGGTTCACAACCCCCTGCAATTCCCCATCCCTGCATCCACAGGCTAACTCAGGATACGCACTTCGATCACCCCAAAACCTCCCCTGGTTCCCAGCCTCCTGCTGTTCAGAGCAAAAGATGGGAGGCCAAACCCAGGCTGAAATCGGATCTAGGTCACAGCATGGATGCTGCATCCTGCTTTTTCACTCTGCAGGATAACAGACAGTTCACTTCCCTAACCAACAGAATTGTCGCCCCATCAATCACCCCAAAATACTTCCTTTCCTCACCAACATGTCCCACATGGAATACGGGCTTCCCACTCCAGGCTGGATCATTCCCTTGCAGCTCCCAGAACCCTTTCGTTCCCACCAAGCACTTACTGGACTTGACGGAAATCATCAATTCCAGCTTGGATCCAACCCCACCAGGCCCCATCCAGCTGTTCTGAAGGGTTTTAAATGAGGCTCTTTCTGTTTCTGAGTTGGTTTCTCACAATCTGGGAATTGTTCTCGCCTTCCAGGGAGAAGGGGGTGGGTTATATCCACACAGAATGTCCTGAAGCTGGCCAGAGGAATTTGCATGGAGCAGCTCTGCTCTGAAGCCAGGCTGGGAGAGCTGGGATGGCTCAGCCCAGCGAGGAGAAGGCTCCAGGGAGCCTTAGAGCCTCTTCCAGTGCCTAAGGGAGGGAGGAGGCATGGAACGGCTTCCCACTCACATGGTGTGAGTTTGGATTAGATATTGGGAAGAAATCCTTCCCTGTGACAGTGGTGAGGCCCTGGAATGGATTTTCCAGAGAAGCTTTGGCTGCCTCAAGCCTGGAAGTGACAAATCCCAGCTTGGAGCAACCTGGGATAGCGGGAGGTGTCCTTGTCCACAGCAGGGGGTAGAATGGGATGAGCATTCCATGTCCTTTCTAAACCAAACCATTCCAGGATTGTATACAAGAGGGGACAAATTCCACCGCACCAAAGGAAGGCGAGTCCTTTCTGCCTTTTCCAAGAGGCAGGAAGTATCTGCTGCAAGCAGTGCCTGCAGGAATTGCAGGGAAAGCTCTTCCCAGGGGGAAGAAGGCACAGCAGCTGCCGGAAGCTTGTGAGGAGAGCTCTGCCCTCACCGGAGGTGATTAAGGGAACAGACCCCTACTTTAAGGAATATTCCATGGATTCATGGAACATTTAAGAGCCATATTTATAAGCAAATCCCAGGCAGAGATCACTGGCAAAAATCAGTGGGTTTACAATTTTGGGATATCTTCATGGTTGCTTTGAAAATTCTCCTTGATAATCTCCCATTTTCCAAGGAGAATGGAATAAAATCAGTCAGCGGCAGAGCCAGGGAAGGAAGCTTGGAGACAGGAAAGGTTCAAAGAGCCTCCTGTGGCTTGGCACACTTTGGATGTGGCTCCCTCGGGATAAGGCCATGGCACCACAATCACCTCTGCAATGTCATTGGGACACAGCTAATGGGATCAGCTTGGATCTGGAACTCCAGCACTGCCCACTGACACAAATTCCCAAAATAATCTCGCAGTGTCAACAACTGACCTTCAAAACACAGGGAACAAGAACTTACATGGTTGGCCCACCAGTTTAGCCCTGAAACCCCGGAATAAATTCCTTGTAACTGCAATGGTGATGGACACAGGATTGGTGTAACCACTTCCCAGTTGGCCCAGCACTGATCTATCTCCATCCCACCTCGTTCCTACCTCAGACTCCTTCCCAAAGCCCCTTTGCCAAAAACACATCAAGGTGCATGTTCTCCTTGGTTAAATCCATCCCCTTTTTCCTAAACTCCAAACTCTCCTGCCTTGGGTAGAAACAGGTCTCATGAATCCCACATTTCCCCCAAACATGCACGACATCTCCTTTCTGTTACATTGGAAATTATTAATTTTTAATCAAGGAGACTCCGGAAAGCATCTCCTTGGCATGGACTTGACAGTGGCGTTTTCAGGAAAAATGGGACTGTCTTGCAAACCCTAATGGATTTAGTGCAAGAGGATGGGCAAATCCCAAAGGTGCCACTCCCAGCACTTATTCTCAGTTAGAAGCAGGATAAGGGATTCACTGAATCAAACAGAAACAAGAAAATTCTCCACTTTGGAATGAACCTCCTCCAAACAACTGGGACCAGTTCTCAGACTGTGCCCAGAGATCCCAGTCCAACAAACCAGTGACACAGCACATCCCAATGGTTTTTCCCACTGGCTTTCCAGTCACATCCATGCACCACCCCATGGGTCAGGATTCGTCCATAGCATCACTATTAAGGCTGGAACAGCCCTTCAAGATTGACTCCAACCATTTCTCCAGCACTTCCAAGGCCACCTCTATCCCATGTCCCCAAGTGCCACATCCACATGGCTTTTAAATCCCTCTGGGGATGAGGATTCCACCACTGGAGCCTGCTCCAATGCTTTAACTTTTTCCATTGAGGAATTTTCTCTAATATCCAACCTAAACCTCCCCTAGTGCAATTTGAGGCCATTTCCTCTCATCCTGCCACTTATTCCCTGAGAGCAGAGCCCAATCCCATCTGACTCCACCCTCTTGTCAGGGATTTATGGAGAGTGAGAAGATCCCTCCTGATCCTCATTTTTTGCACGCTGACTCCCCCAGCTGCTCCTTGTGATCCAAACCCTTCCCTGGACACGGTCCAGCACTTCCATGTCCCCCTTGGTGAAGGATCCACAGGGCTTCATTAATTCCAGACCTCAGCAACCATCCCTGGGCATAAAGGAAGAGGTTTGTAGGGATAAGTCCATCGAGACAGGGATCACTGTGAGACATTCCAGCCTCCCAAATGAAAGGGAGGATAATGCTTGGAAAGGGATAGAAAAGCCTCACTCACACACCTCTGAGATTCCCACGACTTTTCTCCTTGACCTTGACAAAAGCACACCTTAACTCCAGAGCTCCAGACTCATCAGCTTATGGAAAATCCAAAGCGTGCACAAACACCTGGCTGAGAAACACGGGAAGCCGCCACTTTTTCAGGAATCTGGGAGGGGAGAAGGAACTGTCACACACAATCCCAGTATGCTGCCAGGAACTGAGTTAAAAACAACCCCCAATCCTTGTCTCGATGCCGGCAGCTCCGCAATTCCACCCACAGTTTGTGCCAGCAGAGCCCACGGGCAGCTTCCCGACCGCTCCAAGCTCCGGCAAAAATAACGGCCAAGTTGCCACGGGGGAAAATGTAATAAATTCCAATTAATTTGGGATTTGAAATAGAACCCCACGTTCTACAGGGGAATAAAATCCTCTACAACAAGGAAAGCTTGGCTGGAATGGGGTAGGGAATGCAAAAGAAATACCTGGATGAGGTGATGGGTACAGCAATAAATGCTGCCAGCATCCCAAATCTGCTCCCAGGTGTGGAACAACAGCTCCCTGGATATATTTACTGGGAATCACCGATCCTTGGTTTTGCTGGAATATCCCACAGCTACACACAGAACTTGGTAATTCCTGGTTGGAAAGCACACGGCCTCTGAGTTATTTATAGCCAAAACTCCAAGGGCTGGATGAAGCCAGCCAGGGCAAATCCAAGAGGTGACCAGTAATTACACAAGGAGCATTTTGGATAGAGCCTCATTTCTTTAGGAAAAGCTATTTTCCACTACAATCCTGGCAAATTCCTGACAGTTTTACTCCACCCTGGAATGCTTATCAGCTCAGCCTAATTTTCAAAAAGCCAGAAAAAAAGCAGAAGGAGCAAATATCCAGGAGAGATATTGAATTCAGAGGCACATCCCTGCTCTGGCACATCTGGAAGCGATGCCTTCGGGAAAAGAGAGGAGAAGCCCAGTCATTCCAAAAAGGAATTGCCTCTCTCCCCTCCTGCAAGCAGCTTCTTGGCTCCCTAGTTTACACTAGTGGGCAAACAGTTTTCCCAATAACTTGACTCATTGCTTCAGGAATTCCCTGGGGATGAGTCACATGCAGGGAAAGCCACCGGGAGCGGTGCCGGGACCACCGCTGCCAACACGAGGAGAGCGAAAGAAGTGGGAGAACACAAAATCCCTGCCAAACTCGGGAAAACTGTGTGGTCAACACCATTCCTTGGCACTCCTTCCCTGCTCCCCCTCCCCACAAATGTGCTGGAGAGGAGAAGCGCATCCGGAGAGGCGGCTCCAGGCTCTGGAGCCGCAGGAATCGTCAGGGAGAGGTTCCCTCCACGTGCATTGCCAGCATAGGAGGGAAGGCTGGCTCTGCTCATCTCCCAGGAATGATCCTAAGGAATTTAAAGTAGTGATTATTTCCCTCCCTCCCAGCACCGAGGGGGAAAGAGAGACACACGTGGAATTTCAGGGTCTCCAGCTTCTTACTCTACTTCCTGATCACCAGCATTTCCAGTTTGGCCTTTTTTCTGTATCACGTCCCACAGCTTATCTCAGGAGTTTTGCCCTTCTCATATTCCACTACTAAGTGGTTAGGCAGGTACATACCTAGCTGCAAGTCTAAAATGCTGGGAATCAGGGCCATCTGGGAAGTTTTTTTGGGAATCTAAACCCAAATGCATCTTTTCTCAATAGAATTTGTCCTCATTAAACAGGGATCCTGGATTTGTGACATTTCCAGGCTCAAAAACCTTGGGAATGGCTTCAAACAGCCTAAACCTGACCTGGACATGACCTATTCCCATTTTCCTGATGCTGCCTGTTTATTTCCCTTACCGCGTCCCTGCTTGTTTCCTTGGCTGAGGACATGCCTGTACCCCACATTCCTAGAAATCAGCCTGGAAAGAGGTCATGGAGGTCACACTTCCCAAAGTCTAAGTGAAACTTCCAGTGGAAGCCACCAACAGCCTATTTGAGGACCTCATCCTGTGGGAGTATGTTCAAGAGGGAACATTCCTGAATGCTATGAATTCCCTGAAAATGCCATTTCTGTGCTTTGTCTTTTCCTGTAACTCCCCACAGCCACCCATAGTCCCACTTTCCAATATCTTGGAAAGCATTAATCTTGCACCTGATTAAGCAGAATCTGCTTCTTGGCCCCAATTCCAGATTTTTCCCAGCCTCCAGTGAAAACCAACATCAGGATACCCTGGAATCAGTTTGTCTGATAACTGGAATCAGTTATTTCTGCAAGCTCATTTGATAAACCACAACCTACAGGAATATTTATGGATTAAAAAACCAATCCTGAATTGATGTTTTTCCAGCAAGATCCTGTGAACTAATCATCAGCATCCAAAGGATTGCTGCTATCCAAGGGCTCCTTTCCACACTTCCCACTTTCACTTCCCTCTTTACCCTGGAAGCAAGGATCAAACACAAAAATCCTGTCTGGGGAAGGGCCAGGACAGGAACACCTCTATAGGTGGGAATTTTAAATGCACAACAGCAGAGAAGTGGGAATTTCAGCCCAGAAATGTTCTTGGCTCAGATATGGACATGGACAACATCCTCTTTCCCAAGCTCACAGGGAACATTTCAAGGCTAACTCTGGATTTCCAGCTGCAACTTCCCAAGAAATGTGCTTCTGCCCCTCCTATCCTGTGCCTTCCACCTCGCCACATGGGAATAGCCCTGGTAGGAAAAGAAACCATCAGGCTGAGCATTCCCAGTAGAAGAATCCTGCTTTATTCCCACCTGGAGAACAGACTTCTAAAGGAAGCTGCCAGTTCTGCCCCAGCTCCTGTAAAACTGCTAATTTCAGTGCAAATCCAAAGAAAGTAGGAGCAGGGAAGGAAGAAGGGAATGAGAAAGGGAGAGGCAGATTCCAGGTCTCCAGCTCACCCAAATGACAGCTTGAGAAAACTTTTCCTGCCTCAGTGCTTGCTCCTAAGAATAAATCACCCCTTCCAGGGCTGCAGGACCCCAGAATTCCAGCCCCCCGGGGACCCTTTGGAGCAGTTCCCTCCTTCCATACCGCAACAGCTCCTCTCTCATCCTATCCCAAAAAGGCCCATTTGTCCATTGGGAACATGGAGCTCACTGAGGAAGAGCACATGGAAAACCACCAACAGTCCAGCACATGCAGCTCCAGCTCTCTCCCAAGTTTATGGAATTAAGTCCCAAATTCCCACCCCGTGGAAATCAAATCCTGGGACTTACCAGCCTGCTTTTCCTCCACCTGGTGCTTGGGATAAAGATGTTGGAATCACCACAGGGAACAAAAAGCACTGGTCCCACACCTCTCCAAACCACCAGGACCAATGGACCAAATGCTTCCTTCTCCTTTTCCTAGGAATTCTTACCCATCCAGCGCTTCCCTAATGACAACCAAGCAACCTAGAACTGCAATCCTGAGCTGAATCCTGCCAAGCTGAACTCTCCAGACACTTTCTGAATCTCAGATTTGTGACGGAAAGCAGGAATCCTCTTTTCCTTTTGCTTATGTAAGCAAGGACGAATCAAGCCCAGGCTTCCCTGATCCTGTGTCATATTTAAGCCTTAAATATATTTATTTTTCCACATTCCCTTCTCCTTGGACACTCCAGGAGCTGCATTTCCAAATCCCAGCATACACATCCCTCCTCCTCACCACCTACAGCCTGCACGTGGAGCTGATCCGCAGTTTCTCCAGGCCCTCGGGATCTGCGCTCTCCTGGCAGCCACAACACCCATCCCTCCCCAGCAGGGATCCAGCCCTGCCCACTGCTCCCCAGGGACACCCAGGAGACAGGGATTTAGTTTCAAGCTCAGGAATGATTTAATTCCATAAGGCAGTTTTACATCTCCTTCATTTCCACAGGTTTTCCAGCTCTGACTCCTGGAATTACTCATACATATTTACTCCAAGTTTTTCCTGCTGACACAGATTCCTTGTGCCTGCTTCTCCCTGTGGATTCATCACTACAGATCCTGGAGCTGGAACTGCCATCTCTACTCTCCAATACCCGGCAAACTTGGTGCCACAGGAAGCACAGCCACACATTCCTTGCTGCAGCCATGGCACAAGGAATCTCCTCCTGCTTCCATGCTTATTCCCTAATTGACACTCCTGGTGTCTCCTTGATACACTGACCTTGCTCAGCCCGGAGAAGGGAAGGCTCCAGGGAGACCTTGGAGCTCTTTCTAGCACCTGAAGAGATTCCAAGATTGCCGGAGAGGGACTTCAGATAAAGGCATGAAGTGACAGGACAATGGGAATGGCTTCCCACTGCCACAGGGTGGAATTAGATGGGATATTGGCAAGAAATTCTTCCCTGTCAGGGTGATGAGACCATGAATTTCCCAGAGAAGCTGTGGCTGCACCATCCCTGGAAGCGTCCAAGGCCAGCTTGGCTGAGGCTTGGAGGAACCTGGGCTAGTAGAAGGTGTCCCTGCCCATGGCAGGGGGATGGAACTGGACCACATTCCAGATCCCTTCCATTCCAAACTATTCTGGGATTTTTCTCCCTGTTACCACCACTCTCCATGTTTCCATACCCTCCTTGCTTTCCCTTGTTACAGGGGAGTCCTTCAGCAGAGCCTGGAAGGAGTTTGGAGAGTTGTCACTCCAGGGACACTGTCCCTGCCTCTCAGCCACCAGCTCCAGAGCCAGAATTCATTTGGATAAGCTGGACAAGAGGGAGGTGAAAGGAGGTGAGGCAGAAGCAGAGACCCCACGTGACAAGAGCAGAGCTGCAGCTGAAGAAATCCCTGGAAAAGCATTCCTTGGCTCCAAGCAGCTGTGCAGGCACAAAGTGAATGGCACAGATTGGAACTGACTGTTCCTAACAATTGGTTATACCACAGAAAACCAGGAACAATCCTTCCCAAGCAAACAGGGAGCAGGACAGATGAACTGGCCACATGTGGGAATGCACCAGTTCTGGAGCTGGGGAATGCCAGACTATGGCAGGAGGTAACCAGAAGCAGCAGGAGATGATCCAGAACCTAAATCAACCATTTGATTCCTAAAATACAGATAGGAGGATCCAAAAAAATGAAATTAATGTTCCTCGTAAAACTATCCCTAATTCCAGATGGCTTGGGTAGCAAGGGACCTTAAGCTCACCCCATTCCAGCCAGCCCCTGCCACGGGCAAAGACACCTTGTACTATCCCAGGTTGTTCCAAACCTTGTCCAACCTGGCCTTGGACGCTTCCAGGGATGGGGCAGCCACAGCTTCTCTGGGAAATCCATTACAGGGCCTTGCTGTTCCCACTGGGAAGCATCTCTTCCCAATATCCCATCTATCCCAGCCCTCTGGCAGCGGGAAGTCATTGCCATTGTCCTGTCACCCAGGCCCTTGTCCCAAGTCCCTCTTCAGCTCTCCTGGAACCCCTTTAGGCTCTGGAAGAGGCTCTAAGGTCTCCCTGGAGCCTTCTCTTGTCCAGGCTGAACATTCCCACAATCCCAGCCTGTACTCAATCCATGTCTGAATTGAACAGGAAAAACATCACCTTTCCTGCAGCACATCCCAGCAGGATCATCTTCAGGGCTGTACCTGGATTTCCCACCTGGCTGCTGGACATCCTGGATCATGGCCAGGTGATCCCAATCCCTCTCTACTGAACTCAACACCTCCGCAGCTTTTGGAAAGCAAAGGAAAGCAATTCCATTTTTCCAAAGACAAACTGAGCTCAAATCTTGTCCAGGGAAGTTGGCAATCCTCAGAAAATGGGGAGGATCCCTGCTCCAACAGTGCAGGGACGCATTTTGCAATTGATTTCCCCTCCTCCAGCAGACACAAATTCCAAACGAATTTCACACTCGAATTTATAATCCTAACAGGATTATAAGGAAAAAAAGCTGTTCATTGGGATCTACTTCAGGACAAGCTCCTGGCTCTGAGCCCAACCAGTCTGAAGCTGCTGGAAAAGAAATTCCTTTTTCCTCTCATTCCCGAGGCAACGCGTGGCCATCCTGGTAATTAAATGGAGTGCCTTTGCAGAGATTCCTTCGGCAGGATTTGTCCAGGTGTGGATTTTTCCTGCTTTCCTTTAATTATCTTATAATTAACCATGAAGCATCCAATCATCCAGAGCTTTTTCAATTAAGCTTCAAAAGGAAATGCCTGGAAGAGCTCTTGGTGGGAATGTTGTAATCAGCTGGGAAGAGATCACAGGCACCCGAGTTGGGGTTTGGTGACTCATTCCGTTATTGCCAGGACAAGTGAACTTCCAAAGACAGAAAAAATTCCTTTATTCCATCTTTTTCACTTCACATCCTCATTCCTGATCAGAGCTCAGCTGGGAGCAATATGATATTGTAATTAACACAGTTCATTAAAGAATAATAATCAAGCTCTGAAGGATCAGGAATTATCCCTGCCCAGGTCCGACTCTTCTCCATCCCAATCCTGTGCCTCTTTTTGCCTCAGTTCCTTCCCTCAGCCTTAAATTCTGAGCACAGGCACAAGCTGAGATCTCCTACAGTTCTCTTCTGGGCAGCAAGGGAAAATATTCCCAGTCTTTTTGATAAGGAATAACAGGAATTTTGCCTGCATCCTTGTGGAGATGTTTTGGGATCGCACAGCCCACGGGAGAGATAAATTGTCCTCAAATGCCAGTCTGAGATTTCTGTGTGTCCAACAGCACAGACAAATGGATCATGGAATTGTTCAGGTTGGAAAAGCCCTCCAAGATCATCTAAAATTCCCCAGTACTGCAAAGGCCACCACCACTATCCCAAGCGCCACATCCATGCAGATTTTCAATCCTTCCAGGAATGGGGATTCCACCACTGGAGCCTGTTCCAATGCTTTGCAACCCCTTCCATGAAGGAATTTTCCCTAGTATCCAACCTAAAACTTCCCCTGGCACAACTCAAGTGTCACTTGCCACCTGCCTTGTCAGATGGCTCTGATTTTTTTTTCAAAATACCATGAGAATTCCAAAGGTCTCTTGGAGAAGGGATCTCTTGAGTGCTCCTAACAGCTCCCAGAATTCCAGGAGCTCACACACCTTTCCAGCCAGGTTCCTGACAGTCTTTCCCACATTCCACATACAACACACCCTCTCCAGTGGGGAAAAAAGAAATCAATCAACGTCTCCCAACTGCTGACATGTCCATTTTTGCAACCTCCCATGGATATTTAAGGATTTATGAAGATCCCATGGATATTGAATAATTTTATTTTCACTGCAAAGAGGGAAACACAGACCCAGGGAATATCCAGCTCCAGCATCCAGCCTGGAATTGTCCAGCACAGGATGAACCAAGCATTCCTTAAGCTGGAAAAACTCCAGGTCCACAGGTTTCTTCCTCCCTCCACCATATTTTTGCTCCCAGTTGGGATCGGTGTCCAGCAAAAAAGCCCAAATGATCCCTCTGGAGTAAGGGAATAAGGTTATGGAATGACACTAGGAATAATTCCTCCCTCAGTTACATGATTTCCTGGCCAGAATTTTCAAGGTGTTCCAGCTCCCAGCATGAAGCTGGAAAAGGTAAAAAGGGATGACCCCGTCCCTTTCCATGAGGAAGTTTTAAATTCCAGCACCAGCAGCCCACACATCCCTTCTTCCCTCTCTTCTTCCCTCTCTCCCTGATAAGCCAGGAAGGAGACAACACAGCAAAATGGGAAAATTCAGTGTTTCCACCAGGAAATCAGCAGGGGGAGGGGGAGGGACAATCCAGGCTCTGAAATGTGTTGGGATAAAACCTCACCTCTGCCCTCATCCAGCTCTTCCCAAGTCCACCACAGGGTTTAGCATTACTAGGATGGGAGCCAAAGAATCCAGAGGTAAACATCCAAGAGAAAACAAGGAGGGAAGGGATTGGAATCACTGGAAGAGACCAGTAGGAGCTGCCTCTTTAACACCCCTCCCTCAGCTGTCAGCACCCAGGAATCCCATTCCTGCTCCGGGCTGCCAGCAGGCTGACCTCTGGAGAACACAGATCCGTCCACCAGCAGCACACAACTCACCCCTTTTCCCTCCTACAATGATCCAACACCCCCATTTCAGGGAAATCTGAGGCACAATTCTGTGATTTTCTGCAGGGAAGAACAGAAGCTCTGAATCCCCCACGTTTCTGGGGTGGGCTTTTCCCCCGCTCCAGGAGGAAGATGAAGTCATGCTCCCAAAATAGTTCCAAGGAAAAAGGCTCCAAGGAAGAGAGAGCTCCCCTTTAACAGGAGAGCTGAAACTTCCCTGCCCTCCAAAGGGACAGATGAATTCAAATTCCATTCTGCAGCACTGGAAACATGGAAAACTGAAGTATTAAAGTACCAAGTCATAATTAATAACAGCCACTAATTAATGGAAAATCCAAATTTAGGGGGAAAAAAAGACAACCCCATTAATATAAAATAAGCGATGACAACCTTCAGGCAGAAGTCCCAAATCCCAGATTTATGACAAATTAAGGGATTGGATCCCTCAGGCAAGAGTCCCAGATGCACTGACCACAACCCAGCCATGGTGCAGTGGCAGAGCCCTAGGGAAGCTCCCACAGGGAAAAACCTGCACAGCTGCTTCAGTCAGGATCCCAACACACCAAAACCCAGGCCCTGTCCCATGGCAGGTGCCTGTTTTCCATTGGATTTGGCTGGAAACTCATTTAAAAACCACAGTTCTTCCTTAATTGACCTCTCATCTTTTTCCCGTTTCGATTTTGTAAGTGAACTTTGGGACTGCAATTCCTCTTCCCTCACACAACGCAGCGGTTTTCCTGAATTTCACCCACCCCCAGCCTTTCTGAGCACACATGGGGCAATATTCCCAGGAAGAGGCATGCAGACAGGACTGGGCAAAGTCCCATATTCCTTGGGAGCTACTTAAACAACAGCTGCACTGGGGAAATAGAAACCAGATTTCTCTCTCCTGAATATCTTACCTACTTCCAAGGAGGTGGGAAAAGCAGATTCAGGAACAGCTCAGCTTGGAAAACTCATCCTAAGGGGGTTCCTAACCCTGCTCCACAAGCATCCAGAATCCAGGGTGGTCTTTTTGCTGCCCCCCTCCCTAAAAAAAGGAGCTCTGAGCTGCTGAGTCAGCAAAACAACAGCAGGGTGGATTCGGGCATCTCCTTATCCAACTTGTAATTAACTCCGAGGTCACGGAGCAGCCTGGAATGGAAAAACTCGGAGTCAGGACCCAACTGGGAGAGAAGGAATCTTGGTTTCCCACTTAAGTCAGAAATCAAATCCCTTTCCTACCTTTCTTGACAAATCTTCTTATAAATGAGAACTCCAAGCCTTGCAACTCCCTGTTCCCATAGGAACATGAGAACTTCCAACCTCATCTCCTTTTCCAAGAGCAGCAATGCCTAATGGAGCCTCGGCAGCTGGAATATTATAAATACTGGGAAAGGTAAAAGAACACTTCTCTTATTTCTCCTCCAAAAAGGGAGCAGCAGCCACAGCCCCAGGGGCCACCAAGTCCTAAATTCCTTCCTTTTCCTCTCCCCTAATGGGATTTGTCACATTTTCTCCCCAAAAAAAGCCAGAGTTTCAACAAAAACTTCAATTTGAAATGCAAATTCCTTGGACAAGCCTTGTAGTCAGGTGTTAGGAGCTGAGCAAACACCAGGACAGCTGTCTAAAGTACAGAGCAACAAACGGTCACGTTGTCTGGGAACAGGATCTGCTTCTCCAGGCCTGGACAACCAGGAATTCCAGTATCACACCCTCTGGCCCAGCACCTTTTACCTCTGGACACTGAGGCAGCAGATCCATCTGCTTTCATCCTAGCCATGTAAAACTTCCAGGCCCTGACACACTGGAATGGTGAAAGCATTCCAGAAGGAAAAGGGGATTTGCTCCCACTCTCCACCTAACAAACTTCCCTAAATATTAACAAAACAGCACCTGCTGGAAGAACGGAAAGGCCAACTCACTGTTTTTCAGGAATGTTGAGCCCCCGTGCTCCAGAGCAGAGGCTCCAGGGCTGTGTTCTCCATGCCAGGCAGGAGGGAGTGTTTTGGCCCAGCCCCAGGGAACTCAGAGCCGAGCAGTTCGCCAAACAAATCCACGTTAACATTGGGATTTTGGTGTCATAAATCAGGTGCTTTCAGGTGAAAAGGTTCCGGATTGCTCCGACCACACCCTTCCACGCTTTTTGCACTCCAAAGGGCAGCATTTCCCAGCTCTGGCACACAAAAGGCAAAATCCTGCAGCTACAGGAACAGGAACCAGGATGAGTTCTTCCCATTCCATCTGGTCTTCCAAACCCCCACCCCAGCTAGGCTTTTCTGTAATGAGAAGCCTCATTTCTTAGCAGTGGGAAGTGCCCCTCATTCTCCTCAATACACATCCTGCTTCCAAGTGTTGTTCAATTAAGAGTTAACACGGAAAGAAAAATTAGGAGAGCACCTGGAAAACAACAGATAAATACAATGGCAGCTGGGAACACCAAGGACAACAGGAGCTGGATTCCAGTGATCCCTGTGGGTTCCATCCAACTTGGGATATCCGATGATTGACTTGTCCATTGCGCAACATCCCACGGTTTTAAGAGGATAATTGGCTGAGGACAGTCCAGGATCCTCAGTGTTGGAGAGATTCCCACGTTCCCTTGGGCGACTCCGCCTTTTCCTCAGCCTGCCCAGGTGACACCTCCCCAGCACCTCGTCCACCCGGTTGGAGCTGCCACGGAACGCTGAACTAATCCGACCCTTGGGATGAGCATCCAGTGAACAAACACAGCGCATTCCCTTCCGCTCTCCTGAGCCAGAAGGATTTGGGTGAGCCCGGAGTCATTAAAAGCCACCTCGGATCAGTTCCGCTGCCTGAATTCCCCTCAGTGTATCCCAAAAACCCGGAACCGTGGGTCCTTACTGGGCTCGTGGATGTTGCGATTCCAAAAGTTCACTTCCCTGTCCTGTCACCCTCCAAGAGAAGGAAAATCTGGCAGGATTATCCCCCTGAGAACCAAACTAAACCTCGTGTGTCTCAAGGAATAAAGGCTAAATGTGAAAATCCTTGGAGTTCCTACCCAGAAATGGCTGGAAAGCAGGGTTCCAGGCCGTTCCAGGGAGCAAACATGCAAGGAGGACATGGACACAAAACATGGGTTATGGTATGAAGGACATGGGAAAAGTTGGGAACATCAAATCCCTCAGGAGTGCCTGGCCTGCACATAGAGAATCACGGAATTGTTAAGATTGGAAAAGACTTCTAGGATCACCAAATCCAACCCACTACCCCATGCCCCATGCCCCAAAGTGTCACATTCACAAGGATTTTAAATCCCCAGGAATGGGGACTCCCAACAGTCCCTGCTGCCCTGGGCAACATCTTCCAGTGCTTTACAACCGATTGCCCCATGCCCCAAAGTGTCACATTCACAAGGATTTTAAATCCCCAGGAATGGGGACTCCACCAGTCCCTGCTGCCCTGGGCAGCATCTTCCAGTGCTTTACAACTGATTCCACAAATAATTATTCCCAATATCCAACCTAAACCTCCCCTGATGCAACTTGAGGCCGCTCCCTCCTGTCCTGTCATTTGTTCCCTGGAAGAAGAGCCCAATCCCACCTGGCTCCCCCATCCAGGCATGGAGCTGTAGGGAATGAGAAGTTCCCCCAGTCCTCCTTTTTCTCCAGAATAAAACACATCCTGCAAACTCACACGTTAGATAACAGAGAAACTTCCAACATCGGCATGCTCCTGATTTCCCTCCCCAAATTCCTGCTCCCCACCTCACAAGGGAATTTCACCAACTCTGCCAGTATTCCCAGGAGGCTCCACACTTACTCAGCCGCCCATTCCCGAGCATTTTCTGCAGCTTCCCACGTGCTTTTCCCACCTCCCAGCTCGCCTCTCCTCATTCCTCCGCCCTCATCCAAGGGGAACACAAAGTCAGAGCAAGGCCCCAGAGAGTTCCAAAATTCTCCTTGCCAGCTGGGATTCCATAAGGCAAACAGTTACATGCAACAAATTCCTTTATCTCAGGCTCTATCAGGCCTTGGAATAACCATGGATAACACTGGATTTGGGGATTTGCCCATTTCCTACTGAGCTAAATTTGATTATGGCACTGGAGGTATTCAAACAAGCTCAGGGAGAAAATGGCATCCCTTCTTTTTTTTTAAGGGCCAAAAGACTCTTTTCCAAAAGCAACAAATTGATCCAGGAATAGCCACAAAATTTAGAGGGAAGAAGGTTTTCCAGACAAAGCAGCCTGTGGCTTCCCGCAGAAGTTTTAACACCACAATTCCACAAAGGGAATTTTGCCCCTGGATTTATCAGTGAATTTTGAGGAAAGCTCTAATCCTTCCAGTTTTGGAATATGGATGCCTCTTTTTCCACTAGAAAATAAGGGAGAACTGACAAAGGTAGAGGGAACAGCAATCTCACAGAGCACAGAATCTCTCCATGAAATTTTCCCTTATTCCCTACTCTATCCAGGGAAGAAAATGAGCAGCACAAATCACAAATTCCTGTTTTTATGGGAAGTTTTTCTTCTTCCTCTGACAGGGCATATGTTTTCCCCTCTCCAAGGAAAAATCCAGTTCATCCCTGAATGCTCTCATTTAGGGAAATGCTGGTTGTCATTAGCGGATGCTCTGGTGCCATGGAGATGGTGACAAACAACTGAATCAGACGGAAAAAACCCGGAGTCACAAAAAGGGGAATGTGCTTCCAAAGGTTAAACGTGGCCCAGAGGTAAATGAAGAACATTTATAGGATCTGGATATCACCAAGAAATAGGGTGCCCAGGGAAGCTGTGGATCCATGGAAGTGTCCAAGGCCAGGTTGGATGGGGCTTGGAGTTACCTGGGATAGTGGGTGAGTTTTAAGGCCCCTTCCAACCCAAACTGTTCCAGGATTCTAATAATGAGATCCAAGCAGAGCAGGATAAACTTTTTTTCAGGACAACCCCCAGCTGACTGAGATGCTGGAAGCTCCTAAGCAGCACCTGCCTTGTTCTGATTTTCTGGGAGGTGGAACAGTTCATTTCCCACAGGAGAAAACAGCACCAATTTGCAGGATCGTTTAGCAGACCCAATGGGAAAAGCCAAGCCTCCAGAGGCTCCCAGTTTGGAGCTGACATCCATATTCCAAAAATACATCCAGGCTGTGTCAACACCAGGGATATGGGCTGCAAAGACAAGCCATGACAGAATAATAAATTTCACCCCAAAGAATGCAGAACTGTGAAAATTCCAAATTCCAACAGACATGGAGCAGCAGGACACATCCAAATGGGAACCTTCCAGGGAAGAAAAGCACCTTTCAGGAAAGAAAGGGCTGAATTCCATCCCAACCTCCCCATTTTCTATTTGGTGCAATGAACTATAATAGGAATGTCCTGAATTTTCCTGTTTCTTCCCATTATCCAGTTCAAATGTTTTAAGGTGGCCTGAGGGATTCAGCATTTTATTCCAAAAGAACAAGGATAAGGATCCTGTCCTGCAGCCTGCCTGGATGTAAAATCAAGATCACTCAGATCTGTGGGGATAGTAAAACCTCCAGGCCAAGAAATCCCAAGGAAACATGTTCCAGAGGAAAAAAAGTCGTGGAAAATGCTCATTTAAGGTGGCATTCCCATATCTACTGATGGCTATGAGTGAATTGCACTGGGATATCTGCCTCTGACTCCTGAAATGGCAAGTGAAAAACACCAGGAAAACTTGGAATTGAAGGTTCTAAATTACATCTTGTATCCTGTTTTCAGGGGAAGATTCCTACTGAGCTCAAAGCCAGCCCTGAAGAACCCACTTGTTTTAATTCCACACCAAGGGAACAGGCAGGAACCAAAATCTCAGCTGGAAGGGAATGTAAAGCCAGGAATTGCCACAGATCTTTGAAGAGGAGCTCAGAAGGCTCCTCAAAGAGAGGGAGAAATGCCAATGGATGGGGCAGGATGAGGATTTTCAGGGACAAGGGCAGTTAAGGAAGGATTTGAATTAAAGAAGAAACTCCTGGATTAAGAGCCCAGGACAGAATTCCTGACAGCCTCTGCCTGCCGTGCAGATTTCCAGCTCCTGCTGCAATGAAAAGGAAAATAATCCAAAGCTTTTTTATTTCATCTTTCCAAAGAAATCCAGAGGTAAGGGATCCATGTGCCTTCCACTGGAAAGAGTGGAAGCAAGGAAAGGAGAAAGAAGGAATGCCTGAAGGTCCAGGGCACATTTTTCCTGAAACTCTGTGGGAATTACTTCCTGTATCCAAAATCCCTGCTAGGGTCCAGCAGCATTTTTGTCCATATTCCAGGGCAGGATATTCCTCAGTAGGGCAAACTTTCCCATTTTTTACCAAAGCCTGGAAGAATATTCTAATTTCTTCCATTTTCAAAGTTCCAAGCTGGGCAGGTGCTGCACCTGGCAAATTTTCCAGGATTTTTTCCCTGATTTCTCCTTAAAAATCCACACAATAATGTATAGAAACACACCTAAATCAACAATATCACGCATGAAATAACAAAAATATCAGCTCCAACTAGCCTGGAATGAAGAGCCTGATTGACTCCTATCTATCCCAGCAGGAATAAACATCCCGTCGCTCTCCGCAGATCCCACAAAAGTCCATTTGTCACACTTCCCATGGCACAAAGGCCACTTTCATCTGCTCCCAGCTCCTGAAAAACTCCAGCCCTGCAGCTCCAAGAGCAGATTAAAATGGTTTCACTCACCCCATCTCAACTGCTGTGTCTTTAACTGGAAATTCCTCAAACTCCAGGGCTCAATCGAGCTTGGGATGTTCTTATTCATCAGCTGGATCACTGTTGGGAGCAGAGGTGGAACCAAGGGTCATTTATTTGGGAAAGATGGAATGGGAGGGGAGGAAAAGCAGGCTGCAGGCTCCCCAGAAAAAAGCTGCGTGGTCGAGGGGAGGTATGAAGGCTTAATTCCCCAAAAGAAAGTCTTCAGACAGGATAGGGATGTTTGGGACAGAAGAGAATTCCTGCTGGTTTAGTCCAAGGAAGTTTCATAAAAGACAGCCAGGCCTGGGAATGACTGGAAGCTTCTCCAAACTCTTCTCCATCCAAAACTGAGCAGCTTCCCAAGCTTTACACCCTCCAATCTGAACACTTCTCCTCCCTACCATGCTTCCAGCTGCCTGGAAAAGACTCCCAAAAACCAAGATTATGCCACTTTAAGGAAAAATTTCTAAGGCACACAAGCTGCAAATCCTGATTTTGCAAATCCATACAATGATACGGCAGCTCCGAAATCCAAGTGACCTCATTTGGAGCAGCCAGCTCTCAATTAATTAACTTCCAAGGGGAGGGAGAGCAGAAGGAGCAGGACTGAGATTCCCACACAAAGTTCAAAAAAAAAAAAAAACAACCCCCAAGCAGTGGGGTTTTTTTGGTTGCTGTAATTCTTTGTCCAGGGAATTTTAACAAAGTTTCCAAAACGTAGGATTTTTTTTTTATTCCTCACATTTTTGGTCATTGGGAGGAGCATTTCCACCCTTCTCACTTTCCCTCCTGGCACAGCACTTCCCTTAAATCCCATCATTGCACAACTGCTCCTTCCCAGCCCTCTGGAAAGGGAACGGGTGGACACAGCCCAGAGAAGTTTCCCTTTCTCACCACCCTTTTCCCAGCAACCACAGAGGGATTTACAGCATTCCCTGTCTCCAGGATTTGGATCTGGCTTTGCAGGTAGCAGGCAAAAAGTGCCCAGTGCCTTAATTTAAATGGGAATTCGGGTCAAATCAGGATATTTTTAGGTCAGCACTGACAAAGTCAGTACCTGCAGTACATAGTCCATATCCTTAAATCCCTGATTTTGACCCTCCAGAGTAAAATTTTGGAGAGCAGAGCTGCCAACTCCCAAATTTCCAATTTAAATTCCCATTTAAAGGGGGAATTTTATCCTGCTCCTTGCTGAAGGGTTTTGGCTGCAGAAATTCCAGGTTATTTGTATCATTTACCACGTAACCGATGCTTTTCCAAGTCTCTTGTCCCTGTTGGGCATTCCCAACCCCCTCAGCCATTCCCACTCCAAGCTGGCACGGCTGGAATTTCCCCAGCAGTTTTAAGACCCCCGTGCAACTTTTATGACCCTGAAAACCAACACCTGGCACAACAAACACCTTCCCCCAGCTCAGGTTTCCAACTTGGAAAGCTTCTTCCAGCAGCGTCCACAGGATACACACTTCAGCCAAGCCAATGCCAGAATCACGGAGAGTCCGAAGCTTTCCAAGAGCCACTTCCCACAATTTCATTATCTCCCATTTAAGAACACTCAGCCTGACCACAAAAACTCGGATGCTTCTCCCTCTCCAGCCAGAAGGCTGCAGCAACTCATCCCCACTAAGTTTCATCCAGGGGGAGATGAATATTCCCACCTTGGAATACTCCTTTCCTTTAAAACCATTCCCCAGAGTTTTGCTGTTTTCATGTCCCGGGCTTCTATATCCCACCTTGGTGAATCACTGTGTGATTTCCCACCTGGAGCAGGCTCTAAGGACCACGGCGTGCACCAGGCTCGGCAATCTCCATTCCCATACTCCCAGTGCCAACTGAAGCCTGTCCCAAATACACCAGCAGGTACTAATTCCCAGAATTGGGCACAGCGGGAATTCTGGCTGAGCAGCCTGGCAGCATCCCAGCTCCAAGATCTCGGAGCGACATCTCCCTTACTTTTATAAGGATATCTCGCTTCTGCAGCTGCCTGCGATCCTAAATTTGGGAATTTTACGGCCACGGCTCAGCATCCGCCCGCGTTGCTCAAGTCAGGTACCATTCCCTGCGGGAAGTAATAAAAGCTGGGAGCAAGAATCCCTGTGTCACACCCACACCGAAGCTTCTTCTCCCTGGACATCCAGCAGCACCGCTCCCGCCTCCCGCCGCACGATCCCGAATCCCAAACGGCGGGATCACCTTCACGCCTCGCACCTGCCCGGGGCAGGATGGCGCCTTGCCAGAGGCGCAGGTGGAAGCCCACCGCTTCCCAGGGGGCGCAGGCCACATGGAGCGGGGCCCTCCCGGCGGGAACGCCGCGCTTCCTGCGGGATCCAGACCCCTCGGGCGGCACGGGCCTGCAGCCCAGCGGGGCGGGGGTCGGCGGCGGGCGCACCCCCGGCCCTGCCAGCGCCCTCCCGGCTCCCCCGCACCTGCCGCAGCGCCGGCCCCCGCTGCCGCGCCGTTCCCATCGCCGTCCCTCACCTCGCTCCCGCCGCCGCCGCCTCGGGAGCGCCTCGGCCGCCGCCGCCTCCTCCATGCCGGGGGCCCTGCGGCCCCCGATTCTCCAACGCCGCCTCCGCCCTGCCGGGGCCGCCCCCGCCTCGCCGGGGCCGCCCACTGCGTCAACTGCGTAAGGGCCGCTACGCAACCTGCGGTCGCCACGGCAACGAGGGGTGCGGGGCGCGGCGGCGCCGCCTGGTGGCGCCCGGCGGTAGCGCCACGGGGCGGGGCAATCCCGGGCCGGCCGCGGATTCCAGCGGGGAATTGTCGCTGGGATCCAGGGAACGCCGCCTGCTGCGGGCAGGGGCCTCTCCTGGGCCGGTGCTCACCTGCCCTACCGATATCATCATGGAAAAATCCCACTGGAATGACGGAAGGGTCCCACAGGAACCAGTTCCCTTGGAAAAGACGTCCAGGAGCACCGAGTCCAGCCTGTGACAGTCCCCACCTTGTCACCACCCAGAGAGCACTGAGTGCCACATCCAGTCACTCCTTAAACACCTCCGGGGATGGGGACTCCACCACCTACCTGGGCAGCCCCTTCCAGTGTCTCATCATCCTTTCCATGAAGGAATTCCTTCTGGTGTCCAACCTGAACTTCCCATGGCACAAGTTGGGGCCATTTCCTCTTGTCCCATGCCTTGTTCTCTGGGAGCACAGCCCGGCTCCAACCTGCCTCCCCCGCAATCAGGGAATTCAGGGAGCAATAAAATCTCCCCTCAGCCACACCTGGGGCTCTCCCAACATCCCTTCCCTCTGGAAAACTTCCCAGCACAGCACTGCGGTCTCCCTCATGGAGACGGGTCTGGCACGCTGCTTTCAAGCAATGCTTTCCTCTCAGGAAAAAATGTTCCCAATAAAGATGGAGAGAGCCTGTTCACGAGGGTATGGAGTGACAGGAAAAGAGGGAATGGCTTCCCACTGCCAGAGAACAGGGTTAGATGGGATACTGGGAAGAAATTGTTAGACCCTGGAATGGATTTCGCTGGGAGCCTATAAGAAAGATGGAGAAGAGACTATTTACAAGGGCCTGGAGTGCCAAGGCAAGGGGGAAAGGTTTTAAACTGCCAGAGGGCAGGGTTAGATGGGATACTGGGAAGAAATTGTTAGACCCTGGAATGGATTTTGCTGGGAAGTTGTGGCTGCCCCATCCCTGGAAGAGTCCCAGGCCAGGTTGGACCAGCCCTGGAGAAACCTGGGATAGTGGAAGGTGTCCCTGCCCATGGCAGGGGGGGCTGGAACTGGATGAGCTGGAAGGTCCCTTCCAACCAATCGCCCTCTTCCCAAAAAAACCCTGGCGAGGATGGACACACCACAACAACAATCCCGTCTGGGAGGAAGGACAGCGATTCCCATTGAACACGGCGGCTGCCATCATCCAAGGACACAACTTAGATGCTCCTACTGCAAAAAAAAAAAAAAAAAAAAAAAAAAAAAAGGCATTAAAAAAAAAAAAAAAAAAAAAAAAAATCTCTGTCCCAGAAAAGCTGATCCAGCAGGGAATAGCAGCACATTCCTCCTTAAAGCAAGTGGAGCAGCCTTCGAATGGTCTGCTGGGTGATATCACCCTACCTGGGAAATAAAACAGCCTGACAGGGGTGGAAAAACATTCAGGAAAGGCTTTGAAGCTCCGGAATTCATTTGTGCCGAGGCCTTTGTATCCTGTTCAGGCAGAAAAATCCCCCTCACGCTCATTCCGAGTCCCTTTATCTTCCCAGACAGGTGCAAAGTGGCTCCGGTTTGGATGAAAAGCTGCTGCCAAATTTAGCATTCCAACAAATCGTTTCATCCAGCCTGTGGCTCTTCCAAGGTCTCCCTTCCTCACGATCCGCTCCCGGCCAGGCAGGCACCCCTGGAAGCCCCAAAACCTGGAGCAGACAGAGGGAAGAAGCTCAGGAAGACTGGAAATTACTCTTTTATTCAGGAAAATACAATCGGAAGCCGTCTGAGGCTTTCCAAGGCGCGGTATAGAGCACATCCCAGCCCTGATCCTGCCAATTAAGGGACACAAGGCGATTAATCCGATACAGCTCAGGATTTCTGCCTTCCAGCAGCTCCAGCTGCCCGTTTCCAGCCTGGCTCCACCGAATTGCAAGGGCCAGACTGCATTCATAGCCCAGCTCCAGGGTCGGGATTCTTCCCAGTGATCCCCAGGGCTCCGCTGCCTGACTCCTGTATGGCACTGACACCTTTACAGGAAATTTTGGAATGTTTTGGATAAACTGGATGCCTTCCAAAGCATTAAGGGGAGGATTAATGCCCTCAGAAATCCCATTTTTTTTCCCCGCTGTCATGACACGGAGGGCGGGTGGCGAAGCATTTAAGGGAATTAAGGAATTAATTTGAGCCTGTCACAAAAGACATAATTTTCCATGATTTTCGCATGGATCTGTCCCCACCTCCAACCTCTGGAGCAAATCCATTCATTTCAGAGCTTCCCAGCCTGTGGGAAAGGGTTGAGTTTGGGTTTAAACGCCTGGGGAAATGGTGTGGTGATGTACACACATTCCTGGGAATCCTACACCTTTACAGGGATGTAAGGGAGAGTTAGAGCATCCCAGGCATCCACCAGCTGGGTTATCCCTCTGGATAACTCAGATGCAGCATCTCCATCAGGGCATCAGCAGCCATTTCACAAGGAAACCTCCAAAGGCCCCAGTGGCTTAAGGAATTGTTATTCCCTACTCACCTCTGGGTGGATCTGTGCTCTTTGTGCAGGAATGACCTGGGAATATGAGGGAGAGGGAATTCTGTGGTGTTCTTCCAGCTGGAGCATCATTCCTCAACACATGGATATGGCACGGGGCTGTTCCACACCACAGGCTTGGAATTCTACATATCAGCTCCCAGGAAGACTCCAGACCACTGTAGGCAGCCTTGGAGCTCTGGAGATCCCTGGAATGTGCCAGGAAGGATTCCATCAACAAAGAGCCCATCCAGCTGGGTGTCCTGAAAAAAAGCCAACAGATTCCAGGGTTAAGGATTCTCCTAAACCGAAAAGCAAACCAACCCCTCCTCCAGGGAATTTGGACAGGGAACAAGGCTCCAGGAATAGCTGGGAACATGGGAAGCTTTTTATTATTATTCAGTTTGTTGTCATTGCCACCGCCCCCAGGCGCAGCACATCCAATCCCGCTGCTCCGAAATCCTGCTCCTGTTGGGCTCCCAGTCGGAGTCAGACGCTCCGTTACTCCCAGGGTAACGAGCCCCTCTCCTCCTCCATCCCAACCCTGCCAATTTCCCTCAGCTGCTCCATTAGGATTACAATAAATCATAGGGAAATAGCTGGAACAAGGCTGGGAGTGCAGCAGTCTCCCTGGCGCAGGGATTCCAGCATCCAGGTTATCCAAACCACCTCCTCTCTCCTCAACCCCTGCAAACACCAGGCTGGGCTCCATCACCCCTGGAGCAGGCACAGGCTGTTCCAGCTGGCTGAATTCCAAGGAGAGACAGCAACAAGTGTCTTGGGAAGGTGCTTTTGTCTTTCTCAAAGGGGACAGGCCACCAGGGAAAGGTGGACAACAGCGTTATCCCGACATTTCCTCCAGGGCAAAAAATTCCAGCACCTCACTCACTGTCTCTCACTCTCTAGGGAATATCAATTACTGAAGAATTGAGGTTGGAAAAAACCCTCCAAGATTATGGAATCCAACTGTTCCAAGGTCACCACTAACCCACGTCCCCAAGTGCCTCATCCACATGGGTTTTAAACCCCTGAAGGGATGGGGACTCCATCCCTGGAGCCTGTTCCAATGCCTGACAACCCTTTCCATGAAGGAGTTTGCCTCCATACCCTATCTAAACCTTCCCTGGCACAAGCCAAGGCTGCTCCCTCTGTGCAGCCGACCGTAATTCCACACATTTCCCCTCCAGAATTTGGGAAGCGCTTTTAAAAACCACACCAACAGGCATCCCTGTCCCCCATCCCCATGTCACCAAGCAGGAAGTGCCTGTGTTTGCTTCCATCCCCATGGTGGCAGTGCCTTCCCAGCCCTCCCTCCCTCTCTCCCTCCCTCCCTTCCCAGCATGATTCCCGCCCGCGACTCTCTGGAGGCATCAGCCTCCATCACCTCCTACCAAAGCGCTGCTAATCCAGTGCCTCCAGACTGTTCCAGCTCCTCAAATCCTTCATTATCCCAGCAGGACTCCTCAGAAACCTGCTCTTCCCCCATGTCCCCCAAGCCAACACCTCCTGGCTCAACCCTCCATGTCATTCCCAGCCCCTGGGAAGCTCCCAAAGCAGGGATGAGCAGCTGGCAGTGTCCCCCCAGCAGGAGCAGCTGCTGCAGCTCTGCAGAGAAACAGCATCACTCAAACCTTCACTAAAAATCATTCCCTAATGGAGAGGCTTCTCCTGCACTCTGGATGTTCGGAAAAATCTCCCCCTCCAGCTGCCTCAGCTTTCCATGGCTCCTCCAGCACCGGGAAAGGATTTGGGGGGCCCAAGCTGCTGCCCCACCCCTGAGCCTGAATCCCTAAAAAGCACTTAATTCAGAAGGGAGACATCCCAGTCAGAGCCAAACCTAGGGAGAGCTGGTCCAGTGATAAGCTGGAAGCCTAAATTCAGGCTCAGACTGGTACACTGGAGGCTGGAATGCCAGCCAAAGGAAGAGGAATTGGGAAACCTCCGTCAGGCACCTGAAGGGATCAGACATGGAATTCTGGAATGGTTTGGGTTGGAAAGGGCCCTAAAGATCATCCCATTCCACCCCCTGCCATGGGCAAGGACATCTCCCACCATGCCAGATTGCTCCAAGGCCCATCCAACCTAGTCTTGAACACTTCCAGGGATGGGGCAGCCACAGCTTGTTTGGGAAATCCACTCCAGTGCCTCCCCACCCTCACAGGGAAAAATTTCTTCCACAAATTCCCAAGGTGTGGGCAGCGCCAGGTCCCACTGCAGGTAAGAATTGCAGAGCAAGGCTGGCACATTCCCAGCTCCTTCCCTCGGGCACAGCTCTTCCCATTCCCACCTGCAGAGGGTGGTGACCTGTCCCCTCCTTAGGAGCCCCCTTTCCAGCCTCAAAGCCGCTTTCCTAGCGGGATCCCTCCCTTTTCCCAGAGGTTCCCACGCCGTGGGCTCACTCTTGGCACGTAGTAAACACGCCCGTGCGCACATGGCTGGGTTCGACTCCACAGAAAAAGCCTGGAGAGGATTTCTCCCACAGGTTGCATCCTGGAATTCGGCACATCCCTCGCTGCTCACAATTCCAAGCACAAACTCCTCTTTCCAGCTGCTTTGCTAAATTGGTGCCAGATCTAACTCTGGAAGCCAAGCCTCGGAGACTTGCTATCAATCCCGCCAGCACTTCCCCCTCCCAAGGACATTATCCAGCATTATCCAAGCTGTGACTCCTCAGCCCAGAAATTTCTCCCCGGGAAGGAGCCATTGCCATGGAAAAGGACCATTAAATAACAGTTCACTGGAGTTTCTCACCACTGCTCAGCAAAGCTCAGGGCATCTTCCTGCCTGGCAGCTCCAGGTGGCTTTTCCTTTGGGAAAAATGAGAGGATAAAGCAGTGCTCCAGGCTGTCAGGATATTTGCCAGCATCCTCCACACTCCCCCTTGGACAAACCCATCTTTCCAAAGCTTTTTCGCCTCGGGTTGTAAAAGCCTCGTTGTTCTGAAGGGAATTAAAAACAGAAAAAATGTGGAAATGAACCCTAAAGGCTTCAAGGGGAGGAAAATGCAATCCCCCGAGCTCCCCTGAGTCACAGGGATGTGCTTGCAGCACTGGCAGCCACTGGAATTCCCGGCTCCATCCCAGCCCTGGCTAATCCAGGTGCAATAACAACGTGTCATTTTCCTCATCTGCTTCACCCCCGCCAAAATTCCTTCATGTTATTCCTCCTGCCCGCCCACCTTTTGAATGCCCTTGGCTCCATCCTCCTTCGGGAGGAGAGCTCCAGCCCAGGAATGAATCAGGATTTTAGCAGGAGCTTTAGGGATGTGGGATGCCTTCACCCCCACAAGCAGGAGCGCTGGCCTTTTCCCAGGGCCCTGTGGCATGAGCACAACTTCCCCAGCCGAAACTCCAAAGCACAGGAATTTACCCGGAGGACGAGCTGCTCCCCGATTTCCAGGAGCCTGCTCAGCTCCTGTGCTGGGAATGGCTGCGGCAGGACAGGGAAATTTACAGATCAGCTGTGTTGTTCCTGTCAGCGCTCCAGGGAAGCAGTGCCGGAGAGCTCTCCCTCACCAGGCAGCACCTGCAGCCTCCCAGGCTCTCTGGGCAGCCTGGAATGCTGCTGTCACACGCGGGCACGGCATGGAGGATGCGGATGCTCCGCGGACGATCCGATCCCTCCCCGCGGGCCACGTCTCTGGACATCAGTCGGATGCGACTGGAGAGCAGCAGCTGGAGCCAAGGCACTTGGATAATTTCATTAGGTCAAACCCCTCCCTCCTCTGCTTCCTCAGGATCCTGCTCCTGCTTCTGGAGGCAGGTGGACTGAACCAAGAGGTTTCCCATTAAGGATTACGTCCTGGCTCTGCTCCTGGCTCCTTTCCCGCTCCTCACACTGGGCTGCAGAGCCATTCCCCACTTCTCCCGGACCTCAAAGCCTTGTCTAACCCACTTGGCTTCATCCCAGCTCTGAACTGCCGGAGGGGGAAGCTCAGCTCTCACCAGGAGACACCGCTGCCCGTGGAGATCCCAAATCCTAAATTGCAGCACAGCTCCTCCACAAAGCCCTGGCAGAGACCTTGGGATCACAGCCCAGCAGGCAGACAGGAGAGGGACCTCAGAGCAAAGCAGAGGCTGGAGACCAGTAACGGGGAATAATTATCCTAAGGAGAAGTTCCCAGCTCTCTTCTCTACAAGTCCATGAAGTATAGCAGGGAATTGTATCTTTACCCAGAGAAGAGGAGCCTCAGGAGGACCTTCTCCCTCTCCATGATTCCCTGATGGGAGGGTGGAGCCTGGTGGGGGTCAGCTCTGCTCCCAGGGAACAAGGGACAAGACTCAAGTTGCCTATGGGGAATTTTTCTTTGGGATTTTAGGGAAAATTCCTTCATGGAAAGGTTGAATCAGGCTGTCCAGGGCAGTGGTGGAGTCCCCCATTCCTGGAGGTATTTAAAAGCTGAATGCATGTGGCATCTGGGGACATGGATTAATGGTGGCCATGGCAGAGCTGGGTGGCTGAATTCTGTCTTGGAGGTCTTTTCCAGCCTGAACAACTCCTGAAGGAGAGGAACTGGAAAAGATCAGTCTGGGGAAAAAAAAAAAAAATGAAGCAGGCAGGAATGTGAGCAAACCACCCCTGTCCAAGCTTTGTCCAAGAATTCCTGGGAGAGGAGCATGCTCTGATGTCAGGACTCTGTGCCACAGTGACAGGAGATGGGAACGAGCCAGAGAGGCAAAAAGGGAAGCGAGAGAGGGTGTGCCAGGCAGGATCCGCCTCAGACACTTAATGAAGGAGAAAAGGACGGATGGTTGCTAAGGGAAATGGGACAGATGGCTGGCACCGGCAACTTGCTGACTCTCGGAGACTCCAAACTCTTTTTTGGGAAGTGGCAGGGCCGAGCAGGCGAACACACAGCGGCCAAGCCCAGATGACCACTTCCCCTTTCCCCCCGCTCCGAGTGTCAGGACGGATCACGTCGGAGCGGAAAAGGTCACGGAGGCAGCGGGAGCCAAGGCGCATTTGCCCTTCTGCTCATCAGCAGCTCTCCCCCCGCCAGCCCTCCGTCCTCTCCTTCTCCAGAGGCCACCGGCACCATCCCACAGGCAAATCCCAGCAGGCCCCGGGACAGTGACCGGGCTCCCAGAGAGGGAAAACCGCAGGATCTGGCTCTGGAGCGGCTGTCTGTGAAATCTCATGGCTCCTGGACATGCTGTCTCCCAGATCCGTTTACACCTCTCCCTGACATTTAAAACCATCTGAGCCTTTTGGCTTCTGCTGCTGTCATCCCTGTGCCAGGGCTTTTCTGACTCTAAAAAAAGGCTGGGAGTTGATTTCCCGGCAAACTCAGCCCTCCCAACAGGTCTCCAACAGCGGCGGCAGGGCAAGGGAAAAGGGGGAGAAGGCGGGAATCGCTGCTGCCGTGGGGGCGGGAGACGTGCCAAGAGTGTCAAATCCTGACGGCCACAAACAAGGCTCTGAAAGCTGCAGCTGGGAAGAAAAGAGGGGAGAAAATCCCTTGGCAGCAAAAGTGGTGGAGCTCCAAAGCTGAGGCACTGTGTGCTCATCCGGGCTGGGATTTCAGGGATCCAACGGGAAGAACTGGGGGTTTGGGGAACCTCTGCCCACCTCGGGCTGTCCCCAGGCACTGCCACCTCTGTGGGCATAAAACAGAGGGACTTGGGAAGGAAGCACCTGAAAGGTCTCCAAGAGAGCTGGAGAGGAACTCTGGACAAACTGGAAAGACAGGACAACAGGAATGGCTTCCCACTGCCAGAGGGCCGGCTTAGATGGGATACTGGGAAAAAATCCTTCCCTGTAAGGGGAGTGAGGCCCTGGAATGCATTTCCCAAAGGAGCTGTGGCTGCTCCATCCCTAGAAGTGTCCAAGGCCAGGTTGGCTGGGGTTTGGAGCAACCTGGGATAGTGGAAGATGTCCCTGCCCTTCCAACCCAAACTATTGTGGGATTCTCTGAAGGGAAAGCTCTGGAAGCAGCAATTATGTTTCCCCCGTCCCACCTGTTCACAGGCATCTCTTGGATTGAAATCACCCCAAAACAGGCCACTGCAGTCCAAAAAGGAGCTGCAGATCCCAAAATTCAGTGACCAAGAGCCCACAGGGAACCTTCACTGGGCACTCATTCCCAGCAATCCCGCATCCTACACAAACTGAGGGAAGTCCTGAGCAGCAAGGACAGGATCATCCACTCCTGGGGATTGCTCTGCTCCTGCTGCCAAGAGGAGGAGGAATTTGCTCTGGCCACCTCGGCACCTCACTGCTCCAGCCACAGAGCACCTCCAAAGCCCTGCCAGGAGCAGCCAGTGCCATGGAAAACATGGAAACGCCTGGGTACTATGGAATCTGAGCATCACAAAACAGTTAGTGTTGGAAGGGACCTTAAAAATGACGGAATTCCAGCTCCCTGCCAGGGGCAGGGACACCTTCCACTATCCCAGTTTGCTCCAAGCCCTGTTCAACCTGGCCTAGAGCACTTCCAGGAATGGAGCACCCACAGCTTCTCTGGGAAACTTTATAAGGCAGCTGATGCTCCACACGAGGATGGAAGGACACTGGACATGCCACCATCACCCTCTGGACTTCCTTTGGGCCTCCAGAGATTCCCAGGAAGGGAAGAAGACGAGGAGAAGTGCCAGTGCCAGCTGGGAGTTGCTCTTCCAGCCCATTCCACTGGCTGTGTGGGCAGCTCCATCTTGCAGCCACATTCCAAGGAGCTGCTCGGAGCAGCAGTTCCTGGATTCTGTGCCAAGGTGCCACTGGCTGCTGTTGAGATAAACCCACAGAAACAAACAGATGCCTGGAGAAGCCAGGGAGATAGGGAATACAGCAGCATGGATGGGCTGTCCCAAGGCTGGCCGCTCTCCAGCTTGTCCCTCCCAGTGATCCCAGTATTCAGAGATGTCACCAAGCACAGATTGTCCCAGACCCTCAGAGCAACAAGGAGTTTTCCAGGGGGTCATACCCCCTTCTCTTTGCCAGCAGCTCCAATTCAATTCCCATGCAGTGGGAATGCCCAGGGATTGGGTGGTAGAGCTTGAAGAGGAGCATCCACCTCTGAATTCCAGCTCTCCTGGAGCCAAGGGAACACAAACCCCATGGACACATCCTTGTCCCATCCCCACACGGAATCTGTGGGAGCAAGGCCAGATGGATTTGTGTCACCCAGGCCACTTCCAAGTAGGACACAAAGCTGAAGTCCCTCATCCCGGGACACTGACACTGAACATCTCCCAGGAACAAAACTGCCTTAAGATTCAAGGGAAGTATTCCAGAAGAGCTGATCCCACACACATGGACAACACTAAACACAGACCCTAAAAAACCCAAGGATGCTCTCCCAAACTTTTTAAACCCTTTGCTTTCCTCTGCATCCACAAGGAATTCCATACCCTCTGTCCCTCCTGCCAGGTGCTAATGAGGGTTTCCCTTCCCCTCAGGCAGCAAATCCCCCTTTTTGGGGGAAGAGAGCCAAGGATTTGTGCGAGTCCACCCCTGGCAGGCACAGAGCCAGGGACACGCCGGCGTTCCAGATGTCCGGCTGCCGGCACAGTGACTCCGGCTGCGCCAGGGCTGTCCTGCAAATGAGCCCGGCAAGACACAAAAGAGCCTGATTTCCCAAATTAAGCTGCTGGAATTACTCATCCCAAAATCAGCAGCATCAGCTGCTCGCGGTGACACCAATTACGCGCAGTCACTGCCCGGTGCTGCTTCCCACTCATCCCTACTACGGGCATTCCTAAGGCATGGAGCAGTGGAAAGTCAAGCAGGAATTATGTTAAACCAAAAAAAATGTGGATTTAGATGGGTTACTGGGAAGAAATCCCTCCCTGTGAGGGTACAGAGGCCCTGGCACAGGGTGCCCCAGAGAAGCTGTGCCTGTCCCTGGATCCCTGGAAGTATCCAAGGCCAGGTTGGATGGGGCTTGGAGCAACCTGGGATAGGGGAAGGTGTCCCTGTCCGTGGCAGGGGGTGGAAGGAGGTGATCTTTAAGGTCCCTTCCCACCCAAACCATTCCAGGATTCTTCCAGCAGAAGTGCCACCAGCCTGGGACATGGAATGGGCACGAGGTGACAAGAGAAACGGGGAGAGCTCCAGCTCTCTCCACTGCTGGACACGGTGAGTACACACCTTGGAGCCCCCTGGAGCAGCCACGGACCAGGGGGAGGCTGGGCTGGAGCAGGCAGCTCCAGGGAATCGCGTCACCGACGCAGAGCAGAGCTTTACAGGAGTCTCTCCTTGAAATGTTTTTTGCTGGATCACCAGCCCGGTTTTCAGGGACACTGACTCATCCTCAGGAGTGCTCTTGCTGCTGGTTGCACTCCGGATCAGGCAGCAATTCCTGACACACCTCCCAGCTATGGGGGAGCATCCCTGAATCTGCTGGCTGGATTCTTCTCCTTGACAGAGGCCAACTGGGATACCCAGAATCAGGAAATCATGGAGTGGTTTGGGTTGGAAGGGACCTTAAAGCCGATCCAGTGCCACCCTCTGCCATGGGCAGGGACACCTTCCACTATGCCAGGTTGCTCCAAGCCTTGCTGTCCAGCCTGGCCTTAGACACTTCCAGGGATGGGGCAGCCACAGCTCCTCTGGGAAATCCATTCCATTGTCTCACCACCCTCACAGAGAAAGATTCCTTCCCCATCTCCAATCTAGACAGGTGCTCTGGCTGTGGAACACATTCCCCCTTGTCCTGTCACTGCAAAGTCCCTCTCCAGCTCTTGGAGACACTTTAGGCACTGGAAGGGGTTCCATGGCCTCCCTTGAGCCTTCCCTTCTCCAGGCTGGACCCCCCCAGCTCTCCCAGCCTATGTCCATCCCTCTGGCACCTCCATGGCCTCCTCTGGCCTCTCTCCAGCAGCTCCACATCCTTCTTATAGTGAGGCACCCAGAGCTGGATACAGCATTCCACGTGGGATCTCACCAGAGCAGGAGAGAGGGGGAAAATCCCCTCCCTGAACCTGCTGGCCACACCAGGGAAAAATTTGTGTGGGAAGAAAAAGGAGGAAAAATCCCAGTCCATCCCCAGCCCCCCCATGCTCCAGACACAATCTGGGAAGTAACTCACCTTCTCCCAAAGCACTTCCAGCAGCTCCAGAGCCCCAGCCCACATCCATCCCACCAGCACAGCAAGGATCCCACCAGGACTTCCAAAGGGGTGGCAGCACCCCTTAATTCCCCTTTTATCCCGCTTCTGCTGCAGCTGTGAGGCTGATGGGCAGCACCTGGGATGAGCAGGGAGGGAAAACAGGAAAAGCTTTTACCAAGGGCAGAACCCCAACCTCTCAGGAATTAAAAGTATTTTGGGAGCCTCCCACTGTTTCTGGCCTGTCCATCCAAACCTGACAATGCCATGCCTTCCACCTCCTCAGTTTCCTGGGGATGATGGGCCCATCCATCCTCCCCTCCCACTCAGGGGTGTCCAAATCCCCTTCCTGATTTCCGTGCCCCAGCCCCGCGTAGGTGCAGCTCCAGAGGCTCTAATGACGGAGCTCATTTACCGTGACCTAAATATTCCCTGTGCTCTGCTCGCCTGCCTCGGCACCTCCGGCATCCACGGAGCAGGAGTGGCGTTTCTGCAGGGGAAGAGGGTCAGCATCTCCCCATCCCAGGGTTTTCCTGGCCATCCCTCTCTCTGCTGCCTGCATGAGCTCCCACTCTGGGGCAGCCCCAGATTCTTCTCCTTCCCACATCCCTTTTTCCCTCTGGGAAGTAATCCCAAGGGAAGGAGGGGCTGGCACTGCTGGCAGCCACCCCATCCCACTGCCCAGCAGTGCTCCAGGAGCAGGACAATCCCATCAGGGAGTTTCCTCCTGTGGAAACCACATCCAGCAAGGAACAAAGGATGGGGTGACTGCGGTAGAACATTCCAGCACAACCAAGCTCTCTTCCTGCTTTTCCAAGGCTGTTTCCCTTGGGAATTCACAGCTAATTTAGCCAGAGGTCGGGCTCCCTGGGCCTGGGCTGAGGGAGGATGCAAATGGGACAGGTTGCTATAAAAAGCCACCAGCAGCTGCTTTTTTTGGAAGTCAGGTATTGATTTTTCCTTGTGGCGCTCTGACTGGAGGGCACAGCATGGAATGGGGGTGGGACCCTTTCCCGAATAACAGAGCTGGGAGTGATCCCAGTGGTGGCACATCCCACTTGGATCAGGTGCAAGAGGTGATGAGCAAAGCACAACACCACCACTGGCTCCAGAAACGACCCCACTCCCACACCTGCTCCCTCCTTCCCAGACATTCCTGTGATACTGCCAGGCCCTGCTCCCTAAGAGGGACTCCTGGATATTCCCACCCCTTTAGGGACATCTCCCATGGAGGAGCAGCAAGCTGCTGGGCTGGGAACATGGTGCAATCCTTTTGACCATCCATGGAAAGCTGTCTGGAAGCGCAGCTGCAGCTGCCCTGAGGGTCCTGGATGTTCCCATTCCTCCTCTCTCCCTCTCATTTTCAATACCTTTGCCAGCAAAAGGAAAAATAAAGGAATTGCTGCTCGCAGCAGAAGTGATTTTCCACTCCCGCCTCTCCCACACTTGGATCAGCCAGGACCGTGGCCTGAAATCACATCCCATGCATTAACATCAAGCCTTCCCAGAATCCCCCCATGCCGGTGGCGCTCCGGGATTTTCCGGGATGGTGGTGCGGAGAGTGGTCCCCAATGCTGGTGTTCCCATGGCAGGTGAGCCGGGATGCGGCCCCGTCCCATCCCGGCCGGTTGCGGGAGCGGAGACATCCGTTCCATCCCGGAATTCCCGTCGTCCCATGTTTCCCGGGATGCTGGCACGCTCCGTGTCCCGGCGCCCAGGCCCAGCCCGTGCCCCGGGGCTCTCCCGTGTATCCCGGGCCTCTCCCGGTAGTTCTCCCCGGGAGCCACGAGGAGGAGCTTTCAGACCGCACCGCCGCATCCCGGGGCTCCCGGCGCATCCCGCTGCATCCCAGTGCTCCCTCTTCCCAGGCATCCCAGTGCTCCTGGAGCATCCCTGGACCCCCAAGGATCCTGATGCTCCCAGAACTCCCAGTCATCCCATCTGTTCTCAGGGTTCCCGGTGTTCCTGGAGCATCCCTGTTCTTCAAAGAGACCCAATTCCAATGCATCCCAATGCTCGCAGCGCATTCCAGTGTTCCTTCTGTTCCCAGAACTCCCAATGCTCCTGGAGCATCCCTCTCATGGATCCTCATGCTCCCAGTGCTCCCAGTAAACCCCTCTGTTCCCAGGGCTCTTCATGCTCCTGGTGCATCCCAGCGCTCCTGGTGCATTCCAGTGCTCCCACCATTTCCAGTGCTCCCAGTGCTCCCGGTGTATCCTGGTGCTCTTCCCTGGGATCCTGATGTTTCTAGTGCATCCCCATAGTCCCTCCCAGTGCACCCGGAGTTCCTCATGCTCCCATCCCAGCAGTCCCAGTGCTCCTGGTGCCATTGGTTCTCCTTGGCCCTTCACAGCCATTCCCAGGGCTGCATTCCAGGAATTCCATTCCCCAGCTCTATTCTCCCACCTCGGGACCCACATCTCATCCCTGTGGAAAACCAGTCAGGAAGGGCTGGATTCAGAATGGGATTTTACCACAGTTCTCCAGAAGCTGCTCCAGCTCCTGCCTTGTGCCGCTGCCCTGGGGCTTCCACACGGATGTCTCCTGTGTGCTGGGATAGTGGCCCATCCCATTCTTTCCCACTCCTTCTCATCCTATCTTATCCTTTCTCATCCTTTCCCTTCCCATCCCACCCCATATCCCATCTCATCCCTGGTGAGAGTGTTGGCATGAGGGAAGTGGGAGCATCTCCAAGATGGGCGCCCGCATTCCCGCTCCTGTCTAGCCCCAACCATCCCACCCCTCCCTGGGATTTGCACTTCCAGCTCCTCCAGGATGGATCCCCATCCCGTTCCTGCTGGCAGCCGGGTTGTCGGATCCTCCCTGGCAGCGCCGGTGGAGTTCTAAATCCGGCACCTGGGATTGGGGTGGGAGGATTTGCGTCAGCCGGTGACACTCGGCTGAGGAGGGGGATCCCGGCGGGATGAATCACGCGGGGAGGAGTTCCCCGGAGCAGGATGGGGCCCAGAAGGGCTGAGACACTCAGGATGAGCTTGGAAGGAAGGGGAAGAGGAGCCTTTCCTGTTCCTGGAGGAAAGTCAGGCTGGGATTCTGGGATGTGTCATTCTCCTGCCTCCTTCCTGTAGCCCCCTGGGATGGGGAGACTCCCTGGAGCCCAGCAGGGCTGAGCTCAGCATCAGTGCTTCCCTCTGCACTTCCCAATTGGAAAAACCTGCCCTGGGTGTGTTCCTGCTGGACACGAAGGACTGGGAGCTCATCCACACTTGGAACCCCAAAACATCAGCAGTGGATGGGAAAACCCTGTTTGGAGCTCCTTAGATGGGCACAGACATCCCATCCCATCCCATCCCATCCCATCCCATCCCATCCCATCCCATCCCATCCCATCCCATTCTTTTCTCATCCTATCCCATCCCATTCTTTCCCATTACTTCTCATCTGTTTCCCACATCTTTCACACCTCATTCCATTCCATCGCATTCCTTCCCGTTTATTCCCATCCCACCTCATCCATTTCCATCTGTTCCTAACCTATCCCACCCTATTCTTGTCCCTTATCCCATCCCATCCCTTTCCCATTCCCCTGGGAAGTATTCCCTCCAAGTATGGGCAGAGGCCACTAACAAGGGCAAGACCCAGTGGAGCCCAATTAAGTGCTGGCACTGTCCCATCTCCTCCCATCTGAGCCTGGAGTGCCTCCATGCCCAGAGAATTCCCTGCAGGAAAGCAGGGAAGAGCAAATTCTCCCACTAGTCTAATCCCTCCCAATTTCCTCCTCCAGCCCTTGTCTTCACTATCCAATAAAGCCCCCATGGAACATCACAGACACACCCCAGCCACAGGGACGGCTCTGGAGCCTCTGGAACACCAGGACCTCCCTCTCCTTCCCAGCTCTTGGAGAGGAATCAGGAAGAGCGACAGGCACTGCTGGAGCGCTGCAAGTCCTCATCCAGGCAACGAAATGGCCCGTTCCCAAAATACCCACAAGGATCTCACATCCAGGGAAGGCAGCAGGTGCTCGACAGCGCTGGCGGGATCCTGCTGCCTTCCAAATCCTTTTTGGGAATTCAGACAGCCTGCTGTGCCATGGAACGTCTCCATATCCATGTGGGAATAACGGGTAGGAGCAGGAGAGCGGGTTCATCATCCCGGCGCTCCCTGCCGCGGCAGGAATTGCTTTCCCGCACTGCGCTGGAGCATCGGGAAGCCCATCTGGCGCTCTCCGTGCCAGGAGCTGGGAATTTGTGGAGCGTGCCGGAGGTGGCCGGTGCCGGACATCTGCTCCCGGCCTCAGGGAGCGCGGGAGCAGGAGGGGACCGGCAGCGGTGCGTGACTCCGGAGCCGCGGGCTGCTGGAAGCGTGCAGGGAGCTGATAGTCCCAACATCTGTCAGCAGCTGGCACGGAGCCGGAGCCGGAGCCAGAGCTCTCCCTATCCAACACAGCATTCCTGGGATGGCTGCTGTGTTTGGATCAGGGCTCAGCACTGGGGACTCGGTATGGAGCAGGACCAGCCCGTCCTGAGGAGCCTTTTCCAGTGTCCCCTTTCTCACTGCAGGACACAATTCCTCCCATCCCACTAAATCGGGTGCCAGAGGCTCTGGTGATGGTCTTGAGGAGGGATCAGATGGGATTGGGATTGCTGGGTAACATCTTTTTGGCGGAGAGGATGGGATGAAGTTTCTGTTGCCTTGTGAGGTTGTGGGAGGTCCTGGCACAGTGTGCCCTGAGAAGCTGTGGCTGCCCCATCCCTGGAAGCATTCCAGGACAGCTTGGATTGGGCTTGGAGCAAGTGGAAGGTGTCCCTGTCCGTGGCAGGGGGCTGGAATGAGATGAGGTTTAAGACCTTCTCCACCCCAACCTTTCCAGGATTCCGTGATCTTCAGCTGTGGTACTCACACTGAGAAACTGGCCCCTTCCCAAGCAGCTGAAGATTCCAGAATCCCGGAATGGTTGGGGTTGGAAGCGACCTTAAGACTCATCTCTGTCCCTGATTACATGGGAGCCGTTAGAGGGGTTTGGCACAAGCTATTCCCAACAATCCCTGGCCATTAAATCCCTTCTTCCAGCCATTAAGTGCCTCCACAAGCATCTGTTTATCTCCAGGCTGGGATGTCAGGTGGGTTCCCACCTTGGCTCTTCCTGTAGCTGGCATGGGATCAGCCTCCCTCCTCCCTGCTCCTGCTGCCCCTCCGATCCTGCCTTTCTGCATCCATCACAGGCAGGTGCTGGAGGCTTTTCCAGCCGGATTTGCTGCAGCACTCGTGGGGCTGGACTTTGCTCCGGCGCCTGCGGCGGGACAGAGATGTTTGGATAGCAAGCGGATGTGGCAGCGCTGGCCGTGGATCATCATCCCTGTGCCATCGCCTTCCTGTTCTCCTCCACCCCCGGCTTGCCATGAATTCCCAGCATTCCTTGTTTTCCCAGAGTCCTTGGTGCAGCCAGAGTTCTTTGGGATGTTCAAGCAGCGCTCACCCCATCTCCCTGCCCGGCCCAGGCTGATGGGGTTCTGTGGGATTTTCTGCCATGAGCCAGGTTTCGGTGCCCACTGGATGAGGATTGGGCTGTATCTTGGCATGGACCTGGGACTGTGGGATCCCATTTCCAGATGGAATCTTTTCTGGAGCTTTTTTTCCTCCAGGCTACTTCTGCCCACCCTGCTGCTGCCTTCAGAGGGAAAATCCAGGCCTCTCCTAAGGCTTTGGAAGGAGGGTTCACCCCAGAATATGTCTGGGGAGGCAACAAGTCTGAGGTGGCTGTGCAAAGATTCCCAGGTATGGAAGAAATCCATGGAGCTGCTGGTCAGGGCAATGGATGCAACAGGAATGTCTCTCTCCAGCCCTTTCCTGTCTGATTTTCAGGCAAATCCTTAATTTTCTATCTCTATCTGATTTTTCCTGATCCCACTGACCTCACCCCGGCCCTCACAGGCATGAGAATCAAAACTGCTCATCATCCATCCATCTGTCCATCCATCCATCCATCCATCCATCCATCCATCCATCTGATGCAGGAATGATTTATCCCTAATTGTACAGTGACTCGGCCTTTCCATCCTCCAAAAAAAACCCCGGAGAGGCACTTTGGGAACTCCTGAGGAGCCGGAGAGCTCCGCTAATAGAGGTCACCGCTCATTACTGAGCCGTGCTCCGCAAATTATCCAACATCAGGATGCGGAGAGCGGTGGTTTCGGATGCTCTGAGAGCTCCTGGCTCCATGTTGGCAGTGCCAGAGCACTTTGGAATGGGCAGGGAAAGGGCAGTGCCTGCGCTGTTCCTTCCCTGGCCAGAGTGTCCAAGGGCAGCTTCTTCCAGCTCTGCCTTTCCCAGGCATCGACCGCCGGCGCTCATGAAAAAAAGATGATCCAAGGCCGGCGCTGAAGGGCTGGGAAAGCAGCGGGTGGGAGGATGGGGCTCAACAGGATTTCAAGGGGGGGGAACCACTCCCAGGCTGTGCTCCAGCATGCCTTTTCCCCTGGCAGCACCTGGAATGCAGAGTGGGATCATGCAGACATCCTGTGTCACCGTTCCCAGCTTCCCCTGGGACAGCATTCCACATGCTGGGAGCACCAATCGCTCCCAAACCCCTTCCCGGCTGGTTCCGGCCTTCCCAGTCAGGATCCAAAGGCACAGCGGGGACTCTGGGAGTCGGGCCCTGCTGAGTCAGGCCAGCGGGGCTGGAGCGACTCCATCGATCGAAACCTGATCCCAAATTGGCTGCGGAGAAGGACCCCGGCACCACCTGGCTTTGAGCTGCCAGGAAGGACAAACCCTCCTGCCTCCGCAGGATTTTGGGAGGCAGGATCCACGCGTCCCTAGCCCAAGCCCACTGCAGAGTCTCCCGGTTCCACATGGGGTTCTCCCGCATCCCGCTGCTGCCGCGGGCTCGGAGCCAGCAGGAAGGATCCTGCGGCGCAGCCTCGGATCCCGTCTCACCTGCCGAGCAGCTGCTCCCGGGGCAAAGTCCACAGCGCGACCTTCAGCCTCCACCTGCCGCCTTTCCCGGCTTTCCTCGGAGCTTTCTGGGCACCCTGGTGATGCCAGAGGGCCCAGAGCTTCCCTCCCTGTTCCAGCAGCCAGGTCAGCCCTGTGGAGCCAGGGATGCCTAACACTGGGAAGGCAGCTGCCTCCAAGACGGCAGAGAGCTCGGTCAGGAGGGTTTATAGCCAAAATTATCCCAAAAATAAAAGAAGCATTGGGAATCTGGTGTTTATATACACCTCAAACTGGACCGTGTGGCACCATGGATAGAGATGAGGTGGCAGGAGGACAGGCAATATGTGACATCCCCCATGGCCACCCACCCTGGCTCGTATCTCTCCATCCCCAGCATTCCACATGAATTATAATCCACGTTCCTGGTTCCAATTCTTTTGTTCTTTTAATACTTTTCTGCCTGGTAGAGAAGCAGGAATAAATTCCTTGGATGGCGAGTGCAGCTCCAGGGCTGGATGGGTGATCTCCCAGCTCTGTGCTGGAACATCCCAAGCCCTCCACCCAGATTCCTGGTGGCTTCAGGCTCTAACTGAAAGACCCTAAACTTCCCAACGTGCCTTTTTTGGAAACCACCACACCTTGGCCCCACCCAGGGACACGCTGGCCTGCCACAGGCTCCAAAGGGCTGGAGCCACGCAGAGCAAACAGGGAGGATGTGCCGAGGGCAAATAGCGCCGGCCACGGTGGGAATGTCCCTTGGAGCCGCTGGCAAATGTGGCGCCGAGCGGCTCTGCCACACGACGGATGCTCCCTCCGTAATTAAAATATCCAGAGGATACTCAGTCGTCACCGGGATAATTATTCCCATTCAGTGCGGGAGGCCTGGCTGGGGTTCTGCTGCATTCCCCGCTCCCCACTGCCCCCTCGGGTGGGCTTCCAGCCTTCCCCGCGGATCCGCTGCGCTGCTCATCCACGGGCCAGCGAGCTTGTCCATCATTTATCCACTCATGGAATAACACACGGGAGGATGAGCATCCCCCCCCGGAGCCAATCTCCGCCGCTCGCCTTCCCGTGCCCCCCGGGGGCCTCTCCCGGGATGCGCACCGGGAGGCGCCCGGGGCAGCTCGGCGGATCCCGCCCGGCCGCCGGACCGGTTCTGCCCCGCGCTGTGTTTGCACAGAGAAGGCAAACACGGCCCTGCTTCCGCAGCGCCGGGAGCGGCGGAGCGGGAATAGGGAGCGATGGGAACAATGGGAGCAGCAGCCGGGTGCCGCTGCCGGCTCATTAACATCTTTATTAGCTGTGACAAGCGCCGGGTCACCGCCCGCTCATGTCCGACTTGAGGGATCGTTCGCTTCCTAACCCCCTGTAATTGCTCCCGTTAGGCTCCGAAAATTTCCTCGTTTTCCATGGAATTACCACCGGCTTGGCCTCGGCCCGGAGATTAATTTGGATAAACAGCTCCAGCGAGGGGTAATAAATACAAAGGGAAAGGTTCTCTCCATTGGGTGGGGAGGGAGAAGAGGAAATATCCATTTTTTCCCCCCCCAAAAAGAGGCAAGATGAGGAAAAAGGAGCGGGATGACTCCTTCTGGAACAATCAAGCAGCAGAATGCGCCTTTTCCAGGGAGTCTTGAGCGGGCACTTGGGAGACACCCTGGAGACACCGGAGTATCTTCCTGCCCAATAGGACCACGATGATTCGGGATTTGGTGTGCCCAGGGATTTAGAATGGCAAGGGCTTCAGGCATCCAGGGCTCTGGGATGGTAGGGACTCAGACACCCAGGGATTTGGGAATGCAGGTGTCCAGTCACCCAAGGCATTGGGCCACCTAGAGTTCAGAATGGCAGCACTTTGGGCACCCAGGGATTGGGGCACCAGGAATTCGGAATGGCAGCGACTCGGGTTACCTAAGAGCTCAAAGCACCGGGGACTCACAGATCCCTGTTTTGGGCCAACTTCCTCCTTCCACGCCGGCCTGAGAGGAAGGAAAAGTCTCCGGGGCAGGTGCCGGGGCGCGGCGGGCGTCGGAGGCTCACGCGTGGCCCTCCCGAGCGCCGGGCCCGTGACTCAGCAGCGCTCCCACCCACCGGCCCCGCTGGAAGTGACGGCGGGAGCGGCTGAGTGGGAGCGGGAGGTTACGGAGCTGCCGGGCTGCCTGTGCGTGCGGGGATGGGGATTTCAGAGCTCGCTGGAGTGTGTGGGAAGCGAGCGGAGAGGAGCGGAGTGAAAGCCAGGGCCGCTGCCAAGGGCTCCATGAGAAGATTCCCACGATAGGGGCAGAAATCGTTCCAAAATCAAAAGAAAGCTCCGCAGCCGCGGGAAGGTGCTCCGCCAGCCCTGGAGCACAGAGGGGCAGAGAGGTGCCCTTTTCCCAGCCCATCCGGAGTGCCAGGAAGGCTGGCAGCAGGCTGGCACTGCTCCCCCTCACTGGAAGAGTTTTGCCAGGGTATACGTGCCGGAGTTTGCCTGACACGCGGCTTCCAGCCGGCTTTCCAAAGTGGGATGGGGCTGGCCCAGCGCTGAGGTGCTGGGAGAAGCCCCTATCCCCAGGGGAGGGCCACCGGGTTGGAGTCCCTTTTGTGAGTCAGGCACACGAGACCAGATCCCTCATCCCTTACCCCTTATTCCCCTGCCGGGGAATCCCACAGCACTGGGGAGCCACCACTGCCGCCAGTTCAGCCCCATCCCTCAATCCAGCCAGTTCGGAGTTTTCATAAGGAGATATTTCCTGCTTCATTCCCTGCGCCAAACCCAGCCTAGGAGCAAGGAAAGTCCCATATTATATCCCCAAATGGCTTCCAAACCATGGCTGTGGTGGTTTCCTGCCTTTTCCTGGCCCAGTACGACTCCAGAGAGATTCCAGCTGATTCCCAGCAGTTTGGGTTGGAAGGGACCTTTAAAGGTCGTCTGGTCCGGGTTCCATTCCACAAGACCAGGTTGGGCTCTGCCTCTGGAGATTCCCACTAGTCTTGGACCAGCCAAGAGTGTCCCAGCCCCATTGTCCAATCCTGGGAGAGTCCCTGACCCCATCACCCCATCCTGGGATGGATCTCTGATCCCCTCACCCCAACAGAAAGCGGGATCCAGCACGGTTCCCAGTTCCAGGAGAAAACCCCCAGTCTCCATCATCTTTCCCCCTACTGTCGCTTCCATCCATGGGCACAGCCTGTATCAGCAGGGTCTCCTCCTTGCCCGCGCCCCTTCTCACCCCGGGGACCACCAGGCCAGCAGCCCTGGAGCCCGACTGGAGGGGCAGGAATTCGCCGGGAATTGCCTTTGCCCGATGGTGCGATAGCGGGAGCGAGCTCCGCGAAATCCACTCCGTGTTTTTCGGCGCCCGCAGCGCCCGCCGCGCCCGCAGTGCCCCGGCAGCGCCCGCCGCGCCCCGGCTCCGCCAAATCCCGGCCTGGATCGCGCCGGAGCGCGGCGCACGGAGCCTGCGGGGGCCCAGAGGGGTCCCGCGCGCCGCCCCACGCGTGTGCGCGGGGACCCGGGTCGGGCTCGGCCTTCCCAGGGATCCGCCACCGTGAAAACACGGCTTGGGGGGCCCTGTGAGCCACCCCTGTGCCGGCCCGCCCGTCCCGGCCCCGTGCCACGCGTGTCCCCCTCCCCACGCGGGTGCGACGCGTGGATCCGCGGGGACCGCGGCCCCGCAGCCGCGTTACCGGGGCCGTCAGTGCGGGCCCGCGGGGGCGTCACCGCGGGCGGTGTCACCACCCCACGCGTGTCCCCCTCTCCCCGTGCGCATCCCCGACCCCCCCCCCCCCCCCC